>NC_134269.1:164041069-164402161 GCF_031893055.1 Leptodactylus fuscus | reverse complement strand
ATTCAAAGAATATATTGGGGTTATAAATACCCTCATTCTCTTGCTACTGCCATATAGTGCCAGTTTCTGACTGGTAATTCAAAGAATATATTGGGGTTACGTGCACCCACAATTTTTACTACTGGTATACAGTGCCATTGTCTGACTGGGAATTCAAAGAGTATATTGGGAATACAAATACCCTCATTTCTTGCTACTGCCATATAGTGCCAGTTTCTGACTGGGAATTCAAAGAATATATTGGGGTTACGTGCACCCACAATTTTTACTACTGGTATACAGTGCCATTGTCTGACTGGGAATTCAAAGAATATATTGGGGTTATAAATACCCTCATTTCTTGCTACTGCCATATAGTGCCAGTTTCTGACTGGTAATTCAAAGAATATATTGGGGTTACGTGCACCCACAATTTTTACTACTGGTATACAGTGCCATTGTCTGACTGGGAATTCAAAGAGTATATTGGGAATACAAATACCCTCATTTCTTGCTACTGCCATATAGTGCCAGTTTCTGACTGGGAATTCAAAGAATATATTGGGGTTACGTGCACCCACAATTTTTACTACTGGTATACAGTGCCATTGTCTGACTGGGAATTCAAAGAATATATTGGGGTTATAAATACCCTCATTTCTTGCTACTGCCATATAGTGCCAGTTTCTGACTGGGAATTCAAAGAATATATTGGGGTTACGTGCACCCACAATTTTTACTACTGGTATACAGTGCCATTGTCTGACTGGGAATTCAAAGAGTATATTGGGAATACAAATACCCTCATTTCTTGCTACTGCCATATAGTGCCAGTTTCTGACTGGGAATTCAAAGAATATATTGGGGTTACGTGCACCCACAATTTTTACTACTGGTATACAGTGCCATTGTCTGACTGGGAATTCAAAGAATATATTGGGGTTATAAATACCCTCATTTCTTGCTACTGCCATATAGTGCCAGTTTCTGACTGGTAATTCAAAGAATATATTGGGGTTACGTGCACCCACAATTTTTACTACTGGTATACAGTGCCATTGTCTGACTGGGAATTCAAAGAGTATATTGGGAATACAAATACCCTCATTTCTTGCTACTGCCATATAGTGCCAGTTTCTGACTGGGAATTCAAAGAATATATTGGGGTTACGTGCACCCACAATTTTTACTACTGGTATACAGTGCCATTGTCTGACTGGGAATTTAAAGAGTATATTGGGAATACAAATACCCTCATTTCTTGCTACTGCCATATAGTGCCAGTGTCTGACTGGGAATTCAAAGAATATATTGGGGTTACGTGCACCCACAATTTTTACTACTGGTATACAGTGCCATTGTCTGACTGGGAATTTAAAGAGTATATTGGGAATACAAATACCCTCATTTCTTGCTACTGCCATATAGTGCCAGTTTCTGACTGGGAATTCAAAGAATATATTGGGGTTACGTGCACCCACAATTTTTACTACTGGTATACAGTGCCATTGTCTGACTGGGAATTCAAAGAATATATTGGGGTTATAAATACCCTCATTTCTTGCTACTGCCATATAGTGCCAGTTTCTGACTGGTAATTCAAAGAATATATTGGGGTTACGTGCACCCACAATTTTTACTACTGGTATACAGTGCCATTGTCTGACTGGGAATTCAAAGAGTATATTGGGAATACAAATACCCTCATTTCTTGCTACTGCCATATAGTGCCAGTTTCTGACTGGGAATTCAAAGAATATATTGGGGTTACGTGCACCCACAATTTTTACTACTGGTATACAGTGCCATTGTCTGACTGGGAATTTAAAGAGTATATTGGGAATACAAATACCCTCATTTCTTGCTACTGCCATATAGTGCCAGTGTCTGACTGGGAATTCAAAGAATATATTGGGGTTACGTGCACCCACAATTTTTACTACTGGTATACAGTGCCAATTTCTAACTAGGAATTCAAAATGCGCAAGGCTCCCGGAAAGGGACGTGGACGAGGCCGTGGGCGAGGTCGGGGGAATGGTTCTGGGGAGCAAGGTAGCAGTGAAGCCACAGGGCGTCCCGTGCCTACTCCTGTGGGGCAGCAAGCATTGCGCCACTCCACAGTGCCAGGGTTGCTTGCCACATTAACTAAACTGCAGGGTACAAACCTTAGTAGGCCCGAGAACCAGGAACAGGTCTTGCAATGGCTGTCAGAGAACGCTTACAGCACATTGTCCAGCAGCCAGTCAGACTCTGCCTCCTCTCCTCCTATTACCCAACAGTCTTGTCTTCCTTCCTCCCAAAATTCCGAAGCTTTACAGAACAATAACCCAAACTGTCCCTGCTCCCCAGAGCTGTTCTCCGCTCCTTTCATTGTCCCTCAACCTGCCTCTCCACGTCACGATTCCACGAACCTAACAGAGGAGCATCTGTGTCCAGATGCTCAAACACTAGAGTCTCCTCCATCTCCGTTCGATTTGGTGGTGGATGACCAGCAACCCACCCTCATCGACGATGATGTGACGCAGTTGCCGTCAGGGCATCCAGTTGACCGGCGCATTGTGCGGGAGGAGGAGATGAGACAGGAGTTGGAAGAGGAAGTGGTGGATGATGAGGACACTGACCCGACCTGGACAGGGGGGATGTCAAGCGGGGAAAGTAGTGTGGATGTTGAGGCAGGTGCAGCACCAAAAAGGGTAGCTAGAGGCAGAGGCAGAGGTCAGCAGCTTAGGCGAAGCCAGGCCACACCCGGAATCTCCCAAGATGTTCCAGTTCGTACCCAGCCCCGAAAAACTCCCACCTCGAGGGCACGTTTCTCGAAGGTGTGGAGTTTTTTCAAGGAATGCGCCGAGGACAGATATAGTGTTGTCTGCACAATTTGCCTCTCGAAATTGATTAAGGGCTCTGAGAAGAGCAACCTGTCCACCACTTCAATGCGCCGTCATTTGGAATCCAAGCACTGGAATCAGTGGCAGGCAGCAACGGCAGGACAAAGGCCGCCTGCCGTTCACGCCACTGCCACTGCCTCTGCCACTGCCTCTGCCTCTGCCACTGCCACTGCTGACTGTGCTGGCGATGCACTCCAGAGGACGAGCCAGGACACCACTTCATCTGCCTCCGCCACTTTGTTGACTTCTACCTCATCCTCCCCTGGTCCTGTCTTATCTCCTTCTCCTGCACCATCAAAGGCACCATCAGGCGTTTCTTTACAACAACCCACCATCTCTCAGACATTGGAGCGGCGGCAGAAATACACTGCTAACCACCCACACGCGCAAGCCTTGAACGCCAACATCGCTAAACTGCTGGCCCAGGAGATGTTGGCGTTCCGGCTTGTTGAAACTCCCGCCTTCCTGGACCTGATGGCAACTGCGGCACCTCGCTATGCCGTCCCTAGCCGTCACTACTTCTCCCGGTGTGCCGTCCCCGCCTTGCACCAGCACGTGTCACTCAACATCAGGCGGGCCCTTAGTTCCGCGCTTTGCACAAAAGTCCACTTGACCACCGACGCGTGGACAAGTGCATGCGGACAGGGACGCTACATTTCACTGACGGCACACTGGGTGAATGTAGTTGAGGCTGGGACTGCTTCCCAAACTGGCCCGGTGTACCTCGTCTCCCCGCCTAACATTCCTGGCAGGGACACGAGAAGAACACCCCCCTCCTCCTCCTCCTCTACCGCCTCCTCCTCCGCCACCGCCTCCTCCTCCGCCACCGCCTCCTCCTCCGCTGTTAGATTGACCCCAGCTACGAGTTGGAAACGTTGCAGCACTGGCGTTGGTAGACGTCAGCAGGCTGTGCTGAAGCTGATCAGCTTGGGGGACAGACAGCACACTGCCTCCGAGGTGAGGGATGCCCTCCTCGATGAGACGGCAATATGGTTTGAGCCGCTGCACCTGGGCCCAGGCATGGTCGTTTGTGATAACGGCCGGAACCTGGTAGCAGCTCTGGAGCTTGCCGGACTCCAACATGTTCCATGCCTGGCCCACGTCTTCAACCTAGTGGTGCAACGTTTCCTAAAGAGCTACCCCAATGTTCCAGAGCTACTGGTGAAAGTGCGGCGCATGTGCGCCCACTTTCGCAAGTCGACAGTAGCCGCTGCTAGCTTAAAATCTCTCCAGCAACGCCTGCATGTGCCACAACACCGGCTTTTGTGCGACGTCCCCACACGCTGGAACTCAACGTTTCAGATGTTGAATAGAGTGGTTGAGCAGCAGAGACCTTTGATGGAATACCAGCTACAAAACCCTAGGGTGCCACAAAGTCAGCTGCCTCAGTTTCACATCCATGAGTGGCCATGGATGAGAGACCTTTGTGACATCCTACGGGTCTTTGAGGAGTCCACAAGGAGGGTGAGCTCTGAGGATGCGATGGTGAGCCTTACAATCCCGCTCTTGTGTGTTCTGAGAGAATCCCTGATTGACATCAGGGATAACTCAGATCACACAGAGGAGTTAGGGATAGCATCCGATCCGTCACAGCTGGAGAGTAGGTCCACACATCTGTCCGCTTCACTGCGTTTAATGGAGGAGGAGGAGGAGGAGGAGGAGGAGGAAGAAGAGTTGTCCGATGATGTGATGGTGATACAGGAGGCTTCCGGGCAACTTCGAATCGTCCCATTGTTGCAGCGCGGATGGGTAGACATGGAGGATGAGGAGGAAATGGAGATTGAACTTTCCGGTGGGGCCAGAGGAGTCATGCCAACTAACACTGTGGCAGACATGGCTGAGTTCATGTTGGGGTGCTTTACAACCGACAAGCGTATTGTCAAAATCATGGAGGACAACCAGTACTGGATCTTTGCTATCCTTGACCCCCGGTATAAAAACAACATCTCGTCTTTTATTCCGGTAGAGGGGAGGGCCAATCGCATCAATGCTTGCCACAGGCAATTGGTGCAGAATATGATGGAGATGTTTCCAGCATGTGACGTTGGCGGCAGGGAGGGCAGTTCCTCCAGTAGGCAACCAAGTTCTCACCGGTCCACACAAACGAGGGGCACACTGTCTAAGGTCTGGGACACCTTGATGGCACCCCCTCGCCAAAGTGCCGCCACGGAGGGTCCTAGTGTCACCAGGCGTGAGAAGTATAGGCGCATGTTGCGGGAATACCTTTCCGACCACAGCCCTGTCCTCTCCGACCCCTCTGCGCCCTACACGTATTGGGTGTCGAAGTTGGACCTGTGGCTTGAACTTGCCCTATATGCCTTGGAGGTGCTGTCCTGTCCTGCCGCCAGCGTCCTATCTGAGAGGGTGTTCAGTGCAGCCGGTGGCATCATCACTGACAAGCGCACCCGTCTGTCAGCTGAGAGTGCCGACCGGCTCACTTTGATAAAAATGAACCACCACTGGATAGAGCCTTCATTTTTGTGCCCACCTGTGTAAAGCACCCCAACATGAAACTCCATGTCTGTACTCAACCTCTCCAATTCCTCCGCATCCTCATACTCATCCACCATAAGCGTTGCACAATTCTGCTAATACTAGGCTCCCTCCAACATGATTTCCCCCAACTCTGCTGGTTAGAGGCTCCCTCCACCCTGATTTCCACCAACTCTGCTGGTTAGAGGCTCCCTCCACCCTGCTTTCCCACAACTCTGCTGGTTAGAGGCTCCTTCCACCATGAATTTGCCAAAACTGGGCTGTTTAGAGGCTCCCTCCACCATGAATTGGTCCAAACTGGGCTGGTTAGAGGCTCCCTCCACCATTAATTGGTCCAAACTGGGCTGGTTAGAGGCTCCCTCCACCATGAATTTGCCCAAACTGGGCTGTTTAGAGGCTCCCTCCACCATGAATTTGCCCAAACTGGGCTGTTTAGAGGCTCCCTCCACCATGAATTGGTCCAAACTGGGTTTTTTAGAGGCTCCCTCCACCATGAATTGGTCCAAACTGGGCTGGTTAGAGGCTCCCTCCACCATGAATTGATCCAAACTGGGGTGGTTAGAGGCTCCCTCCACCATTAATTGGTCCAAACTGGGCTGGTTAGAGGCTCCCTCCACCATTAATTGGTCCAAACTGGGCTGGTTAGAGGCTCCCTCCACCATTAATTGGTCCAAACTGGGCTGGTTAGAGGCTCCCTCCACCATGAATTTGCCCAAACTGGGCTGTTTAGAGGCTCCCTCCACCATGAATTTGCCCAAACTGGGCTGGTTAGAGGCTCCCTCCACCATGAATTGGTCCAAACTGGGGTTTTTAGAGGCTCCCTCCACCATGAATTGGTCCAAACTTGGCTGTTTAGAGGCTCCCTCCACCATTAATTGGTCCAAACTGGGCTGGTTAGAGGCTCCCTCCACCATGAATTGGTCCAAACTGGGTTTTTTAGAGGCTCCCTCCACCATGAATTTGCCCAAACTGGGCTGTTTAGAGGCTCCCTCCACCATGAATTGGTCCAAACTGGGCTGGTTAGAGGCTCCCTCCACCATGAATTTCCCAAAACTTGGCTGTTTAGAGGCTCCCTCCACCATTAATTGGTCCAAACTGGGCTGGTTAGAGGCTCCCTCCACCATGAATTGGTCCAAACTGGGGTTTTTAGAGGCTCCCTCCACCATGAATTGGTCCAAACTTGGCTGTTTAGAGGCTCCCTCCACCATGAATTGGTCCAAACTGGGGTGGTTAGAGGCTCCCTCCACCATTAATTGGTCCAAACTGGGCTGGTTAGAGGCTCCCTCCACCATTAATTGGTCCAAACTGGGCTGGTTAGAGGCTCCCTCCACCATGAATTTGCCCAAACTGGGCTGTTTAGAGGCTCCCTCCACCATGAATTTGCCCAAACTGGGCTGGTTAGAGGCTCCCTCCACCATGAATTGGTCCAAACGGGTTTTTAGAGGCTCCCTTCACCATGAATTGGTCCAAACTTGGCTGTTTAGAGGCTCCCTCCACCATGAATTGGTCCAAACTGGGGTGGTTAGAGGCTCCCTCCACCATTAATTGGTTCAAACTGGGCTGGTTAGAGGCTCCCTCCACCATTAATTGGTCCAAACTGGGCTGGTTAGAGGCTCCCTCCACCATGAATTGGTCCAAACTGGGGTTTTTAGAGGCTCCCTCCACCATGAATTGGTCCAAACTTGGCTGTTTAGAGGCTCCCTCCACCATTAATTGGTCCAAACTGGGCTGGTTAGAGGCTCCCTCCACCATGAATTGGTCCAAACTGGGTTTTTTAGAGGCTCCCTCCACCATGAATTTGCCCAAACTGGGCTGTTTAGAGGCTCCCTCCACCATGAATTGGTCCAAACTGGGTTTTTTAGAGGCTCCCTCCACCATGAATTGGTCCAAACTGGGCTGGTTAGAGGCTCCCTCCACCATGAATTGGTCCAAACTGGGGTGGTTAGAGGCTCCCTCCACCATTAATTGGTCCAAACTGGGCTGGTTAGAGGCTCCCTCCACCATGAATTGGTCCAAACTGGGCTGGTTAGAGGCTCCCTCCACCATTAATTGGTCCAAACTGGGCTGGTTAGAGGCTCCCTCCACCATGAATTTGCCCAAACTGGGCTGTTTAGAGGCTCCCTCCACCATGAATTTGCCCAAACTGGGCTGGTTAGAGGCTCCCTCCACCATGAATTGGTCCAAACTGGGGTTTTTAGAGGCTCCCTCCACCATGAATTGGTCCAAACTGGGTTTTTTAGAGGCTCCCTCCACCATGAATTGGTCCAAACTGGGCTGGTTAGAGGCTCCCTCCACCATGAATTGGTCCAAACTGGGGTGGTTAGAGGCTCCCTCCACCATTAATTGGTCCAAACTGGGCTGGTTAGAGGCTCCCTCCACCATTAATTGGTCCAAACTGGGCTGGTTAGAGGCTCCCTCCACCATGAATTTGCCCAAACTGGGCTGTTTAGAGGCTCCCTCCACCATGAATTTGCCCAAACTGGGCTGGTTAGAGGCTCCCTCCACCATGAATTGGTCCAAACTGGGGTTTTTAGAGGCTCCCTCCACCATGAATTGGTCCAAACTTGGCTGTTTAGAGGCTCCCTCCACCATTAATTGGTCCAAACTGGGCTGGTTAGAGGCTCCCTCCACCATGAATTGGTCCAAACTGGGTTTTTTAGAGGCTCCCTCCACCATGAATTTGCCCAAACTGGGCTGTTTAGAGGCTCCCTCCACCATGAATTGGTCCAAACTGGGGTGGTTAGAGGCTCCCTCCACCATTAATTGGTCCAAACTGGGCTGGTTAGAGGCTCCCTCCACCATTAATTGGTCCAAACTGGGCTGGTTAGAGGCTCCCTCCACCATGAATTGGTCCAAACTGGGGTTTTTAGAGGCTCCCTCCACCATGAATTGGTCCAAACTTGGCTGTTTAGAGGCTCCCTCCACCATTAATTGGTCCAAACTGGGCTGGTTAGAGGCTCCCTCCACCATGAATTGGTCCAAACTGGGTTTTTTAGAGGCTCCCTCCACCATGAATTTGCCCAAACTGGGCTGTTTAGAGGCTCCCTCCACCATGAATTGGTCCAAACTGGGTTTTTTAGAGGCTCCCTCCACCATGAATTGGTCCAAACTGGGCTGGTTAGAGGCTCCCTCCACCATGAATTGGTCCAAACTGGGGTGGTTAGAGGCTCCCTCCACCATTAATTGGTCCAAACTGGGCTGGTTAGAGGCTCCCTCCACCATGAATTGGTCCAAACTTGGCTGTTTAGAGGCTCCCTCCACCATTAATTGGTCCAAACTGGGCTGGTTAGAGGCTCCCTCCACCATGAATTGGTCCAAACTGGGTTTTTTAGAGGCTCCCTCCACCATGAATTTGCCCAAACTGGGCTGGTTAGAGGCTCCCTCCACCATGAATTGGTCCAAACTGGGGTTTTTAGAGGCTCCCTCCACCATGAATTTGCCCAAACTGGGCTGTTTAGAGGCTCCCTCCACCATGAATTGGTCCAAACTGGGTTTTTTAGAGGCTCCCTCCACCATGAATTGGTCCAAACTGGGCTGGTTAGAGGCTCCCTCCACCATGAATTGGTCCAAACTGGGGTGGTTAGAGGCTCCCTCCACCATTAATTGGTCCAAACTGGGCTGGTTAGAGGCTCCCTCCACCATTAATTGGTCCAAACTGGGCTGGTTAGAGGCTCCCTCCACCATGAATTTGCCCAAACTGGGCTGTTTAGAGGCTCCTTCCACCATGAATTTGCCCAAACTGGGCTGGTTAGAGGCTCCCTCCACCATGAATTGGTCCAAACTGGGGTTTTTAGAGGCTCCCTCCACCATGAATTGGTCCAAACTTGGCTGTTTAGAGGCTCCCTCCACCATTAATTGGTCCAAACTGGGCTGGTTAGAGGCTCCCTCCACCATGAATTGGTCCAAACTGGGTTTTTTAGAGGCTCCCTCCACCATGAATTTGCCCAAACTGGGCTGTTTAGAGGCTCCCTCCACCATGAATTGGTCCAAACTGGGGTGGTTAGAGGCTCCCTCCACCATTAATTGGTCCAAACTGGGCTGGTTAGAGGCTCCCTCCACCATTAATTGGTCCAAACTGGGCTGGTTAGAGGCTCCCTCCACCATGAATTGGCCCAAACTGGGCTGGTTAGAGGCTCCCTCCACCATGAATTGGTCCAAACTGGGTTTTTTAGAGGCTCCCTCCACCATGAATTTGCCCAAACTGGGCTGGTTAGAGGCTCCCTCCACCATGAATTGGTCCAAACTGGGGTTTTTAGAGGCTCCCTCCACCATGAATTTGCCCAAACTCTGCTGGTTAGAGGCTCAATCCACCCTGATTTTCAAAACAAATGTTGGTGCCAACCTCAACTTACTACAAGGGCCAAATTCACTGCTGGTGACAAGCTCTCCTCACTGCAAGTGCCAAATACACATGTTTCAAGGTGTTTTCCTACTGTCAGAGAGGTGGTATTGAGTGTGTAAAGTGTGTAGTTGTTAGGCTGTGATGTTGGGGTAATAGAGGGTCTTTGGTGTGTTAGATGCCCCCAGACATGCTTCCCCTGCTGTCCCAGTGTCATTCCAGAGGTGTTGGCATCATTTCCTGGGGTGTCATAGTGGACTTGGTGACCCTCCAGACACGGATTTGGGTTTCCCCCTTAACGAGTATCTGTTCCCCATAGACTATAATGGGGTTCGAAACCCGTTCGAACACACGAACATTGAGCGGCTGTTCGAATCGAATTTCGAACCTCGAACATTTTAGTGTTCGCTCATCTCTAATGTTAAAATATTAATACTGTAAATATTTCTAAACCATTTACTGTATTTCCTGCACAATATCAGATGAAGCCTATTCTCAATATTACTAAAGTAATAATTGTATTATTTAACATTTATTAGACCATTTTGTAAGTAATTTTTTTGCATTTTATTTTGTTAGGTATCATCTGTAAACCTGTTGTTACAGAGGTTGAGGTATGTAGAGTTTTGAAAGCTTTTTAATGAAAATAAAAATTGTACAAACTCTATTTTCTGTTATTATTAGCTAATAGCTAGGGTTGAGCGATCGGGATTGGGAAAGCTCAGATCCCGATCGGCGATCGAGCAAATTTCACAATAGGGATCGACTAGAAAATGATCGAAAATTGGATTTTGAAATCTCAAGATTGGCTCAAGCCTACTGTATATATAATATACAATTAGGGCTGAGCGATTGGCATCGGGAAAGATTGGATCCTGATCGGCGATCGAGTAAATTTCACGATCGCTATCAGGATAGAGATCAGCTGGAAAATAATCAGAAATCGGATTTTAAAACCGATTCTGAAATCTCAAGATCAGCTCAACCCTACTAATAGCCTTTATATATTCTATATAAATATTAGCTGTTCATTGCACTCCAGATGGCACCACTCCTGTTGGAGTACGCATTGTCTTTTATGATCGGTACTTAGTGCCTTTATTAAAACAGAAAGTTCCCAGGCTTGTCTTATACTGTGTATACTTTTATTTCAGTTTGTGCTAGGGTTTCTCAATACATTGCAGTTCATTAAAGGTTGCATTTTATGGAATTAGTGATCATACCTGCTTGGTTCAAAAACCCTATGGGTCTATAAATAAAGGTTAAAAAAGGCTGTAGCCAGAAAAGGTTAAAATGAAAATCAAGTAGAGGAGAAATTGTACCGATATGGCACATTTTTAAAAGTTTTAAAGGGGTTCTCTAGTTTGGGAAACCCATTTTCATATATATCCTACTGAGTTAATATGGTACTATTCCGTTATCGGGCCAGCAGAGCTTATCAGCACCAGCATCGGGACAGCAGCAGTCAGCATTTCAGCATTGGGAATGACATCTGAGGACTGACTGCTGGCCCGATGCTTGTGCCCAGCTCTCCTTCCATCTGCCCGTACCCCTCTCTGGCCCAGCTCTCCTTCCATCTGCCCCTCTCCCCGCCACGTGACTAGGCTTGACCGACATTACTAGTCGCCGGGACGCTGCAGGAAGTTTGTCCCTCTGGGTCACCATAGCTCCCCGCCGTTACTATGGTCAGCGCATCCCTGAATCTCCGCCGCCACTTTCAGGACCCTTTATTGAGCCCCGGTGTGTGCTATTTTTTTCCTTCCGGTCTCCGTTCTCTGTGCCGGCCATGGCTTCCAGTGCGAGCGTCTTTCTTTCCTCCTGAACGCTAATGGCCAGAATGAGAGCGCCGAGGTGAGGCCTAGTCGAGTGGCAGGGAGAGGGGGTACGGGGCAGATGTAAGAAGAGCTGGGGGGCAGCACTGGGAGGATGGATGGGGGCATTGATGTACTGGTTACTAGAGACAGGGCGCCAGCATCGGGCCAGCAGTCAGTCCTTGGGGCGGGCCAGAGAGGGGTACAGGGCAGATGGAAGGAGAGCTGGGCACAAGCATCGGTCCAGCAGTCAGTCCTCAGATGTCATTCCCGATGCTGAAATGCTGACTGCTGCTGTCCCAATGCTGGTGCTGGTAAGCTCTGCTGGCCCGATAACGGAATAGTACCGTTAATATTTGGGAAGATGGTCCTCTGTTCAGGATTTTTAGCACTTCACCACAGTGGATAACAGTTATAAAGAGCATATCTTGCTCTGGATGTCCTGTTCTGCAATACACAGACATCCCTTGTTGTATATGGTGTGAAGTGGAGAGGGGTATAGTGTGGGAGAACCGCTATTTTTCCCCAAGACTGTTGCAGTATGCACAGGCGTTTAGCTTGTAGGTTTCGGACTGGAGTAAAGTTCGGGCCAGTCCTGCAGGGCAATCCGTTCCAGGCTTGGAAACAGACCAGCAGAGCCCTGTAAGTAGCACAGGTGTGCTGGTTAGTGAGAGAGAGAGGAGAGAGACTGAAAGACTGACACAGTCAACCAGCCTGAGAAAGCTCTGCCAAAGAGGACGCTGTTAAAGTGCCGGGTATGTGTACCCCTTGTTTACTGGTAAACCCTGTTTTGTTAGGAGGTCAGCAGTAGGCTGACCCCTGGTTAGTGAGGGAAGAAATTGTTTAGTAAGCCGCTGGACAAGCGTAGGTCTTTATTTTCATTTGTTTGTTTTAACATGCTGAGCTGCTGAGCAGCACTACCTGTACCTTTAACCTTGTCTGCTGCAATAAAGACCGCTTTTGGGAAAGAAACCAGAGCTTCTGAATCCCCCGTACATCACAATGGGCATTGTGTAATGCTTAGGCTGGTTTTACACGGCCGTAATGTAAGTCCGCAAATGGTCCACAATCAAGGGTTTTCAATTGCGGACCATTTGCGGAGACATTATATTTAGTGCGGCCTCTTACACCACTGGATATTTTATCTGTGGTGTGCCCGGCTGTTTATCGACTCTTTTTTTGTATACTCAGCTCTGTTACATCTGAGATGTAGATCTCAGATGTAGCAGAGCTGATGAATATAGGAATGAATGGATGCCGCCGGCACACAGCCTGTGCCGGTGTCCGGCCGCATAACCTCCTGTGCGCCGGCTGCGCCCATTCATTCCTACGGCATAGCAGGGAGGAAACAGAAGAGTAGATACCAACTGCCTTTTTTTTCAATAATATGGGAACTGCACTATGAAAATGACCTCGTGTGCGCAAGGCAATGCATGCACATGATCAGTTTAGGTTTCCTATTACGGGTAACATCCTGCTGCAGCACGTGAAGATCCTGCTTCTATTCCTCAATGACAGATGGCATTGGTAGGCGTTAAAGTACCAGATCCCCTATTGGGGATTATGATAGTTAATGTGTTAAATAGCACACCAGAGAGTGGGGCAGAATCTCATGGAAAAAACCCACCCAAAACCAGAGAATCCAGACATACAGAGATTAACCCATGCCAGCCCTGACCAACCCCCTAATAGAGTATTTCTATTATAATAAGTGCTGGCATGATATGGGTTGCATGTTTGGTGCTGACTATCCAACCTCTTGGACTTCTACCAAACAAATAGATGAAGAAGTCAAAGCCACTTTTTCCCTACACAGAGATATATAGCTACAATACACCCTATAGGAAGTGATGGTATATCCTAGAGATAGAGACTGGATTGACACTGAAATATACTGTAATCTGATTTTGTCCAAGTACCTCATAGGCTATATTAAATTTAAAAAAGTTACTGCCGCTCCACAATTCTTTGCCAATTCAGTCTCCACATGTAGGTCCCTGCTAAGCCGTTTCCTACACCACAATAACAGCTGAGAGACTCATCCAGCTGACTGAGGCGAGATGCCACCATGGCCAGTGACTGTCTGGATGGGCATCTCACAATTCTTCCCTAGGAGTCAGGAAACATCAGGAAATGGAACTCAACCAAGCCTGTGGACGGGAGCAGCAGGGAAACATGGAAGGATGAATAGCCTTTTCTTATTTTAACATGTCCTTATTAGGCATGTGCACACTTAGTTTTCTGGGGCTGGAGCTCCCTTTAACTGATTAAAATGTAAATCATGAACCCAATGTTTCCAATAAATGTATATAATGTACTGAGAACTCGAATAATACAAATTGGATATATAATCTATATATATATATAGTTCTATGATTTTGACTATAACTATTTTTAACAGAGAGGTCTCTCGGAAATTCGTACAAAACTCCAAGAGATGCTATGCTACTACATGGATGGAAAGGTATAATGCGTTTGGATTTATTATCTCATTACAAGAGCAATGAACATTTCAATAATTGGACAGTTTGCAATACACTGAGTAAAGGGTCTGAATACTTATGACCATGTGATATTTCAGGTTTTTTTTTTAATAAATTTGCAAAAAAAATCTACATTTCTGTTTTTTTTTTCTCTCAAGATGGGGTGCTGAGTGAAGATTAATGAGAAATAAAATTAACTTTTTTTTATTTTTGCAAATGGCTGCAATCAAACAAAGAGTGAAAAATGTAAAGGGGTCTGAATACTTTCCGTACCCACTGTAAATGTATATTATTTACTGAGAACTCGGATTCTATGATTTTGACTGTAACTATTTTTAACAGAGTGATCTCTCGGAAACTCGTATAAAAGCACAAGAGATGATAGGCAACAGCATGGTGGGTAAGGTATGTGTTACAAATTTGGATATATTATCTCATTACAAGAGCAATGAACATCTCAATAATTGGACAGTTGTCTCACACATGACAAAGAGTAGATTAATTGTAAAATACTGTTTAATAGCTAGGTGCCTAATGTATGCATTTTTAGTATACGTTCATTAGCTTTTAGCTACTCTATGTAGTTTTTTCTTCAGCAATGGGCATAACTACCAGGGTAACAGACATAGTGACTGCTATAGGACCCAACAAGTATTATCCACTGAGACCTGATAAGTATGACTGATGGAAGGGGAAAACTGAGTGCGCCTCCATTACTTCATTGGAACATTATAATGCCTGCATGTGAAATCATTATAATTGCTTTCTTCATATGCTATGGGACCCACCAAGTGTGATACTACAATGTACACAGTGTATGTGCATTATCCCTGTACTGTGACGTGTATTATACCTGTGTATAAAGGAGGATAAAATAATAGTACACTTTTAAAGTTCTGAACTTGCTTCGAAAGGTGATCAAGGTAGATGAGGCCCCAAGATAACTTATGCCCTGTCTCCAGCCTCTTATTCTGCTCAGTCAGAAAAAAGAAGCGCCAGCTGGTTTTATAGTCCAGACAACCTTAATTCTTAAGATACGTTCACAGGTTCCGATCCAAAAAACCCCGTGTGAATTTACCCTAAGACCTGGTTCTATTGGTTTGAGTTTCAATGCATGGGCAATAATCTACAAGGGGTTTTCCCACACACATAACCATATTTAGATTTGTAGACAATTCAGTGTTAAACATTTCTTCTGTCTTGGTTGTCAATGGATACTACTATGAATGCTGGAACTTTCTATGATATTGCACTTGCAGAAACTCAGCCGTGACCTCCTTATTGTTGCCAGGTTATCAGGCAGAATCTGGTCACAACAAGGAAATCATGGCTTGGTATCACCGCATTGAAAGTTCCTGCATTCATGGCCATATCCATCAGCAACTTGTCAAGACAACATAGGACAAGAATTTCACCACTGATTAGAGAAAACTTTAGGCTGAGGCCCCACATTTTGAAGAAATGCAGTGTTTTAGCAGGTTTTGCTGCATTTTTTTTTAGGCAAACTTAGGAGTGTATAAAAGGGAAACATCTTAAGTTCTTTCTTTATATTTTTAATTCCTTTTCAAGCTACTTCTGACTTTAGCTCAAAAAATGCAGCAAATTCTGCACCAAAAAATGTTTTTATTTATGTTTGCAAAAATGTATAACTTTTAATTGTCTTTAAATGTTGTCATGTTTGTGGGAACATCTCTTTAGGCTAAGGCCCCTTGTGGCAAAAAAAAAAAAAAAAAAAGTGGCATTTTTCAGTCACAGCAAAGTGGATGAGATTCTAGTAAATCCCACCCCCACTTTGCGGAAAAATATGTGCAGCGCACATGCTGTGATTTCCAAAACCATTGCAGTTTTGGAAATCGTAGCATGTCATTTATACCTACTGAAACACCAGCGGTTTCCTTATAGGTATAACTGAAGCAGTAAGCCCGTAAAGGAAACCTTTGCAGATTTTCTGTGAAAAGTGATGTGGTGGAAACCATGTAGGGTTACCACCACGGCTTTTCCCGCGGTGCTTTTCTTGCTGTGGGATGCTACGTACAGCCTTAGCCTTAAACCTCATTTGCCATTTTTCCACCAAGCCTCCAGCTTCCCTAAATACTAGTGTAACTTTGCAAGTTGTTGTGAAATCTACATTTTTATATAGTTTTTTAAAATCATTATGCTAACACTACTACTACTATTATTTCTAAGGAAATATTTTGTATTTCTTTATTTGCAGAAAACTCATAATATGAAACCGTTGGAGGCGTTACTTAGGGAATTACTCGAACCTCTGGTAATGTTATCGATATATTATTTGGATATTTTAATTCTTTCATCCATAATACTTGATACAGATAAACTACATTACATAAAATTATATAACAGTATTTCATTATATTTTACAGAAAAGTGCTGGTTGTGCACTTGATGAAACCTTGAACACTCAACAATTTGTGGTATTTAATTTATTAATATAATTAGAATGAATATTATGATTATCATTATTAATGGTAGTAGTAATAGTAGGGTTAAAGGAATGTTCCGAGACTTTTTTCTTTATTTAAAACTACTACTAGTGGTCCAATATATATAAGAAAAAGGTCTCAGCTCTCCTTGAGCCCCTGTTTCCAGCAGCGTCAGCTCCATTCTTCTCTCTACAAGACCTCGGCCTGATGTCATCAGTAACATCCTGTTTGTGTAAGTGCACCGCTGTAGTCAATGACTGCTGTAACATGTCGCTTGTGTAAAGGCGATCACTGATTGGCTGAATTGATCTCCTCATCCAAACAGCAATAGACATGTACACAAACTGACCTTCTGCCAATGGACACAGAGGCCCGTGCACAGGTGGCTACTATTTTGTTATGTTTATTGGCCCAAAGCATCAGTATAAAATAATTAAAAAAATAATTTGGAACATCCCTTTAATTAAATCTTGACATTATTTTACGTTAAACATAGAACATAATTTTTAATTAATGACTGACATTATGTTTCAAATATACATTAATCCACTATAACAGGGGTAGGGAACCTTCGGCTCTCCAGCTGCTGTGAAACTACAATTCCCAGCATGCTCCATTCACTTCCATGGGAGTTCCAAGAACAGCAGAGCAAGTATGCATGCTGGGAGTTGTAGTTTTGCAACAGCTGGAGAGCCGTACGTTCCCGACCCTGCACTATAAGGTCGGGGCACCGTGTGGCGTAACCCGTTGCTGTTTTGGAAATCACAGCATGTCAATTATACCTATGGAAATGCTGGTGGTTTCCCTATAGGACTTTCTGTGAAAAGCACTGCACTACATGGGGCCCTAGTCTTAAAAAGAATTTTACAAGCTTATTAAAAACATAAAATAATAATGCCACCAAAGCTCAGTAGTAACTATTTTTAATTTTCACTATTGTTTTGTTTTTTTTTTTTATGTAGATTGTGAGCCCCACATAGAGCTCACAATGTACATTTTTCCCCTATCAGTATGTCTTTTTTGGAATATGGGATGGAAATCCATGCAAAGACGGGGAGAACATACAAACTCCTTGCAGATGTTTTTTTTTTTTTTTTTTGCCCTTGGCGGGATTTGAACACTAGGACTCCAGCACTGCAAGGCTGCAGTGCTAACTAGAGATGAGCGAACACTAAAATGTCCGAGGTTCGAAATCCGATTCGAACAGCCGCACACTGTTCGACTGTTCGAACGGATTTTGAACCCCATTATAGTCTATGGGGGGAAATGCTTGTTTCAGGGGTATGCAACATTCGATAATATTATACTTACCAAGTCCATGAGTGACGGTCGGGCTAGATTCTCCTTGAAGTCTTCTCCCGGCGCAGCGTCCCCGCGTCTTCTTCCGGCTGGAATTCACTCTGCCTAGACATCGGGGCCTAGGCAGAGCCGACTGCGCATGTGCGGTCATGCGTGGACATGGGCAGTCGGCTCTGCCCGGCCCGACGCCTGAGCAGAGCCGACTGCACATGCGAGGGCACACCCGCGCATGCGCAGTCGGCTCTGCCTAGGCCGGATGCCTATGCAGAGTGAATTCCAGCCAGAAGACTTCTAAAGGTAAGAGAAGAACCAGCGTTGATTGGCAGAATGTATAGCATTCTCCCAATCAACGCTGGTTCTGCATCGAACCTTAAACTTCGAACAGCTCGTAGTGTTCGATCGAGTACGAGTATTTCGAATACCGTAGTATTCGATCGAACACCTACTCGATCGAACACTACTCGCTAATCTCTAATCTTTATTTGTGGGGCCAGGTGTACTTTTTAGTTATGCCATTTTGGGGAATGTCTATTGCTTAGATCACTTTTTATTCAAATCAGAGGCGAAAACGGAGAAAAAAAATGGCAGTTCATCACTTTTGATTCTTTTTTTGCTACGATGTTCACCCTACATGAAAAATATTTTTATAACTTGGTAGGGGCATTTTCGGACATAGGTATACCTAATGTGTATGTTTCACTGTAATTTTCCACTTTTATATATACTCTAGGGAAAGGGGGTGATTTAGAACTTCCATTTTTTTATTTATATACAGTACATCTATTTTTTAATTTTTATTTATTTTTTTATTAGCACCTCCTAGGGAGCTTGATCCCGCAATCATTTGATTGCACATCCCATAGACTCTAATACAAATGACTCACCCAAATAGCAATATTACTATGACAGGCCTGCGAGCCTTCATAAAGCTCCCGACTGTCACAGGAACAGGTTGGCTACTGGGATCTCACTGTGCAGGAGCCAGCCTGCATTGAAAATGGTAGCCACTGGCCCCATGGTCAGATTTAATGTTTTTTATTTTTTATTTTATTTTTTTTTGGGGGGGGCTTATAGGTAGTAATGCCTGCGATCAGAGTCCAGAGTACATTACAACGGAGACCCAGTAGCTATGGCGACCGCTCTGTTGCAGAGTGGTCCCCATCATCTTTACAGACAATCCGGATGAGATTACTGGGAACCTTCTCCTCACGCCTAGGTGCAACAGCGTCATCTCACTCCTGCTGCTGCAGTAAGCTTCGCTGCAGGAAGCCAGCGGCAGCAAAAGTGGGATGATGCATTTGGACTATAAGATGCACCCCCCATTTTCCTCCTAAATTTGGGGGGAAAAAGTGTGGCCTATAGTCTGAAAAATACAGTATATTTCTCACATTTTTGTCTTTAATCTTCTGCCATATATTATTATTCTTTCAGGGTGAATGAATGTGAATACAGATTTGGTAAAACAATAACCACTATTAGGATAAAGAAAAAAACTCTGAAATGTAAGTTGTAACAAATGTTTTATTAGCATATTGTATAGATGAAAAAAATAGATGATGAAATTGGACAGATGTACCATAAATCATGCCAGAAAACCGTTGTAAATTACACTGGAAATTTATGTGAGACACTGACTGGTTTAGATTTCATTTCTGGTACACGGTGCGTGATGCACCAAAAGTATTAAGATGCCAGACTCTTGTAATAATTCTGTACATTGCATTGTTTATCCAGGATTATGAAGGATAATGTCTCCTTACTGTAAATTATACAAGTGCATCCTATTAAATTAGAATATCATCAAAAAGTTATTTTTTTTTAAAGTAATTCAATTAAAAAAGTGAAACCCATATATTATATTGAGTCACTACAAAGTGAACTTATTCAAGTGTTTGTTTCTGTTATTGTTGATGATTATGGCTTACAGCCAAGAAAAACCCAAAAGTAATTTTCTCTGAAAATATGAATAATTAACCCAAAACAGCTGCAAAGGCTTCCTAAGCATTTGCAAAGGTACGTTAGTCTTGTTCAGTAGGCAACACAATTATGGGGAAGACTACTGACTTGACAGATGTCCAAAGGCAGTTAGTGGCAAGCTCCACAAGGAGGGTAAGCCACAAAAGGTAATTGCTGAAGAAGTTGGCTGGTCACAGAGTGCTGTATCAAAGCATATTAATAGTTGAGTGGAAGGGAAAAGTGTGGTAGAAAAAGGTGCACAAGCAACCGCATAATCGCAGCCTTGATAGGATTGTTAAGAAAAGGCCATTCAAAGATTTGGGGGAGATTCAGAAGGAGTAGACTGCTGCTAGAGTCGGTGCTTCAAGAGCCACCACACACAGACGTATTCAGAACATGGGCTACAAGTGTCGCATTCTATATGTCAAGCTACTCATGACCAATAGACAACGCCAGAAGTGTCTTACCTGGACCAAGGAGAGAAAGACCTGGACTGTTGCTCAGTGGTCAAAGGTGTTTTCAGATGAAAATAAATTTTGCATTGCATTTGGAAATCAAGGTCCCAGAGTCTGGAGGAAGAGTGGAGTGGCTGTACACAATCCAAGCTGCTTGGGGTCTAGTGTGAAGTTTCCTCAATCGGTGATAGTTTGGGGAGCCATGTCATCTGCTGGTGTAGGTCCACTGTGTTTTATCAAGACCAAAGTCAGCGCAGCCATCTACCAGGAAATTCTAGAGCACTTCATGCTTCCCTCTGCCCACAAATTTTTTGGAGATGGAATTTTCATTTTCCAACTGGACTTGGCACCTGTCCACACTGCCAACAGTACCAAGACCTGGTTTAATAACCACAGTCTCACTGTGCTTGGCTGGCCAGCAAACTTGCCTGAGCTTAACCCCATAGAGAATCTATGGGTATTATCAAGGGGAAGATGAGAAACCCCAGACCCAACAATGCAGATGAGCTGAAGGCTCCTATCAAAGCAACCTGGGCTTCCATAACACCTCTGCAGTGCAACAGGCTGACCCCTCCATGCCACATTGCCGCATTGATGCCGTCATTCATGCAAAAGGAGCCCCCACCAAGTATTGAGAGCATTTACTGGACAGGCTTTTCATTTGACCAACATTTCTGTGTTAATATTTTTTTTTTTTTTTTTTTTTACAGTTGGTCTTATATAATATTCAAATTTTCTGAGATAATGGCTTATGGGTTTTCCTTGGCTGTAAGCCATAATCATTAACATTAACAGAAATAAACACTTGAAAAAGTTCTCTCTATTTGAAATGCCATTCAACCCTTTAGGCCGGGTTCACACAGGGGTCTTTGGGCCATATTTTGACGCGGAATCTGCGTCAGAATCCGGCTCAAAAAACCCTCTCCCATTGAAATCAATGGGAGCCAGTCATTTCAAAGTGACCTACCCTTTCTTCAAGCAGATTCCATGGCTCATTCAGCCACAGACGTCCGCCTCGCGACACTCCCACCTGACTAGGCCCATTCATTTGGGCCTAATCTGGAGCGGAATTGCGCGACTGCACCGGCATCCAGTTTTTGGACCGGAATCTGAGGCGGCTTCCTCTTCAAATTCCGGTCCAAAAAACCTCGTGAGAACCCGGCCTTAGGGTATTTTCACATTGAGATTTTTGTAAAAATCTGCTTCAGGAATTAGGAAACTTTTTTTGATGTGTTTTTTTTTTTTACATGATGCATTTTTTGCCACATTTTTTTACTTTACTTTTTTTTTTTTTTTTCGTAGCGGTTTTTGCCATGTTTTTTTTTTTTTTTGCTTCAGCATAATTCATAGACCTGCAATCTTCCCTTTAAAAAAATGCTTGCAGCTTTTCCAAACGATGTGTCAGGAAACGCATCAAAAACCATGACCACGCATCACGTTTTTTCCATCTCCCATTGATTTCATTGGGTTTTGAAATCTGCCTGAAGATAGGTCATGTGGCTTTTTTTTTCTAGCTGAAAGAATCAGCTATAGGAACAAAACTGCTACAGACACCTATTCAAATGAATGGGAGGCATTTTTTGAGGCAGATATTGAGACATATTCTGCCTCAAAATCAGCCTGGAAAAAAATCTGTGTGACTATACCCTAAGGGGGCATTCACATGATGTAACGCGGTGCTGATTCTTGCACGATAACTCACATAAGACTCAGCGCTGCAAAACAGAATCCCATTGAGTTCAATGGGTTCCCTTTAACGCGCGTAACACATTGAAATCAATGGGAGGCTTTTTATCCCACTGATTTCAATATGTTACGTGCGCTAAACTAAACCCATTGAACTCAATAGGATTCTGTTTTGCAGTTCTGATTTATACGCGAGTTATCATGCAAGAATCAATGCCGCGTTACATCATGTGAATTCCCCCTTAGCTTGTGTTCACGCGGGGTTTTTTGGTCCGGAAAATGAGGTGGAGGCCACCTCAGTTTCCGGACCAAAAAACTGTTAGCTGTGACTTTGCTGGTTCAGTGCAGCGGCATCCAGTCGCGCACTCCACTCTGGATTAGGCCCAGTGAATGGGCCTAGTCAGGAGGAGGGAGCGTCTTTAGGTGGATTCGCAAGGCGTTGTTGTTGTGATAGTTATAACACACATAACCAGTTAAAAAAACATTAATACATGATCTATGCTTATCTAAAACAAATGCATGTTTTGTAAATATCTAAGAAATATGATTGAAATGGATTAGTTATTATTATGTAGTATACCAGTAATATTACAATGATCTCTGTTTTTCTATAGATACCAGATTTAATCTCATCAATGAACGAAGAATCAAGATGTCAAATTACAATAATCATGAAGCAATATAAATGAGTGATTGTGATCTTAATAAATCTAGAATTCATCAGCAAGTATCGGACTCCTGCATTATGTTATTTGTTGTATTATCTCACTAGTTGTATCACTAGTATTATTTAATAATAAAACTAACCATACACATTAGATAATTGTTGGCTGAATTAGCTGACCAAATAATGTGCATTATGGCCTCCACCCTCGATGGCAAATGTTAGGGAAGATAAAGCTGGGTTCACACGGGGTTTTTCGGACTGGATTTTGACGCGTGGAGCCGTCTCAGAATCCGGACTTAAAAATGCCTCCTGCGGCTAGCCGCGACTGTCGCGGCACTCTGACAGTTGTGGCATTCCACTCCGGATTAGGCTCAAATGAATGGGCCTAGTCATGAGGGAGTGTTGAACCGCCGATGCCCGAGGCTGAATCAGCCACGGAATCCGTGGCAAGAAAGAACAGGTCGCTTCTTTTTTCTGCAAGCGGAAAGAAACTGCTCGCGGAAAAAAGAAGTGAACGGCGTTTTTTTGAGCTGGATTCCGCATCGTTAAAAAAAAACCCATGTGAATTCAGCCTAAGAATGGGACAGTGCGATTCCAACTGCCTAATCTACTTGATTTTGGTGAGATAAACCTCTGTCAGACTTTCTACCGTCTGCCATTCATACACATGCACTCCTCAACCATGCATATGTATGGGAGGAACAATTGAACAGAAAAGAAGAAGGAAGCTATTTGATTAAGTGACATCTTTCTGTCACCATTACTAGCGATGAATGATATTTTGTAAAATTTTATTTGGCCACTTCTCCGGATTTCAAAAAAAGATTTGATTCTTTCCAGGCATATAACGGGAAAGTCGACAGTTCTCTGAATTCAGCACATTGTCGGCTTTCTAGCGGTATATAAAACCGGATGTGCCCGAGGACATGAAAGGTCCTCTTCAATTCTTCACCACTTCACTTTTGACAGTGTGCCACAATTTCTTCAAATTAGTAGTAGTTGTAGTTGCCAGTGCCAGTTCCACAATGTTGGCATAATAAGAAATTAAAACTAACAACCCCTCCATTGCTTCTTCCAATATGAACACCATGTTGGTGTGGTATTCTGCTCCCATAGAGGGATCATTGATGGCTTTTTATTTGAAAAGCCGCTTCCTCTTTATTGCTTCATCACATCAACCCCAGGCAAGCATCTTCCTTTAAAACAGGCTAATTTTTGGAGCATTTTGAAATGAATAAAAGAAAGTGGAAATGCAGTATTTGGCTAAACTATCAGTTTGTATCTATTGCTCACTATCCGCTTTCCCATAAACACATGTCACTGGCACTTTGATATAACGTTGGCTGTGTTTGCTCTAGAGAACTAGAAACTGGCTAGATAAAGTCTTAGGAGCTCCGACAGTGTCATGCACTATGTTTTAAGCCAATGGTTCATGACATACTTACTCGAACTAAACCAAATCTTTGGACCAAACCACCCAAACCAGGACTTAAACAAATCTTCAGAGATTCGCCCATCTCTAGCCATAAACCAAATATTCATAGCAGTTGATAACATTAGTAACAATCAGATCACATTTTACTACTATTCAATGAAATTCATTTTTGTGCAGATTTTGCAGGAGCTCCACTTCAGATTAAAACCTTTCCAACATTTGACTGTAAGCTGGGTTGGACTGGGGTGTCTAGGGCCCATCACTGGATTTGTTTATAGGGGCCCACCGCCAGGACCCCTGCAGATCAGCAGAACCGAGAGAGGGTGGCTAAAGGTAATAACATATCAGGAGCCATGCTGCTCACCCACCATACAATGTGCATCTCTGCACTACCTAAACCCACTGCTACATCCTGTATGGCAAGTGAGCAGTGTGGCTCCTAGAATTGTCATCATTACCTGTAGCTGTGCTGTCCTGGAAAAGCTGATCTACAGAGGTCCTGGCTGTCAGACCTCTGCAGTTGTAATATTGATGCCCTATCCTAAGGACAATCAATATTAGAAAGATGGATAAATCCTTTAAAGATGTTGTCCAGGAATTGGAGAAACCCATGTGAGCGGGAGGTGTAAAATAAGAAATAAATAAAAAGCATACTCATCTGTCCTCAGCGGTCCTTATGTGGCCGCTAAGACTAATTAGGCACAGGATTTCCAGAAATGAGGTGTCGCCATGAGACCAAACAGGCACAGGTGGGGGACAACAGGGTGCTGGAGAGAGGTGAGTTTTTTTTTTTAATTTTACACCTTCCTGGTGGCCATAGTGGTGACTCCAATTGTCAAATAGGTCCTTATACTGTCCAATTGTTCTTGTTTACAAGAAAGATCATCCTGCAGAAAAAGATCCCTTACACAGCTTTGTAGATAGAAATATAAAAATGTTGTGGGTGTCAGAATATGGGGATGCAAAGCATTTGTTTGTCAAACTTCTATATATTTTTAACAGTAGTAAAGCATAATAAATAGATAAATCCGGTATTGCCGTAATTATGAGCACTCTGTATTGACAGAATAAAGGTAACATACCGTATTTAGTGCTCAATGGATTCCCAAAAACAAAACTCAAAAACAATGTCAGAATTGTATTGTTATCCATTCCAAACTTCAAAGATTTTTTTCAGTTTAGCAATACATATTACTTGTACTGCAAAAAAAAAAAAAAGGCCTCATAAGACAATGTTGATAGAAAAATAAACTGGTTATTATTGTTAATAACTGTTTTTAGAAAGCAGGAAGGCCCAGAAGCCTCTAACTACACCTCTAGTCAGATCTTCTTACTGTATATTGTCACTGTCCTTTGATCATGCCGTGGTTCCTCATTCTTGTAAACTATCTACACAAGGAAATTAAGCTACTGGGAATTATCAACCAAGTAGATAGTGGTTACATTTTAACTAACAGGCAGCTGTAATGCACCTTCATTCTTGTTATCAGAACAACATATGTTTGGGCAGTAAAGGGGTATAAACATATTTCATGTCTGCCTATGGTCATTAATTGGTGTGTTTATGAGAATGCCGATAACATCATTGAAAAAAAATCGGTTGATCGGAGAGCGAACAGTTTAATAAATAGGACTGTGAAAATCTGAATGTGGAGTTGCTAATATATATAACTATCCCTCTGTATAAGATAGCACAACAGAATACACTTTCCTCTGCAATAAAAAAGGTATATTGATGTAATCTGGCCTAGTGGTCAACAAAAGGATATTTTTTGGCATATGCTGCGTGCCTGGGAACCTATTTAGCATTATTTAATGTAGCGCCATCATATTCCACAGCGCTTTACTGATATTGTCAACACTGTCCCATATAGAGCTCACAGTCTAATTTCCCTATCAGTATAACCTTGGAGTACTGGGAAGAAACCCAAGCAAACATAGGGAAAAGATACAAATTCCATGCAGATGTTGTCCATACATAAAGACAATAAAAAAAGATGCAAATATAGTCTAAAGAAATCAATATTGTATATCTAAGCTTTTCAAATCTGTGGATTGCTCTGTGGTAGGAAATTAGGCAGTATTTTTGGAGTAAACTAAGACAAATTTCATGTCACTTTTAAAAAAATGGTGTGAAAAGTAAATGAGATTTAGTGGGATAAGCGGGGCAACTTGATCAGTTGATTTGCTATCATTTACAACAGATATTGGTTAATACTATAGAGCGGGGAAGGAGGGAGGAGTTTGTGTAGTTTGTCAGAGAGGAGCAGAGACTGATCGGAGTAGATCTGCAAGCAGAGCCTGGTCAACTTTAAGTGAGGAGATGCATCACTGATGCTGAGATGCTGTATTTTTGGCCGGAAATGCCGCGATTTGGCCACGGCAGAAAAATCGTAGCGTTTTACAGTACTTGCAAAGTGGATGGGATTCATGTGAATCCCATGCCCACTTTACGGAAAAAATTGCAAAACGCAATGCGTTCACGCCGTGTTTCTTCCTGCAGTGCTTTAGCTCTGTGTTTCCGCCCAGTGGGGCCTTAGCCTTAGGGCCCCTTCACACGGCGTAAGCGCTCGGCTCATTCCGAGCCATATACGCGAGCGCTTCTAAACACTTCCCATTCACTTCAATGGGAATGCGCGTAAAGCCGGCTTTACGAGCGCTCCCATTCAAGTGAATGGGAAGTGTTTTGAAGCTCTGGTGTGTACTGCTCGGAATGAGCTGAGCGCTTATGCCGTGTGAAGGGGCCCTTATAGATGTTTTTTGAGCATCACCAGACACTTTTAAAAAATAATTTCAAAGAATATAAGGAAAGATTGTAGCTCACCGCTTCTGTTGGTTTGTAAGTATAATCCACTGGGTGCACGGCCAAATGGCTCCGGAGTCCTGGAGCTCAGTAAGTCCAATCACAAGTAAACAGATTAGGTCCGCACTCCTGTATTCCTTAAAATTTCATCTTTATTCCATTCTTTTAAACGTTCATCTTCTTACAAATATAAAGTGTGCAAAAACTCCCCAAAGTGACTTAAAAGATCATAACTAGCTCTAGCTGACGCGTTTCTGGGCGTACTCGCCCCTTAGTCGTACGCCCAGAAATGCGTCAGCTAGAGCTAGTTATGATCTTTTAAGTCACTTTGGGGAGTTTTTGCACACTTTATATTTGTAAGAAGATGAACGTTTAAAAGAATGGAATAAAGATGAAATTTTAAGGAATACAGGAGTGCGGACCTAATCTGTTTACTTGTGATTGGACTTTTAAAAAATGCATAGATTAAGAGGTGAGGCTATGTAGAGTCCAAAACATGATAAATTTAATGTACCATTATGGCACAAAAGAGATGTGTAAAGTAATTCAGCTAAGAGGTGGCTAAAAACACAGAAAGTTATCTAATACCTTAGTTTTATTCTAAAATTAAATCTATTTTTAATACAAACTTTGTAACAAGAAAAATAAATATGCAAAACACTTTTACAGCAAAGTCTCAAAATCAAATTTCCCACAAGGTGGCAGTATAATAAAGTAAATGTAGCACGTTAATAGGTAAAAATACAAACCTTTAAATATAAGCAGAGCCAAAGCCTTATAAGCAAACACTTATTCTACACTTCTAATGATTATAATAAAGAAAACTATATTTATGGTTAAAGTAGAATTTGAGAAAAAACATAGCTGCTTTATTCTGCAGTGTCATAAAAGCACTAATGCCAGGTTCACACGGGGTATTTTGGACCGGAATTGGACACGGAGGCCGCCTCAGGTTCTGGTCCAAAATACGGATAGCTGCGACTATCTCAAAGATAGAGAGTATTGAAAACTTAAAAGAAAATTTATTCTAGGTAAGGAGGTGTCTTCTGAAAGAGGTGTTTTTTAAAAAAGGTTTTCATGTATTTTTGGAGCATAACTCAGATACATTAAATGCATTTTGACTTTTTAGTGACATAACTAGTTGTAGCCTGAAGAACTGCTAAAATCCCCCCCCCCCCTTTGCATTCCATTGACCAAATATCCTTTCCTAATTAGCAGTATGCTACTTTTAATCTTATAAGGATTTGTTTTTTATTGGACAAGTTGTAGCTTTTGTACAGACACCTTTGGGATTTGTTTACTGTATTGAATAACATAACTATTTGAGGAGGCAAGGAAAAAAAATGCCAATTACAGTATTCCATATTTTCTATGGATTTATTTTTACAATGCTCTTTCTGCGGTATAAATAACACATTACCTTACTCTAGTCATCAGTATAATAACAGTGATACAAGACTTATGTAGATTTTTTTTATTATTATTTTTCCAGAAAATGCTTAGTTTTTGTTTCAACATATTCCAATATCCATAACATTTATTTTTGCATGCTGTTTATTGCAAGGCAACTTGTATTTTGGGGTACATCACATTAATTTTCAAGTACAAATATTTTTTATTATTATTTTTGATGAACCACTAACTATAGGTCATATAATCAGGTGGTGTAATTAATATACAGCCCAATTAGACAGAGAGTAGTGATTAGATTAGAAAGTGCTCATCTGCTTAATCTTTTCCAAGGAAAAACAAACCCCCTTCCCATATGTGACAAGCAAAAAGCAAACATGGTAAGTAAATTCATCATGACCCCTGGAGTGTTCTAAAACCAGAAGAAAAGCAAACTTTTTTGGAGCAGATTTTGCTGTTTTGTTTTTTTTTTTCTAACCTAAAGTCAAGAATAACTTGAATGGGAAATATATAGGAACTCTGATACTTCTATCATCTGTTCACTCCACTACTGACTTTGGCTCAAAGAACCACAGCAAAATCTGCAACAAAAAAACATGTCCACAACGTGAGGCCTTAGCCTAATGGTTGTATTCCTGAACACTGTCATCAGCAAATTCTCTGCTAGACCAACTCTTCTCCTGCACAGAAGCTGAAATCAGAGCTGTAAGTCTATTCAGCTCCTGCTTCACCCTACTCTATCTGAGGCTAGAAGTGGGCTAACACTGCAATTCTTGACATTGAAACATGAGTGAAATTGTGAAAAGCTTCTTTAGGCCGGAGCCGCACAGGACGTAAACGTTGCGATTTGCCCTTGGTGTTGTACAGTGCAGGCAAAGTGGATGGGTTTCATGCGAATCCCATTCTCACTTTGCGGAAGAAATTGGAGCGTGGACACCCTGCGATTTGGAAAGCCGTTACAGCATGTCAATTATATCTATGGAAACGCTGGCGGCTTTCCCGTAGATATAATGTCAAGAGAAAGTCCGCAGTGGAAAACTCTGTGAACTTTCTCTTCAAAGCACTGCGGAAAGAACCGCAATTCGATCACACAGCGGTTCTTTCTGCAGCGCTTTAGCGCTGTGATTACGGCCCGTGGGGCCTTAGCCTCAAGCTGGTTTTGGATATTTTTCTCTCTGATTAGGGGTTTAAAGTGGCTTTCCAGGATTGTAATACTGATAAGCAATCCGTAGGATAGGTCATCAATATGAGATTGGTGTGGTGCTTGTCTTCAGACGTTAGAACAGTACATCTGAATATACTCGGTGGTATCTGTGAATAGTACTGCAACTATGGGTTGTTTGTTTGCTGATTAATTTAATAATACTATTGGCTTACATTCTGTACCATTTGCTAACCCTACAATTAGTGACCAATATGATTTATTATGTAATCTGGAGGGTGCTACAGATCAAACAAGATTGACCTAAACCCGAAACATGGTAGTTTATCATCCATGATCCAGAAGCGAAAAGGTGTGGAAAATTTACAAACTGTTCTACTCACCTTCTCTCACCTCTCCTGGACATCCTTGTGGTGGCCAAGGCTCCCTCTGGATCCTCTTCCAGCCTCCTGGGTAGTATCACTTACATCGCACCTGCAGCTCCCTGAAGACTCCAGACCCAAGACAGTAAAGTAGTGAGGAGAGGTGAGTATTAGTGAGTTTTTTTTATTGTTGTTTTGTAGTAGAGGGACATTAAACTGTGGGAGCAGCTGTAGGGGGGCATTAAACTGTGGGAGCAGGTAAAGGGGGGCATTAAATTGTGGGGATAACTACAGGGGGACTTTAAACTGTGGGGGTAGCTGGAGTGGTACATTAAACCGGGGGAAACTACAAGGGGACTTTAAACTGTGGGGGTAGCTAGATGGAGACATTAAACTGTGGGGGTAACCAGAGGGGGCAGATGGACGTGGGAAATTAGACTGTGGGCATAGCTGGAGGGGGATATTATACCGTGGGGCCACCTGTAGGGGGACATTAAACTGTGAGGGTAGCTGAAGGGTGACATTAAACTGTGGTGTAATTGGAAGGGGACATTATATTGAATAGGCCCACTCGGGAGGCATTATACTGTGTGAGGGCAACTAAGGGCATTATAATTTGTGCAAGTCTGGTATTGCTAAGTGGTGATAATGAGTATTGTTTTGAACCTGAAACTAAATGAATCTTCAGAAGTTCAACCATCTCTGCTAAAATATGCAATATTGTTTTTACTTTTATTTTTTTGGGAATAAAACGTTAGAGGAATTAGAGGAGATTTATAAACTGTGTAAATTACAATTTGTCCCATTGTTGCCCATAACAATCAGTGTCAGGGCAGCTGTCATTTAATTGTATGTTAAAGAAGTTATGCTATTAAGGACACTTACACCCAATCCACAGGACAGAAGATAAGTATATGATCACTAGGGGCCCGATTGCAAGGTACCTTAGTGATAAAGAAGATGAGGGACTTAAAGTCCCCCTAAAGCTTCCTTGCAAATGAAGCACCAGTGCGCTTGAATGACCAGAGCTCCATTAACTACTATGTAGCTTCTGGGACTGTAATCTTTGGTGACGCTGCAGCCCCAAAGAAATCAATAGAGCAATGGTCATACAAGTGCACTGGCACCCTATTCACAAGTAGGCTTTGTGGAGACTTCAGTCCCCTGTCCTCCTGATAACTTATAACTTACAGGACACTTACGCTCTGTCCTGTAGATAAATAAGTGCCCATAATGGCACAACCCCTTTAAGCTCTTAAAATATAAAAGCTGCTATGATTTATCACCATAGACCACAAAGACAACTTTAGTTAAGTTAGTTTTTATAAATCTGCCATATTGTATAATAAGTATTGTATTTTCTAATTTCATTGTGATGAGATCACTCTTGTATACCCAAGTCTGAAAATGTACTTATGAATCTATCATATATGGATATGACACCTGATTCATTATTGCTAAATATTAATGTTTGTTACATACTATAAGTTGATGCTCTGGTACACTAGTGCAGTTATGAATGGTTTCATAAGTAACTGTTGTATTTGGCATTATGTCCCTGGTAGCGACAGTCACCATATAAAAATGAGAATGAAAAAGACACCCAGTAAATATTTATTTGACCTTCCCATGCAATACTCTGGCTATTTAGACATGCTTTATATTAATATGATATTACATGCCCTGCCAAAGCAAATAATGGGCTGCAGCCAACTTAAACCAGGAATATGTACCGAAGGCAAAGCTGAGATGTCTGTTGCAGAGGGCATGCAAGGTCAAGGTTGATACACACACACACATTATATGTATATATATATATATATATATATATATATATATATATATATATATATACATATATATGGGTGAAGAGTACCACCTGCTATATAAGAGCAGTATTTTTGATTTCCTAAATAGACCCAGCACAAAGAGATAAAAAATTCAATTTATTATTTCTCTCCATTCTCTTTTCTCTTTGTCTGAAACATAATTCCTTTCACCATGGACACCCCCCCCCCATACTCTATTGAATTGAGGTTTATGTTTCCCAACACGAACAGTGCCCAGAAGAATGTTGTGCAGGGAGAAACTGAGAAGGGGCCATTAATCTAAAAAATTTTATTCTCAGAGTTATTGAAGGAAAAATACCTCCACACTATGTCCACAGATTACTACACATACTGTTCCTGAATAATACCACTATAGCACAACCAAATAGAGGTTGGCTGAAATTGAATGGAGCAAAATTAAAGCCTTGGTATTCATAATTGAGAGAATATAACAAAAATTTATTAACATGGAAATACACACTATCTATCGAAGTCATTAGAGATGAGCGAACAGTGAAATGTTCGAAGTTCGATTCGAGTAGCCACTCAATACTCGACTGTTCGATCGAACATCGAACCCTGAAGTCTATGGGGAAAAATACTCATTTAGGGGGAAACCAATGTTTGACTCAGGAGGGTCACCAAGTCCACTATGACACCCCAGGAAATGATGCCAACACCCTGGAATGCAACTGGGACAGCAGGGGAAGCATGTCTGGGGGCATCTAACAAGCCCAAGTCACTGTTTTACGCCAACATCACAGCCTATCAACTACACACTTTCCACACTCAAAAAACCCACTATGAAATTGAAAAAATACCTGGAAACCTTTTTCCTCCCCAATTGGATGGACAGAAACCCACATTTTACTCTATTGAAACCTTAACAAGCACCCCTTTAAATCACGTTGCCCATGACAACCACAGATGGAATAGGCAATGGGAAATCCAACAGTACCCATCCTTAACTGTCATTGTGGATGTGTGTGTGATTTGGTAAGACATTCCAAAATTCATTTTCCTGGCCCTTAACGTGAGCCTTCCAAATTAAGTTAGAGGCCCATAAGCTGAGTTACCAGCAGAGATTCAGGGCCTTTAGGTGACTTCAGCCTCTTACCAGCAGAGATTGAGGCCCTTTAGGTGACTTCAGGATCTTACCAGCAGAGATTGAGGCCCTTTAGGTGACTTCAGCCTCTTACTAGCAGAGTTTTAGGCCCTTTAACTTAGTTGAGCCTTGCACCAACAGTGTTTTTGGCCATTGGGGTTAGTTGAGCCTTGCACCAGCAGTGTTTTTGGCCTTTTTGGCACTTGGAGTGAGTTGAGCCTCTAACCAGCAGAGTTTGGTGAAATCAGGGTGTATTCAGCCTCTAACCAGCAGAGTTTGGTGAAATCAGGGTGGATTCAACCTCTAACCAGCAGAGTTTGGTGAAATCAGGGTGTATTCAGCCTCTAACCAGCAGAGTTTGGTGAAATCAGGGTGAATTCAGCCTCTAACCAGCAGAGTTTGGGGAAATCAGGGTGGATTCAGCCTCTAACCAGCAGAGTTTGGGGAAATCAGGGGGGATTTAGCCTCTAACCAGCAGAGTTTGGGGAAATCAGGGTGGATTAAGCCTCTAACCAGCAGAGTTTGGTGAAATCAGGGTTTATTCAGCCTCTAACCAGCAGAGTTTGGTGAAATCAGGGTGGATTTATCCTCTAACCAGCATAGTTTAGGGAAATCAGGGTGAATTCAGCCTCTAACCAGCAGAATTTGGTGAAATCAGGGTGGATTCAGCCTCTAACCAGCAGAGTTTGGGGAAATCAGGGTGGATTGAGGCTAGAAGGATCAGAATTGTGCAAAACAGATGGTGGAGGAATATGAGGAGGAATTGTAGAGGTTGAGCGCAGACATGACAATTCATGTTGGGCACGAAAATTATGGGTCTATCCAGTGACTGTTCATTTTGATGAAAGTCAGCCGTTCGGCAGTCTTAGCTGACAGCCGGCTGCGCTGATCCATGATGATACCACCGGCTGCGCTGAACACCCTTTTAGATAGCACACTGTGGCAGGTCAGGACAGCACCTCCAAGGCGTATAGGGCAAGTTCAAGCCACAGGTCCAACTTCAACACCCAATACATGTAGGACGCAGAGGGATCGGAGAGGACAGGACTGTGGTCGGACAGGTATTCCCGCAACATGCGCCTATACTTTTCCCGCCTGGTGACACTAGACCCCTCAGTGGCGGGAGTCTAGTGTACCCCTTGTGGGTCTGGACCGGACGGCACTTGTTCGCCTCATGGAGGAACTGTCCTCTCTGCCGCCAACGAGTTTTTCTGGGCTGGCTATAATAGGGAACATTTTGGGCCATTCTGGGTGTGGCCTGGCTTCTGACCTCTGACCTCTGCCTCTGAACATGCCTCTGCCTCTAGCTACTCTCTTTGGTGCTGCACCTCCCTCAACATCGACATTGCTTTCCCTGCTTGACATCCCCTCTGTCCAGGTAGGGTCAATGTCCTCGTCGTCCACCACCTCCTCTGCCAATTCCTTTGTCGCCTCCTCCTCCTGCACACCGCACATGGCAACAGGCTGCCCTGATGGCAACTGTGTCTCGTCATTGTCACTGAGGGTGGGTTGCTGGTACACCACCACAAAATCAACAGAAGATGGAGGAGACTCCAGTGCTTGGGCATCTGGACACAGAAAGTCGTCTGGTAGCTCCGTGGAATCGGGAAATGGAGGGACAGGGAGAGGGACAGTTAAAGGACCAGAGAACAGCTCCTGGGAGCAGGGAAAGTTGGGATTACTCTGCTGGGAAGATTTGGCATTTTGGGAGGAAGGCTGAACAGAATGTTGTGTAGGAGGAGGAGTTGAGGTAGAGGCTGACTGGCTTGTGGATAATGTGGTGGAAGCATTATCCGCCAGCCAATGTAACACATGTTCCTGGTGCTCGGGTCTAGTTAGGTTTGTGCCCTGCACCCTAATTAATGTGGCAAGCAAGCCGGGGACTGTGGAGAAGCGCAATGCTTGCTGCCCCTGAGGAGTAGGCACGGAATGCACCGTGACCTTGCTCCCCAGCAGCATTCCCACACCTACAGCCTCGTCCACGTCCCTTACCGGTAGCCTTGCGCATTTTTAGATGGTTTTGATGGTTTGGTGGGTACACACTGTAACAACCTGGATGAAGCGTATATAGCCTGAGAATTAGAATGTATATCGAACTGATTTTTTGTGGGTACACACTGTGACAACCTGGATGAAGCATATATAGCCTGAGAATTAGAATGTATATCCCACTGATTCTTTGTGGGTACACACCGTGACAACCTGGATGAAGAGTCTATAGCCTGAGAATTAGAATGTATATTCCACTGATTTTTTTGTGGGCACACACTATGACAACCTGGATGAAGCGTACATAGCCTGAGAATTAGAATATATATCCCACTGCTTTTTTGGGGGTACACACCATGGCAACCTGGATGAAGCATATATAGTGTACATGGGCTGAGACTTTCAGTGTATACACCTTAGTTTCGGGGGGGGGGGGGGACCACACTGTTGAACCCTGGATTAAGCGTATATAGGGTATATGGGCATACAATTTCAGTGTATCCCACTTAGCTTAATCTCCACCATGTCCTTGGCAGCCAATGGCTTTTTCCTAGTTTTTTCAATGCCTCCATTGTCATAGTTCCTGTCCCACCTTCCCTGCACTGTTATTGGTGCAGAAAAAGCGCCAGGGGAGGTGAGAGGGGTATCGAACTGTAAGTGCATTTTCAACGCAGTGTTCGTATCGAATTGAACAATGCGAACAGCATGATGTCCGATTGAACATGTACTCGATCGAACGCTGTTCGCTCATCTCTAGAAGTCATCTCTGGTCACAGGCAATGCTGCCGGGTCCCTGCTGCTGCTGGAAGCTAGTGATTCTGCTCTGTCTCAGAGCGGATGCCATATTTAGTCACATGCACAGGATGTAAATGTACGTCCTGGCGCGCATAGAGGTTAACATCTCCAAAAAATGGTGTGTAATGCTGTGGGAAATTTTCATTACAGCACTGAGTTAAGTGAGGGCTTAAAGAGGACCTTTCATGGTTTGGGGCACAGGCAGTTCTGTATACTGTTGGAAAGCCAACAGTGTGCTGAATTCCGCACACTGTCGGTTTTCACGATCTGTGCCCCGGGTGAAGAGCTAGTGGTCCTGGTACCATACCTCTTTACAGTCAGAAGGGCGTTTCTGACACTCTGTCAGGAATGTCCTTCTGTACAAATAGCGCCAATAGCACTGTACTGTGTGAGCGGGGAGGAACGCCCCCCTCCCTCTGCTCACTGTACTCGTCCATAGATGAGTATTATCAGGAGGGGAGGGGGCGTTCCTCCCCAGTCTAAGAGCACAGAGCTATTGGCGCTGCTTGTACAGAAGGACATTCCTGACAGAGTGTTAGAAATGCCTTCTGACTGTAAAGAGCTACGGTATCGGGGACCGCTAGCTCTTCACCCGGGGGAACAGATCGGGTAAGCCGATCGGCTTTCCAGCAGTATATAGAACTGCCTGTGCCCCAAACCATGAAAGGCCCTGTTTAAGTCCAAAAAATGGACATAAAGTACATAGACAGAAACTGATGTGTGAATGGGGAATAATCTATCTATTGTTTTCTGTTTGTAGTAAAGCCTATTTATGATAAAGAAATGGTATAATACTGTAGTATCCTCTGTAAGTATCCTCTGCAGAGAAAAAGGCATCATAAACTTTGCTCCTTCTCATTGAACAAAACATGTTTACATGGTTTTTCTGAGCCCCAAATTTTAACATAGCGATTGACCTTCATGCTGAGGTGAAAGCTTGCCTCCTTGTTGAACAACAGCCTATCAGTAGAGGTGAGCGAGTACTGTTCGGATCAGCCAATCCGAACAGCACGCTCGCATAGAAATGAATGGACGTAGCTGGCACACGGGGGGTTAAGCAGCCGGCCGCCGTCAAAGCGGAAGTACCAGGTGCATACATACATTTCTATGGAGCATGCTGTTCGGATCGGCTGATCCGAACAGTACTCGCTCATCTCTACCTATCAGTAAATTCACACTTTTTCACTTGACCCTGTAAGTTAATGTTAAAGATGCCGCATTTTGTCATTTGGCTTCATGTCTTGAAGGAGATGTAATCTGTTATACTCACAGTACAGACTTTTTCATAACATACGCCATGCAGTGGTTTGTGGCACCATACTTCTATACTAGTCAGCCTGGATGACATTAGGTTTACTCTTGTACATGACTGGAATTCTCTTCACTGTCCCTTCTGAAGTCTTTGCATGGCTTGGACTTTCCCATGACATAATCACCCAATGGTAATGAATAGAGATGAGCGAACAGTGTTCTATCAAACACATGTTCGATCGGATATCAGGGTGTTCGCCATGTTCGAATCGAATCGAACACCACGTGGTAAAGTGCGCCAAAATTCGATTCCCCTCCCACCTTCCCTGGCGCCTTTTTTGCACCAATAACAGCGCAGGGGAGGTGGGACAGGAACTACGACACCGGGGGCATTGAAAAAAATTGGAAAAAGTCATTGGCTGCCGAAATCAGGTGACCTCCATTTTAGACGAATAGTGGATTTCAAATCCGGGTCATATGAGAATGTGAACTTTGTGACTATGAGACAGGGATAGCTGTACAGGCAGGGATAGCTAGGGATAACCTTTATTTAGGGGGGAATGTTATTAAAAATAACTTTTTGGGGCTCTATCGGGTGTGTAATTGTGATTTTTGTGAGATAAACTTTTTCCCATAGGGATGCATTGGCCAGCGCTGATTGGCCGAATTCCGTACTCTGGCCAATCAGTGCTGGCCAATGCATTCTATTAGCTTGATGAAGCAGAGTGTGCACAAGGGTTCAAGCGCACCCTCGGCTCTGATGTAGCAGAGCCGAGGCTGCACAAGGGTTCAAGCGCACCCTCGGCTCTGATGTAGGAGAGCCGAGGGTGCACTTGAACCCTTGTGCACCCTCAGCTCTGCTACATCAGAGCCGAGGGTGCGCTTGAACCCTTGTGCACACTCTGCTTCATCAAGCTAATAGAATGCATTGGCCAGCGCTGATTGGCCAATGTATTCTATTAGCCTGATGAAGTAGAGCTGAATGTGTGTGCTAAGCACACACATTCAGCTCTACTTCATCGGGCTAATAGAATGCATTGGCCAGCGCTGATTGGCCAGAGTACGGAACTCGACCAATCAGCGCTGGCTCTGCTGGAGGAGGCGGAGTCTAAGATCGCTCCACACCAGTCTCCATTCAGGTCCGACCTTAGACTCCGCCTCCTCCGGCAGAGCCAGCGCTGATTGGCCGAAGGCTGGCCAATGCATTCCTATGCGAATGCAGACTTAGCAGTGCTGAGTCAGTTTTGCTCAACTACACATCTGATGCACACTCGGCACTGCTACATCAGATGTAGCAATCTGATGTAGCAGAGCCGAGGGTGCACTAGAACCCCTGTGCAAACTCAGTTCACGCTAATAGAATGCATTGGCCAGCGCTGATTGGCCAATGCATTCTATTAGCCCGATGAAGTAGAGCTGAATGTGTGTGCTAAGCACACACATTCAGCACTGCTTCATCACGCCAATACAATGCATTAGCCAGTGCTGATTGGCCAGAGTACGGAATTCGGCCAATCAGCGCTGGCTCTGCTGGAGGAGGCGGAGTCTAAGGTCGGACCTGAATGGAGACTGGTGTGGAGCGATCTTAGACTCCGCCTCCTCCAGCAGAGCCAGCGCTGATTGGTCGAGTTCCGTACTCTGGCCAATCAGCGCTGGCCAATGCATTCTATTAGCCCGATGAAGTAGAGCTGAATGTGTGTGCTTAGCACACACATTCAGCTCTACTTCATCAGGCTAATAGAATACATTGGCCAATCAGCGCTGGCCAATGCATTCTATTAGCTTGATGAAGCAGAGTGTGCACAAGGGTTCAAGCGCACCCTCGGCTCTGATGTAGCAGAGCTGAGGGTGCACAAGGGTTCAAGTGCACCCTCGGCTCTCCTACATCAGAGCCGAGGGTGCGCTTGAACCCTTGTGCAGCCTCAGCTCTGCTACATCAGAGCCGAGGGTGCGCTTGAACCCTTGTGCACACTCTGCTTCATCAAGCTAATAGAATGCATTGGCCAGCGCTGATTGGCCAGAGTACGGAATTCGGCCAATCAGCGCTGGCTCTGCTGGAGGAGGCGGAGTCTAAGATCGCTCCACACCAGTCTCCATTCAGGTCCGACCTTAGACTCCGCCTCCTCCAGCAGAGCCAGCGCTGATTGGCCGAATTCCGTACTCTGGCCAATCAGCACTGGCTAATGCATTGTATTGGCGTGATGAAGCAGTGCTGAATGTGTGTGCTTAGCACACACATTCAGCTCTACTTCATCGGGCTAATAGAATGCATTGGCCAATCAGCGCTGGCCAATGCATTCTATTAGCGTGAACTGAGTTTGTACAGGGGTTCTAGTGCACCCTCGGCTCTGCTACATCAGATTGCTACATCTGATGTAGCAGTGCCGAGTGTGCATCAGATGTGTAGTTGAGCAAAACTGACTCAGCACTGCTAAGTCTGCATTCGCATAGGAATGCATTGGCCAGCCTTCGGCCAATCAGCGCTGGCTCTGCCGGAGGAGGCGGAGTCTAAGGTCGGACCTGAATGGAGACTGGTGTGGAGCGATCTTAGACTCCGCCTCCTCCAGCAGAGCCAGCGCTGATTGGCCGAATTCCGTACTCTGGCCAATCAGCACTGGCTAATGCATTGTATTGGCGTGATGAAGCAGTGCTGAATGTGTGTGCTTAGCACACACATTCAGCTCTACTTCATCGGGCTAATAGAATGCATTGGCCAGCGCTGATTGGCCGAATTCCGTACTCTGGCCAATCAGCACTGGCTAATGCATTGTATTGGCGTGATGAAGCAGTGCTGAATGTGTGTGCTTAGCACACACATTCAGCTCTACTTCATCGGGCTAATAGAATGCATTGGCCAATCAGCGCTGGCCAATGCATTCTATTAGCGTGAACTGAGTTTGCACAGGGGTTCTAGTGCACCCTCGGCTCTGCTACATCAGATTGCTACATCTGATGTAGCAGTGCCGAGTGTGCATCAGATGTGTAGTTGAGCAAAACTGACTCAGCACTGCTAAGTCTCTGCATTCGCATAGGAATGCATTGGCCAGCCTTCGGCCAATCAGCGCTGGCTCTGCCGGAGGAGGCGGAGTCTAAGGTCGGACCTGAATGGAGACTGGTGTGGAGCTATCTTAGACTCCGCCTCCTCCAGCAGAGCCAGCGCTGATTGGTCGAGTTCCGTACTCTGGCCAATCAGCACTGGCCAATGCATTTCTATGGGGAAAAGTTAGCTTGCGAAAATCGCAAACTGACAGGGATTTCCATGAAATAAAGTGACTTTTATGCCCCCAGACATGCTTCCCCTGCTGTCCCAGTGTCATTCCAGGGTGTTGGTATCATTTCCTGGGGTGTCATAGTGGACTTGGTGACCCTCCAGACACGAATTTGGGTTTCCCCCTTAACGAGTTTATGTTCCCCATAGACTATAATGGGGTTCGAAACCCATTCGAACACTCGAACAGTGAGCGGCTGTTCGAATCGAATTTCGAACCTCGAACATTTTAGTGTTCGCTCATCTCTAGTAATGAATTACTTCTCACAGCACAAAATGTAGTTTATTTATTCTCTTAGTTTCTCTGTACTGTACGACATTCTCTGCTCTAACTAAAGTTAATATTCTAAGGGCCTGTTCACACGGGCACAGAGGGGGCGGGTTATGGCGTGGAATCTAATTTTCTGAGTGTCTATTACAAATGGTTTGGCATCTATGTGCTGTGTGTAATTTTCCCTCACCCCTGGTTCACATTAGCGTTTGAATCATTCGTGCGGGCAGTGCGCGGCAAGCACACGGAACTCATTATAGTCTACGGGGTCCGTGTGCTTTTACAGCGCAACGCTTGCAATTGCGCTTGTATTCCATTCGGGGGGTTTCCATGCACACTCCTTCCAGACGGAATACATACGCAGATGTGAACCAGGCTTAACACACTAAGTCAAATGAGTGCTTCAGTCCAAAAAGTGAACAAAAAGTACATGGACAGAAACTGATGAGTGAAAAAGGGCTAACCTGTCTATTGCTTTCTAAGTGATAAAGAAATTATGAAATCCTGTGTTTTGATATTAGAAACTTCATAGGATCATTTCTGAATTCTGTCCTGCTCATTATTATCTATGTGACCTAATATCTATTCCATCTCCCATTAATATACTATTTTTTTCAATCTATAAGCAATGTTCTCACCACAACTGCTCTACGTAGCAGCTGAGCAGGAAAGTTAGTTTTAGTTTTTGCCTCAGGCACACGAAAAGCTAGAATCGACCCTACTAGAGTGAACAAAGAATTAAACTTTCAAACTAAACACTTTAATATCAGTTCCATAACTATGGATGTGATTTGTTGACTTGTTAGTTATGATAAGTTTGGAAAGAGAGAATAATATTCTGACAAATGCACTGTGAACCATGCACACCCATCACTATACACTATGAAGGTCCCTGACACAAAATTATACCACTATTCTAAATGGCACAGGGTAGGTAGGGTTGCCGTTGTAGATTTTGTACTGGAGACCAGTTATGCCTCTGCCTATTATAGTACAATTCTATATCGTACAGACTCATATCTGTATTCCAATGTATCAAAATGGATACGCGTGTGAACATTACATGGAGGCTTAAAATATTATGAGTTTCAAGCCTTACAAATGTCTTGTTTATATACAGATGACAGATCTCGACAAGTGTAACTTCCCTGAAACCGTAATGATACAGGTACACTTTTGTAATCCTCCCGGTACATACTGTTATAAGGCAGTTCACTGGAACACCCATTCTGTATCAGTGCAAAAAAATGTAGTACGGGAAAAGTAGTTAAGCTTTTGTTGAGTGATGTTCTTATAGCCTTATGGAATAAAACAATCTGGTTTCATGACTTAAGAACTCTGCTAATCCACAAATCCATATCTGTTACAAACACAGATACATTACCTTTAGCCTTTAATAGTGAAACTTCATGGTTCAATAATGAGTATCACAGTGTTTCAGATATAAGACGTATCCTGAGATTATTCAGTTTCCCATCGGTCATTTATGTCCTCTATGTTTTTTTTATACCTTTTTTTTTTTTTTTATTGATAATTCTATTATCATTGTATTATAGTGCATTACTTCTAATTAAAGGAAGATAAAAAATAACATTAATAACAGATAGTGTAAAGCACAAAATGATAAACTAATATATTGTACATCTATAATTTTCTGGTAACGAAAAAATATAATCCTTGATATAATTATAATTATTTTTGGAATTTCTATCTTTAAAAGGAGTCTGTTCAGTCCAAACCAAAGATATATCAACAAAGTTATTTTTCTGCTCCTATTAAAGGCCCCTTACAGGGGCTCTATCATTGGAAAAAGTCATTTTTAGATAAGGACATCCTTGTATAGCTTTTAGAAAGGCTATTTTACACATACATTTTGTATATAAATTGCCTCAGTAGATTTTGAATAAGTCCATTTTTATCCATATGTTAATGAGCTTCCACCATGTACCGGAACTGTCTGTGATCGCAGTCTGCTCTATGTGTATGGTACAGCAGGGATGAGTCATCAGCACAGCAGCCTCTGCTATATATACACATAGAGCAGACAGTGCACAGAGACCCTTCCGGAACCCACTATAAAGAGGTCGCCGTGAAGTGGCTAGTGGGCTTATGCACATTGATCAATATGTATACTAAGAACCTCATGTTCAGTATTCTAAAATTTGCTGAGAAGCACTAGATCAATGTATAAGATCAATGTATAAGGTTGGGATGTGTGGCCATGTCTTTTTCTTTTTTGATACATATAGTAAGTCTGTCCACTCATTTTTTGTTTTTTTTCTTAGTACCAGCGCTCCCCCAATTTTGCCCAGGTGTTTTTAATTAGCAGGAGACTGCAAAAAGGGACCCACCTACTAGCTCTCAGTCTTCTGACTGGGGCAACATGGTAAGGTGAATTTTTGTGATCTGTTCACACACATGGTAAGGTGAATTTTTGAGATCTGTTCACACGGTGCGGTGCTGCATGGTGTCTGCTGCTCCTGTGGCACTGTGCCCATGGGGCGGTGTGGCCCAGAGCCTGGGGGCTTGGTCTAGTGACAGGGGTGTTGCTGGCCACTGGGTCGCTCGCCCTGCGGGCGCTGTGTTGCGGTTGTGGCGGTCGCTGTGCAGCGCCGCGCCCAGTAGAGTAGGGACCCACTATAAAGAGGTCGCTGTGAAGTGGTTAGTGGGCTTATGCACATTAATCAATATGTATACTAAGAACCTCATGTCAGGTATTATAAAATTTGCTGAGAAGCACTAGATCTATGTACAAGGTTGGGATGTGAGGGCCATGTCTTTTTCTTTCAAATATCAAATGGATGCCTTATAGCATAAACACACATGGATTTTTTTTTTTATTTGAAATCTTCTCAATAAACTGTGTCCTGATGCTCCCTTCTGAAAGCTTTCCTTAAAAAGACCATACACACTTGAACTCCATTTTATTTTATTTTATTTTTTATCTAAATAGAATAAAAATTATGTCCTGATGAATTTCTTAATAGATCTACATAGTGGACAGGTTTTTCATTTTACTTACACAAAGGTCCAAATTTGTCTCTGCCACTAGAGGGATGGGAAGAGCTAACTGCATATGGATACCATGAACCTGAATGTGTACATTGAGCTCAATATTACTATCACTAATACTATTTTTAATGCATATTTTATGACCAATTGAGATTTGTATAACAATGTACACATTTTTAACACTTATGGATGGTTGACACATAACTCCAGGTCTATAAATTTTAGCTTTATTTTATTGTAATAAACAAACATGATAGTTCTTGAAGTTTGCGTAATAGGTGGCAAATGTCAGCATGCTGCCTGAAATAAAGAAAATTGCAATGTAGTCAGTATATAAAGAAAGTACACCCTAGCTACCACACATTGTCGCTTGGTTCAGCTACATGTAATTTGCATTTATACTTCAAGCCATCTAGAGTCAAACTTGATAACTTCTGATACATAAGGCTGAGGCTTCATGTAGCTAAATGCAGCTAAAAAATGCTGTGGAAATAACTTTTTTTCAACAGTATCATTGTGTTTATGAGTTTCTACCAGTGTTTCTGTTGGTATAAGTGACATGCTGCGATTTTCAAAAACATGGCCAAATTTGAAAACGCAATTTTTCCACAGTTGATTTTAAGGCTGCATGCACATGGAGTTACGCCGGGCTTGTAAAAATCCTAATTCACAGCTGTACACGTGAGCGCTGCGGACGGCTCCCGAACACTTCCCATTCACTTCAATGAGAGTGCTCGTAACGCCGGCGTTACGAGCGCTCCAATTGAAGTGAATGGGAAGTGTTCGGGAGCTGTCCGCAATGCTCGCGTGTACGGCTGTGAATGAGTTTTTTTTTGTTTTTTTTTTATTCAAAAGTTTATTGAACAAAATAGCAAAAATCAAAACAGCTGAATTAGCATAAAAGCAAAAGAACGAGAATGATCAACACCCCCACCAGGAGGCATGTCGACCGATCATAACATAATAAAACAATTTTAAGAACATGAACTTATAAGTATGTAAAACACTATCTCTATGGGCCAGGGATAGGGGGACAAGGATAAGGTACGTAAATGGGGAGAAAGACGGGGGAGGGGGGAAGACAATAAGTTAGAGTAGGACAAAGGGTAAGAGACGGAGAGAGGAGAAGAAAGATACTTGGAGGTCTAAAGGATGAAAAAGAAGCTAAGAAAAAGAAAAGAAAAAAAAAAATCAGTAAAGGTAAAGATAAAGATAAAATTACACATCACCATAAAAGCGTTTCCACTGAGCTAACTAAGAATTCCGGAGTAGATCACGAAGTAGCCAAGGTGACCACATGTGTCAGTAGGCATCTGTAGATCTAAGGGAGCAGGCTAGAAGCTCCTCGAAGCGTGCAATCTGGGAGACCTTCTCTTCCCAAACTGTATTAGGGGGAGTCACCTTTTGTAACCAGTAAAGCGGTATGACCATCCGGAATGAGTATTTTTACGTAACTCCATGTGCATGCAGCCTTATTCTGCAATGTGGGGATGGGATTCGGCAGAATCTCATTCTCAGGCTGAGGCCCAACACTGCGAAAATGCAGCTTCTTTTGTTGCAGATTTTGCTGCAGTTTTTTTTTTAGCCAAAGCCAGGACTAGATTAAGCAGAAGGGAGAAGTATAAGAAATTTCTATGGAATTCCCATTCCTTTTGTAGTCATTCTTGGCTTTGGCTGAAAAAAAGTAGCAAAATCAGCAACAAAAAAGCTGTGTTTCTGCAACGTGGGGCCTAAGCCTCACTTTGCAGGTCCTGGAAAATGCTGCATTTTCACAAAGTGTGGCTTTAGCCTAAAAGACAAATGATTAGAGATGAGCGAACACTAAAATGTTCGAGGTTCGAAATTCGATTCGAACAGCCGCTCACTGTTCGAGTGTTCGAATGGGTTTCGAACCCCATTATAGTCTATGGGGAACATAAACTCGTTAAGGGGGAAACCCAAATTCGTGTCTGGAGGGTCACCAAGTCCACTATGACACCCCAGGAAATGATACCAACACCCTGGAATGACACTGGGACAGCAGGGGAAGCATGTCTGGGGGCATAAAAGTCACTTTATTTCATGGAAATCCCTGTCAGTTTGCGATTTTCGCAAGCTAACTTTTCCCCATAGAAATGCATTGGCCAGTGCTGATTGGCCAGAGTACGGAACTCGACCAATCAGCGCTGGCTCTGCTGGAGGAGGCGGAGTCTAAGATAGCTCCACACCAGTCTCCATTCAGGTCCGACCTTAGACTCCGCCTCCTCCGGCAGAGCCAGCGCTGATTGGCCGAAGGCTGGCCAATGCATTCCTATGCGAATGCAGACTTAGCAGTGCTGAGTCAGTTTTGCTCAACTACACATCTGATGCACACTCGGCACTGCTACATCAGATGTAGCAATCTGATGTAGCAGAGCCGAGGGTGCACTAGAACCCCTGTGCAAACTCAGTTCACGCTAATAGAATGCGTTGGCCAGCGCTGATTGGCCAATGCATTCTATTAGCCCGATGAAGTAGAGCTGAATGTGTGTGCTAAGCACACACATTCAGCACTGCTTCATCAAGCCAATACAATGCATTAGCCAGTGCTGATTGGCCAGAGTACGGAATTCGGCCAATCAGCGCTGGCTCTGCTGGAGGAGGCGGAGTCTAAGATCGCTCCACACCAGTCTCCATTCAGGTCCGACCTTAGACTCCGCCTCCTCCGGCAGAGCCAGCGCTGATTGGCCGAAGGCTGGCCAATGCATTCCTATGCGAATGCAGACTTAGCAGTGCTGAGTCAGTTTTGCTCAACTACACATCTGATGCACACTCGGCACTGCTACATCAGATGTAGCAATCTGATGTAGCAGAGCCGAGGGTGCACTAGAACCCCTGTGCAAACTCAGTTCACGCTAATAGAATGCATTGGCCAGCGCTGATTGGCCAATGCATTCTATTAGCCCGATGAAGTAGAGCTGAATGTGTGTGCTAAGCACACACATTCAGCACTGCTTCATCAAGCCAATACAATGCATTAGCCAGTGCTGATTGGCCAGAGTACGGAATTCGGCCAATCAGTGCTGGCCAATGCATTCTATTAGCTTGATGAAGCAGAGTGTGCACAAGGGTTCAAGCGCACCCTCGGCTCTGATGTAGCAGAGCCGAGGCTGCACAAGGGTTCAAGCGCACCCTCGGCTCTGATGTAGGAGAGCCGAGGGTGCACTTGAACCCTTGTGCAGCCTCGGCTCTGCTACATCAGAGCCGAGGGTGCGCTTGAACCCTTGTGCACACTCTGCTTCATCAAGCTAATAGAATGCATTGGCCAGCGCTGATTGGCCAATGTATTCTATTAGCCTGATGAAGTAGAGCTGAATGTGTGTGCTAAGCACACACATTCAGCTCTACTTCATCGGGCTAATAGAATGCATTGGCCAGCGCTGATTGGCCAGAGTACGGAACTCGACCAATCAGCGCTGGCTCTGCTGGAGGAGGCGGAGTCTAAGATCGCTCCACACCAGTCTCCATTCAGGTCCGACCTTAGACTCCGCCTCCTCCAGCAGAGCCAGCGCTGATTGGCCGAATTCCGTACTCTGGCCAATCAGCACTGGCTAATGCATTGTATTGGCGTGATGAAGCAGTGCTGAATGTGTGTGCTTAGCACACACATTCAGCTCTACTTCATCGGGCTAATAGAATGCATTGGCCAATCAGCGCTGGCCAATGCATTCTATTAGCGTGAACTGAGTTTGCACAGGGGTTCTAGTGCACCCTCGGCTCTGCTACATCAGATTGCTACATCTGATGTAGCAGTGCCGAGTGTGCATCAGATGTGTAGTTGAGCAAAACTGACTCAGCACTGCTAAGTCTCTGCATTCGCATAGGAATGCATTGGCCAGCCTTCGGCCAATCAGCGCTGGCTCTGCCGGAGGAGGCGGAGTCTAAGGTCGGACCTGAATGGAGACTGGTGTGGAGCGATCTTAGACTCCGCCTCCTCCAGCAGAGCCAGCGCTGATTGGTCGAGTTCCGTACTCTGGCCAATCAGCGCTGGCCAATGCATTCTATTAGCCCGATGAAGTAGAGCTGAATGTGTGTGCTTAGCACACACATTCAGCTCTACTTCATCAGGCTAATAGAATACATTGGCCAATCAGCGCTGGCCAATGCATTCTATTAGCTTGATGAAGCAGAGTGTGCACAAGGGTTCAAGCGCACCCTCGGCTCTGATGTAGCAGAGCTGAGGGTGCACAAGGGTTCAAGTGCACCCTCGGCTCTCCTACATCAGAGCCGAGGGTGCGCTTGAACCCTTGTGCAGCCTCGGCTCTGCTACATCAGAGCCGAGGGTGCGCTTGAACCCTTGTGCACACTCTGCTTCATCAAGCTAATAGAATGCATTGGCCAGCACTGATTGGCCAGAGTACGGAATTCGGCCAATCAGCGCTGGCCAATGCATCCCTATGGGAAAAAGTTTATCTCACAAAAATCACAATTACACACCCGATAGAGCCCCAAAAAGTTATTTTTAATAACATTCCCCCCTAAATAAAGGTTATCCCTAGCTATCCCTGCCTGTACAGCTATCCCTGTCTCATAGTCACAAAGTTCACATTCTCATATGACCCGGATTTGAAATCCACTATTCGTCTAAAATGGAGGTCACCTGATTTCGGCAGCCAATGACTTTTTCCAATTTTTTTCAATGCCCCCAGTGTCGTAGTTCCTGTCCCACCTCCCCTGCGCTGTTATTGGTGCAAAAAAGGCGCCAGGGAAGGTGGGAGGGGAATCGAATTTTGGCGCACTTTACCACGTGGTGTTCGATTCGAACATGGCGAACACCCTGATATCCGATCGAACATGTGTTCGATAGAACACTGTTCGCTCATCTCTACAAATGATTCTTTAGGACCAAGTGTAAGGATAAGTTCACACAGAGATTTTTGGACACAATTTTGAGGCCGTATCCACCTCAAAATCCTGACCAAAAAGATGGCTCCCATTGAAATCAATGGGAGCTGCTCAGGAGTTTTTTCCCAGAGCCATTTCTTCCAGCTTCTGGAAAAAAGAAGCAAGCGGCAGAGTCTCCTCACGATTCGGCCTGAAGACACTCCCTCCTCTGGACTAGGCCCATTCATTGGGTGCTGTGCACCGGCTTTCAGTCGCGGCTACCCAATTTTTGGTCCGGAACCTGAGACGGCCTCCGCCTCAGGTTCCGGACCAAAAATCTCCATGTGAACTTACCCTAATGGTAGCATGTCTGACTCCAGATCAGACGATTGAGTATTCAACTCACATCAGGTTCAGCTGTCCTTTGGGTCAATTAGTTAGGCCTTATTCACACGTTAAAATATCATGTATATTTGACATCTGCAATTTTCACCGTCGTACTCATTTATGTCAATGTGTTCCACAAAAAAAACAATGGAAGCACTTCTTTTTTGCTTATGATGTTGGTGCATCACGACTGCATCACACCAATAAAAATCTATGGGTCTGTGATAAAAAAAAAAACAGAAGTCATCCGTGTATCATCCATTTTTCAAGCACCTAGAGACATGAAAAGTGAATAAACCACGGATAGCAATTGTGTGAATGCAATTGTGTAAATGAGCCTTAAACCTGTGCAGATTACTCTATGTGAGGATTGTAGAGGGGATGAACAGCACTGTTGGATGTAGGATACTATCAGGCAGACACCTAAGTTGAGCTTTGATGATCTTGCTGAAATTGTCCATAGTCAAATATTGTTTATCTGCCTCCCTATTATTTAGACCGTATGTATTATGCATACTAGCTAAGCTCTTGATTGTGCCATATATAACCATGGCAACAGAATAATTTTATTTCTGGAGACTTGCAAAGGACTTCTACAAGTACTGCACTATATATATATATATATATATATATATATATATATATATATATATATATACTGTATATATATATAGCACTGAAGCATCCTACTACGGTATTATGTTCTATAACTTACCATCACTGTCTTCTAAGGACGTACTTGTTGAGCTCCTAACTTATTCTGCAGTTAAAAAAAATATACAGAATTAAGAATTCTTCTATTACAAGCCTTTAAAAAAGATTGTATTGTTTCGAATCATACTTACCACAACGTGGTCAATGGTCTGACGGACTGATTCCTATTATAAAAATTGTTAAAATTAATATTGAAGCAACACTCAGTATAAAATGAAATATGAGCTGTCAGCACTACTCACCAAAATTCCTTTAAGTTTTTCCAGAAGATGTTCCTATGAACAAACATGATAAAGTCAATATACATTTAATATGTAAATACAGTATGCATATATGTCAGTACACAATGTACACAATATTTGTATTGCCATACTTATTTTTCCAGGCTCTTAAAAAATGAAATTTTTCTCAATTAATATTAAAGGAAAACTGTCACATAAAAAATGCTGTTCAACCTGTAGAATGTTATAGAACAGAAGATGCCGCCTACAGGCTGAACATCATTTTTCACATACCAGGTTCCCTTTCAATCTTCGCATGTCTTACGTAATATCATAGCTTTACTTACCAGTGTGCCACATGCAACTTCCATAAACTTAGTGGTAACTGGAAGGCCATTCTACAAAAAAAAGGGGAACATGAAATATTTAAATGATGTAGACAATTTAATCAAGCCAAGTATACTGTTAATATGCCTCTTGGTCAGCTGATTGTATCTATTAATCAGGTTGGCAGCACATGGGCCTCTGTAGTCTGGATAGTGCTACCAATAATCTATGCAGCCGAATGATATCGTAGAGATCTTTGGTCCCCCGTTCAGTTTGCATTGGCTTATGTATTAAGGCTGATGGAAATGAGCGCCAGTCAAAGTGTTGCTTGTTGATCAGCATTCAGATCACAGGAAATCGGGCTATGATAGATTATCAATAAGAAGTCAGTGGGGGTTTGACATGCTGTCTGTTTCATAGAGGCCATGTGATGTGACTACTGCTTCGTCCAATGGGATGAAGCTGCAATTACAAAGTAAGGGGCATTCACACGATGTAACGCGGTGTTGATTCTGACACGTAAACTCGTGTCAGAATCAGCGCTGCAAAATAGAATCTCATTGACTTCAATGGGTTGCGTTTAGCATGCGTAACACATTGAAATCAATGGGAGGCATTTTAACCCATTGATTCAATGTGTTATAAGCGCTAGACGGAACCCATTGAAGTCAATGGGATTCTGTTTTGCAGCACTGATTCTGACACGAGTTTACGTGTCAGAATCAATGTTGCGTTACATCGTGTGAATGCCCCCTAGTACAGCTATGGAATAGGAGGTGTGCAATGTAAACTGTGAGGAGCTCATACAAGCACCGTGGCCCCTTCAAACATCTGATCAGAGGTGGGACACCAACAGATCTCTTATTGATAACTTATCCAGGTAGGTCATCAATAAAAGTTAGGGCAACAATCCCTTTAACATTTTTTTTTTGTTTTGGCTTACCAGGACATCAAAAATAACCAAGGCAACCTTGTCAGCAATCACTTGCACTTTATCCATAGTAATCACCTGTAACATAAAAGAATTATGTGTATAATTTATGTGTACTGATATGTTGCTGTAATATGTTATTGGACCACTTTATAAGAAAAATTTAGGATTGACTTTGACTTTAAATTTCATGCCGCTAACCTATAGGACCTGTTGCCTATCAATTTTTCTTTAGTCTTCTCATTTCGCTACTTCCTACCTTTATTTTGCTTCTCACTTCCTTTTCAACTAATTAAGTTATGGGCTATGCAATCTTGCAATGACCCCAGTGTATAATAATTCTCTGATGAATTCTACAATTAAAAACCGAACATCTTCAAATATTTGGTTCAAACCCGACTCAGAATAAATCAGTTTGCCCATCTCTAGTTATGTCTAATCCCTTAGCAGTATACAATGTAATGGTTCTGGGCCGCATACAAGAGAATCTATCAGTGAGATTGAATTGTCCTGTCACGCAGCCTCCCTGACTGTATACTTAAGGTCTTCTAGATTATTAAGAATAGAGAAAGATAATCATACTGTCTCCAGAAGGCAGATATGCTATGATGATACATTACGGGACTGACAGCAAAGCATAGAGAAAGCGACATTTATAACTTGATTTGTTGACTAAAGGGTTGAACACATTCAGATAAATATTAAGACAAATTGTTTGTATAATAACATAATATTCTAATAATATAATATTTATATTTATAATTTTTCAGTATACTTTCTGTATCAATTCCTCTTAGTTTTCTAGATCTCTGCTTGCTGTCATTCATTCTGCTTACTCCCAGTGGATAAAAGTCCATGGTCATGTGATCTACAGTCCATGGTCATGTGATCTACAGTCTATTGTTGTGTGATATACAATCCATGGTCATGTGATGAACACAAAAGTCCACAGCTCAGCAATCAGAGCTCTGTCTGGTAATGAGCTGCGCACGTCTACTTGAAAAAAATTCGGAATCGGGTAGAGTTGGAGAAAAGTGCATTTGTGTGACTTTCTTATGGGCTTTGTTTTCTCACTGTTCAGCCAAAATGACATGTTACTTGTATTCTTTGTTTTGGCACAATTCTGTGGATACCAAATTTATATAGTTTTATTTACATTTTAACTCCTTAACAAAAATGATAAAATTTGCCATAATCTGACACCAGTAACTTTCTGTGTACAGGGATGCACAGGGTGTCTTTTTTTGCGTGGCTGGGTGTACTTTTTAGTTATACCATTTTGGGGAATGTCTATTGCTTTGATCACTTTTCATTCAAATTTTTATAGGAGGTGAAACAGTGAAAAAAATGTCAGTTCGGCACTTTTGATGTTTATAAGTTTGTAGACTGGGCATTTTCAGACACAGGGATACCGAATGTGTACATACTATTAAGGTGGACGTTGGGAAGGGGTTAATATGTGTATGACCAGTCTGAAAGCTTATGGTTTATCTTCTTCAGTACTTTATGCAAGTAAAGTTATAGAAAATTCTACACTAATACATCAAATGGTAAGCAGTTTCTCATCGTATTTTCTACCACTACGGTATCACTACTACATGCTAAATAAAGAACAAGAAAGATTACATTGACTCTTGTAATATTTACCACGTGTGTGCCCATAAGATCATCCATGGTGCAACCAATTTCTTTCTAAAATAAGAATAGACAATCAGTGAGTACATATTCTCATAGTACATCTTATGTATATTGTTTGCATAAAAATGGGCAATTCATTTAAATCTTACGTGGCGCTGATTTTTGTACGATAACTCGCATAAGAATCAGAGATGCAAAACAGAATCCCATTGAGTTCAATGGGTTCCGTTTAAAGTGCGCAACACATTGAAATCAATGGGAGGCTTTTTAACCCATTGATTTCAATGTGTTACACGCATTAAATTGAACCCTTTGAACTCAATGGGATTCTGTTTTGCAGCGCTGATTGTTACGCGAGTTATTGTGCAAGAAGCAGCGCCGTGCTACTCCATGTGAATGCCCCCTAACATTGAGTATGAATCAAATCCACTTACCAGAACCACTCCCAGTTCATCTAGAAAAGAGGCATACAACTGCTGGTTCTCTGTCAGCTAAAACAGATAGTATATCTATAATTAGATGTACATAAACAACATGTAATATTACTGTGTACCTCTCATAGATAATAGTAAGAGTAGAATACATTGTTCCAGGACAACTACCTGAAGCTATGTTTTGTAATTGAATATTTTACGATTGTACATATCTTACATTTTTAGGCTGACATGGTGAATGATGGAGTGAACGACGTCATTATTATAGTTTACAACCCTCTAAAGACACAAGGTGATGCCTCTAGTCACAATGAGCACCTTTTGTAGTATTCTGCATGTATCATAATAACTTTAGTTAAAGTAAAGCTTCATTTTGGTTGTTTTTATGGTCAAAATGACTGGTTTTATTTGCCAAAAATTGCACTGGCCTGATGTTGCAAGGACTTGAGTCTTCTAATGGTGCACTAGTTTTGGTGCAACACCATAAAGCATTTTATATTTCATGTAAATTTTTGCTTCTAAGGCTTGGTTCACATCTGCGTTGGAGTCTCCGGACGTGACTCTGCAGCAGGTTCCGCTTAAAATAGGTGGAGCGAAAAGTCCTGCAAGGAGGACTTTTCATTTTACTGGTTTCAGTATAAAATCAGTGGAAACCCGGCGATCCCAGTTATAGTCTAGGGGTCCATGGATTTCTGCTTTTTAAGCGGACAAAGTTTCCATCTTTCAGGATTCCAAGTGGACCTGAAGGATGAAAAACCGAATGCTATTGTGAACCTAACGACATTCTGCATTTAGTTATATTATGTCGCATATCTTTTAAAAGGAGTCTGTCACCAGAACCTAGCATATCAATCCAGCCCAACAGATAGAAAGTTTATATGTGCCTGAATCAGTGTTTTTCCCTTGTGAATCAGGGCCTCTGTTCACAAGACTTTGCTATTTTTGTCAATAGGAAAACCAACCCTTTGGAGCCAAGAGCGCTTTTCAACCTATCTCTTTGGGGCAATTGCTATGGTGCTTCTCTTGTTTACTGAGTTCTGGTGATAGACTCTTTTTAACCTTGTCTAGAAACAATGTAATAGTAGTGCTATCAAAACTCCATTTGGAGTTGACTTTGGAGACAAATTACTTGCCACTAGAGCAGAGGTAGGCAACCTTTGACACTCCAGCTGTTGTAAAACTACAACTCCCAGCATGCATACTTGCACTGCTGGTCTTGGACCTCCCATGGAAGTAAATGGAGTATGTTGGGAGTCGTAGTTTCACAGTAGCTGGAGTGCTGAAGGTTGCTGACCCCTGCAATAACGTCTGTTTCTTATTATAAATAATTAATAATGTATTTAATTATAGTGTATAGTCATATGGTCATGTTCGTACAATAACAGCAAAGCTCCAGACGTATCTAACCATCTTTACACTTAATGTGATTATGATTATAACTTTGTTACTGCTGGGTGATGGTTTTTATCATAATCATCCTTTCAAGCACCTACCCAAGCTTTCCTATGCTCCTGCAGGGTTCATTCTCCTGTCTTTATTAGAGATGAGCGAACACTAAAATGTTCGAGGTTCGAAATTCGATTCGAACAGCCGCTCACTGTTCGAGTGTTCGAATGGGTTTCGAACCCCATTATAGTCTATGGGGAACATAAACTCGTTAAGGGGGAAACCCAAATTCGTGTCTGGAGGGTCACCAAGTCCACTATGACACCCCAGGAAATGATACCAACACCCTGGAATGACACTGGGACAGCAGGGGAAGCATGTCTGGGGGCATAAAAGTCACTTTATTTCATGGAAATCCCTGTCAGTTTGCGATTTTCGCAAGCTAACTTTTCCCCATAGAAATGCATTGGCCAGTGCTGATTGGCCAGAGTACGGAACTCGACCAATCAGCGCTGGCTCTGCTGGAGGAGGCGGAGTCTAAGATAGCTCCACACCAGTCTCCATTCAGGTCCGACCTTAGACTCCGCCTCCTCCGGCAGAGCCAGCGCTGATTGGCCGAAGGCTGGCCAATGCATTCCTATGCGAATGCAGACTTAGCAGTGCTGAGTCAGTTTTGCTCAACTACACATCTGATGCACACTCGGCACTGCTACATCAGATGTAGCAATCTGATGTAGCAGAGCCGAGGGTGCACTAGAACCCCTGTGCAAACTCAGTTCACGCTAATAGAATGCATTGGCCAGCGCTGATTGGCCAATGCATTCTATTAGCCCGATGAAGTAGAGCTGAATGTGTGTGCTAAGCACACACATTCAGCACTGCTTCATCACGCCAATACAATGCATTAGCCAGTGCTGATTGGCCAGAGTACGGAATTCGGCCAATCAGCGCTGGCCAATGCATTCTATTAGCCCGATGAAGTAGAGCTGAATGTGTGTGCTAAGCACACACATTCAGCACTGCTTCATCAAGCCAATACAATGCATTAGCCAGTGCTGATTGGCCAGAGTACGGAATTCGGCCAATCAGCGCTGGCTCTGCTGGAGGAGGCGGAGTCTAAGGTCGGACCTGAATGGAGACTGGTGTGGAGCGATCTTAGACTCCGCCTCCTCCAGCAGAGCCAGCGCTGATTGGCCGAATTCCGTACTCTGGCCAATCAGCACTGGCTAATGCATTGTATTGGCGTGATGAAGCAGTGCTGAATGTGTGTGCTTAGCACACACATTCAGCTCTACTTCATCGGGCTAATAGAATGCATTGGCCAGCGCTGATTGGCCGAATTCCGTACTCTGGCCAATCAGTGCTGGCCAATGCATTCTATTAGCTTGATGAAGCAGAGTGTGCACAAGGGTTCAAGCGCACCCTCGGCTCTGATGTAGGAGAGCCGAGGGTGCACTTGAACCCTTGTGCAGCCTCGGCTCTGCTACATCAGAGCCGAGGGTGCGCTTGAACCCTTGTGCACACTCTGCTTCATCAAGCTAATAGAATGCATTGGCCAGCGCTGATTGGCCAATGTATTCTATTAGCCTGATGAAGTAGAGCTGAATGTGTGTGCTAAGCACACACATTCAGCTCTACTTCATCGGGCTAATAGAATGCATTGGCCAGCGCTGATTGGCCAGAGTACGGAACTCGACCAATCAGCGCTGGCTCTGCTGGAGGAGGCGGAGTCTAAGATCGCTCCACACCAGTCTCCATTCAGGTCCGACCTTAGACTCCGCCTCCTCCAGCAGAGCCAGCGCTGATTGGCCGAATTCCGTACTCTGGCCAATCAGCACTGGCTAATGCATTGTATTGGCGTGATGAAGCAGTGCTGAATGTGTGTGCTTAGCACACACATTCAGCTCTACTTCATCGGGCTAATAGAATGCATTGGCCAATCAGCGCTGGCCAATGCATTCTATTAGCGTGAACTGAGTTTGCACAGGGGTTCTAGTGCACCCTCGGCTCTGCTACATCAGATTGCTACATCTGATGTAGCAGTGCCGAGTGTGCATCAGATGTGTAGTTGAGCAAAACTGACTCAGCACTGCTAAGTCTCTGCATTCGCATAGGAATGCATTGGCCAGCCTTCGGCCAATCAGCGCTGGCTCTGCCGGAGGAGGCGGAGTCTAAGGTCGGACCTGAATGGAGACTGGTGTGGAGCGATCTTAGACTCCGCCTCCTCCAGCAGAGCCAGCGCTGATTGGTCGAGTTCCGTACTCTGGCCAATCAGCGCTGGCCAATGCATTCTATTAGCCCGATGAAGTAGAGCTGAATGTGTGTGCTTAGCACACACATTCAGCTCTACTTCATCAGGCTAATAGAATACATTGGCCAATCAGCGCTGGCCAATGCATTCTATTAGCTTGATGAAGCAGAGTGTGCACAAGGGTTCAAGCGCACCCTCGGCTCTGATGTAGCAGAGCTGAGGGTGCACAAGGGTTCAAGTGCACCCTCGGCTCTCCTACATCAGAGCCGAGGGTGCGCTTGAACCCTTGTGCAGCCTCGGCTCTGCTACATCAGAGCCGAGGGTGCGCTTGAACCCTTGTGCACACTCTGCTTCATCAAGCTAATAGAATGCATTGGCCAGCACTGATTGGCCAGAGTACGGAATTCGGCCAATCAGCGCTGGCCAATGCATCCCTATGGGAAAAAGTTTATCTCACAAAAATCACAATTACACACCCGATAGAGCCCCAAAAAGTTATTTTTAATAACATTCCCCCCTAAATAAAGGTTATCCCTAGCTATCCCTGCCTGTACAGCTATCCCTGTCTCATAGTCACAAAGTTCACATTCTCATATGACCCGGATTTGAAATCCACTATTCGTCTAAAATGGAGGTCACCTGATTTCGGCAGCCAATGACTTTTTCCAATTTTTTTCAATGCCCCCAGTGTCGTAGTTCCTGTCCCACCTCCCCTGCGCTGTTATTGGTGCAAAAAAGGCGCCAGGGAAGGTGGGAGGGGAATCGAATTTTGGCGCACTTTACCACGTGGTGTTCGATTCGAACATGGCGAACACCCTGATATCCGATCGAACATGTGTTCGATAGAACACTGTTCGCTCATCTCTAGTCTTTATCTTTGTAGCATCTGGGTATTTATTCTGGTCATTCTGCAGGGTTACCCACATGGCCCTTTACATTTTTGGACTGAATGTGATTCTGATTATTGGGATTTGATGACATTTCAGGACAAGCCTCCACAGGACAAGCCTCCACAGGCACATCCTCTTATTGGCTGTACATCGGGGGTGGTGAGCGGTGATAAGGTCCGCGTCATCAGGACGGTCTCTATGACATAGCGCTTGTTCATTGGGCGGCACTCCTTACTCAGGGAGAAGACATGGGAGGAGCTTCTCCTTTTTAGCCTGCCTGGCTCAGTGTGGTGTTGCTGCTGACACCAATGTGGACATGCTGTCTCAAAGTTCTATTATTCTCTTATCAATTTAGTTTATGGAGCTTTATCACGCCACTGATGATGAGTTAGGAAATGTGTAGGGTCTCTATATAGGGCTAGCATTCAGCCCTTGACTACATGATAGTGGTCCTTAATAATTGTCCTCTGACTCAATACTAGAACAGTTTGGTGGCAGCAGAAAGTGAATAAGGGCTGACAGTTGACCTTGCCCTCACTCATCACAGACTGGTCTGAAATATCATTAACCAAGTCAGATGTGTCAGGTATTACCTTTAGACTACCTTTACAATACACTTGGAGCACTTCTCTAGTTTAGTTAGAATTTTATCGGCTTTACCTAATAAAAGTTAGATTTTATTTATATGTTAGACCAGTGATTCAGTTCAGTGAAGTTTAAGATACAGGTCTTGGTATCGCCAGTCAGTGAATTTATTGACATCATGCTTCACATGAGTATATGTAATGTATACGTAATATTACCTTGGCCATTTGGTATTTGCAAAGGAGGTTACCAAGCTTCACAACCAGTGTAGGAGCACCATTCTAAGAGAGAGAAAGTCGTCAGTGAGTCTTAAAATACATAATTAAGAAAAAATTATTCTTACCCCTGGTTCACATTAGCATTTGGATTCCTTCCAGGGGAGTCCGCATGAGGACCCCCAAAACGGAATACCAAACGCAACTGCAAGCGCTGTGCAGTTAAAGCACATGGACCCATAGACTATAATGGGGTCTGTGTGCTTGCCGCACACTACCCGCATGAATGATTCGTGCAGGCAGTGTGTGGCAAGCACACGGACCCCATTATAGTCTATGAGATCTGTGAGCTTTTACAGCTCAGCGCTTGCAATTGCGATTGTATTCCGGTCTATTCTACATTGGCCAGATTTCCTGGCTTGAGCTCAGTCAGGGAACTGGGACTCCCTGCAGCTTAGTCATTATACATCTATAACACTAGGTGTCCCTGCCTCCTTGTGACTCTATACAAACTATATATAGCACAGGACAGTGAACCGTAGACAGGAATTTACAGCATCATAGATTACAATGATGCAATAAGTCTCAGTCCCCTGACTAGATTCGGTCTGGGAAATATGTATGGACTGGATTTTCCAGCATGGACATTAAACTTTGGGGGCAATTGCAGGGGGACTGCAAACTGTGTGGCAGCTGGACAGGGACATTAAACAGTGGGACTTTAAATTGGTATTAGATGGATGGGGACATTAAACTGTGGAGGCAAATGCAGTGTGACATTAAACTGTGGGGGCAGTTGTCGGGAGATATTATGCAGACAGGGCAGCTGAAGAGGGACATTATGCTGTGGGGGCAGATAGACAGGGAAATTAATATTGCACAATAATTAAAATCAATAAGAGGTTAAAGTTTCACGTACTTCCACCAGTTCTGTGAGGCAGTTCCCTTGAACAGTGGCAGAGGAGGTATCTAAAATGAAAAAGTTTCAGAAAATTAGTTCATTTACTGCAGTTTTAGCAATGATAACTTTCAGAAAAATACACTATGTGTGTATGTCTGCCCTGTGTGACTGAATCCTTATTCCCTGTTCTTATGTTTGACATGGAAGGAATACTGTGAATTTCTATATATATTCTTTATCATAGTAGAGCAGATTTTTCTTTTACTAAGGAATGATGGTGTCACAAGCTGACATGTGAAAACCTCACATGCATCCACAAATGACTTCAATTCAGCAAAATTCACTTATTGAACAAGGTGAAATTAGTTGTGAAAATCTGCAGTGTACAATTTAAAATCCTCACCAAATGTCAATTTCCCAAAGGAATCCAGACTGTATGGATATTGTCTTAGTAATATTTCTGCAGTGGAAAATCTGCAGTCCTCCAACGTGTGGATATATTATATTGATTTAGTTCACTAGATTCATTCCAAACATGCATTTGTGACATAAAGGGGAGAATTGGGGAGTGAGCAGTTAAGCTGCCATGTAGTTAAGAAATTTAAGGTTAATAATATGGTTGACTTTAGGATAGGCCATATGTAAGACCGGTGGGGGCCCAACTTCTGACACCCCAGCTGGTCAGGTGACTGAGGGGGTCTCTTTGCTCCAGTGCATCCTGCATCACTTTACTGTATACCATGCACAGCTCTGTACTATTAAAATTAAATTGTGCCAAAGTATTGCAGCTCAGTCCCCTTCAAGCGAGCAGTCCAAAGCACAGCTACTGGTTTCTTCTGGTTTGTTCTGTTATGGTCTATCCCAATCAAAGGACATCAATATTGTATCCCTGTAAAGCCCCTTTAAATTAAAAGTATATTGAAATATCACAGATATTACAATGGGTTATTTTTTATGTAAATGTGAAACACCTAATATATTGACATTACCCAAAAAGCAGCTGAGAGCCACGAGAAGGAAGGCAGAAGCAATCTTCATGGTGATGCTTTGGGCGTGAAACCTTGAACGAGAATATTCAAGATCTGTGTAGAATGTTATAGACCTATGTGCTATTTATATGTCATCTGTCTTTCATCTCACAAGGGCATTTGTTACATATTGTTATCTACGCCTTTTAGTGACCGAGAAAAACACACTTATTAGTTTACTGTTGAGTTTCCATTAATTATCTTGGAAAGCTGATGTTGATTTTGTTATCTACAAGTGTTTTCATTCTATTTGAGCACACTACTATTGTTACTATATAAACTGTAGTGAGTGACCAGGCAACTACATTACTACTGATAATGGTTTTATATTATTATTATATTTATCTAATGGCTTACGCTCAGTTCACATTTGCATTCAGGTTTCTGTTCTTTGTGTCTGCTTGGGGACCCGAAAAATGGAAACCCAATCAGCTTAAAAAATCAGTTACCTGCGGAAACCTGCAAACCGTTACCTGCAAACCCTGTAGCCTATAATGGTGTCTGCCAGGTTGTGGCATTTTTGAAGCGGATTTGGGGGTGGAATCTCCAAACAGAATCCAAGTACAGGTGTGAACCTAGCCTTAGAAGGTTGGGGTTTTGGGGACTTTTTAAATTTATGAGTAGTAAATGTGTTGATTTAAGCCTAAACTATTTTCCAATATTTACTCCAGATGATAACCTACACTAAGAGAATTAATGAAGAGTGGCATTTATGGTGTAGGACATCAGATAGGGACACCTTCATGTGAAAGTGAACTACCCTGTTTCCCCGAAAATAAGACACCCCCCCCTTCACCTTCTGCATCACATACAAGAGGAAGCATCAGCATGACTGCCGATTGTTCCCCGCTCCAGCCGCTGCATAAGACATCCCCCGAAAATAAGAAAGGTCATATATTTCGTTAGATAATTAATTATAAGAAACTGTCTTATTTTCGGGGAAACAGGGTATGTACTTAAATTGAATATCTGCCTTTTATTACAATATTCATTATGAATCAAACCTGTGCAGTGGTTTCTACTGCTGCAAATAATAGGAAGATTAGCTGTGCAATGACGTTATCTTAGTATTTATTTTTATTTAATTTATGTAAACTGATACTTCACAGTTTTTCTGTCTTTTCTGCCCTCAGATTATTGTGCTTATTATGGGTAGAGCTTTAATTGATTTGCCAGTCAGTGTATATAGTGTACCATGGGGTTTCCCAAAAGTCCCAACAAATGCTGCATGAGTCAGCAGGCCATTGGATAGAATTATGGCCCCCAAAGTCACACTGTGTTTCCCTAGTGCTTTTGATCATCAGTAGGACAAGTAAGCATTTCATATAAATCCAGACGCTACCACAAAATAAAAGTATTATTTATTTATTTAGGTTTACTTGTATAGCGCCATCATATTCCACAGCGTTACAGACATTGTCAGTCACTGTCCCACATCATGCCTTCTATAAGGCTAATCTGGTTGAGGGAGTAATGAACTGGTTGACTCAAATTGATAAGTCCATAGATAATAAGATGAATCAAATAAAGGCATCAAATCTTTTTTCAGTGCGTAACCATCATCCTCACATACAGCTATGCCTGTAGACACAGATGGAACCATGACCTCTGAAGCCATGACTTGACACTGGGAAAATACAATGGGACTTTTGGGACCATAATTCTGTCCTATGGTCCACCACATATCTAGTGTCCCCAGAGAAACACTTCTAACTTGCTCACAATTGTTTGTGACTCCCTGATGTGAATATATACTTTTCCTACACGTAATATGAGTAATATTTTTGATGTACCTTTAAGTGGACTGAACTAGTGTGACTGAAGCTAGGCAAATGGCACAGTCCTGAATTTTGGTCATTCCACTGTGGTGGAGGAGGGATCAGTCAGTTCCCTATCTTCTCAAGAAAGAAGAATGGATACAGGAGTATATTATTCAGACAATCCTGGCTTGCCGTACATGTCAGCTTAAGCGTTAGTTTCACAATCAGGAGATGAGCTAAAGCCCTGCTTACTTTCTAGGGGAATTTTTGGATGGAATACATAGCTACAAATGAGCCTATGACCTTCAGGCAATGCTGGACAACGTGTAGGATCCTGCACTATGCAGCTTGGACAATTACAGATATTTTGTGTTGTGGAAAACTAAAAACACACTTTTTTAGAGGACTACTGAGAACCAGAGAGACCAGGGAACACTATCATCAAGCTTCCACTACAGCTACAATCTAGTGTTTATCAAGCTTGTGCCACCATTCTGTGGAAGACTTGTCATTTGTCGTTTAGCTGCTTTACTTCCGTGGATTTTTGCAACCCTTGTCTCCTGCATCTGTAATCCTTCACTCAAGGGCACCCCATCATCAAGGCCTCTCCAACCACTATCATGTTGGTTTACTATAGGGAGTGCCTTGGAATACTACTACCAACACCATCCACGCTTTAGGCCTATTCATCACTCATTGCACCACTCCCTGTGGAATACCAAAGAACTAGTGGAGTTGGCTATAGGTCACCATGAGCCCAACCGTGACCACAGCCTTCTCCTAACCTCTCTGCCATCCTCCACTGGGTTGCTGCACATACAGTGATTGGAAAATTAGGACCATAATTATATCTAATTATATCTTAATATATACAGTGATCAGGAAAGGGATTGCCTAGGGAGTTGTAATTGACTTACTTGGTCCAGGGTTTGCTAATGATGGACCCCGGATTATGTGATCCGAAACACCTTGCTTATGTGAAATGTAGGGAAGAAGGGGGCCTAGAGGAACCCCCGGGTCCATAATCAGTGATCCCCAGATGAGGTTAGTAATTTAAAACTCCATAGAGAACCCCTTTAATGCTCTATGACAGCTCCTTTGGGATTTGAAATTATGTTTTGCCTTTGTTGTATTTTCTGTGTAGGCATATTTGCTGAACCTGCCTGTATTCCCCAAGGGACATGTTAGTCCTCTGCAACTAATTCTGGATAATACTGGATGGGTAGGATACTATGTTGTTATCAGTTTTACTTATCCTACAGCATTATGTGATTATTTTCAGAGTCTTTTTGCATCTATGGCTCTTATGATTTGCGAGTCACAATGATTTCTTCGGTTATCCACTACTGGACTCCTTTTGTCATTTTTTTGTGTTTTATTTTTTAAAATGTACAAATGAAAGATATGTATAACTAAGCAGTGATCCTCTTGAGTAAGGATAAAACAGTAGTATTTTCTACAGTCATTTATTATTATTGCACAAGCTCAAATTATCCTGTAGCCAAAGCATACTTAGCAAGTCATACTGCTATAAATAAAACACATGACACCAAATATTGGATAAAATAAGACAATGTTTATTAAACGTAACTTCCTAAAAACAACTATGGACCCTTCTTATAAAGAGGAGCTACTCTCAACATTGCTGCCAATTAGGATGTCAGTATATATACTTGCTTATGTCTTCTGCATAGCCGCCAAACTTTTTTTTTTCCCTTAATGTAGATTATGAGTCCCTTATAAGGATCAGAATGTACTTTTTTCTCATTTAAGTATGTCTTTGTAGAATGGGAGGAAATCCACGCATACACAGGGAGAACATACAAACTCCTTGCAGATGTTTGTTAGGGGCAATCAGCCCTGGATATGTTGCCATAGTCCTAATTAATAAAGATGAGCGAGTACTGTTCGGATCAAGCGATCCGAACAGCACACACGCATTGAAATGAATGGAAGCACCTGGTGCTTCCGGTTTGACGCCGGCCGGCCGCTTAACCCCCCGCGTGCCGGCTGCGTCCATTCATTTCAATGCGTGTGTGCTGTTCGGATCGCTTGATCCGAACAGTACTCGCTCATCTCTATTAATTAATCAATATATGTGTATTGGTGACGTCACAGCAATTGCTCGGAGAACACACAGTCAGACACACAAGTATCGTGATCAGGATGTTCTACTTTATTGAACAACGTAACAAAGTTTATATAGGTAGTAAGTAAAATAACTATCACATAGTGCGGTATTCTAATATGGTTAGTAACATCCGGTAGCACATAATGCATTTTGTTATTTTAAACTGATTTCATCTGGTTACACTACAGACAAAACAATATGCAGAACTCAAGGGAACTCAAGGGAATGGAATGTTCCTCGGGAGATAAATCTATAAGCAAAATTTAGCAGTTAAACATTTACTTCTATTTTTCTCAATATAACCAAGGTTGCAAAGATTAACCCTTCACATGTTGTTTCTGGTGGGATTCAAATCCAGGACTCCAGCGCTGCAAGGTTACAGTGCTAACCAATGAGCCACCATGTTTCTCCAGCTGGCGACCTTTCACAGGTGGGAGCTGTAGTGAAGTGGCTGCGTCTGTGAGAACAAGTAGGAGTAGCACCTGACGTCTGGTCACGTAGATAGCCAAGTCCACGGTATAGTAACAGCCTGGAAAGTGGGACCCAGGAGGCGCTGCTCAGAAGTCGGGACTGGGAGGTGGATGTGGGAGAAAAGGAGGCAGGAGGGAGCAGATGAACAGATTTTGCCCTACCATGTCGGGAGGTAGCGGGGCATTTGTCCAGGACGGTTTGGAGTTACAGAATGCCTATTCTCTCTCTCCATGACTTCACGTGACATAACCTGGTGCTTGAGACACTGACTGTAACTTCGCCTTATTTTTGGAGTAGGGCTTATATTTCAAGCCTAATGGAAACACTGTGCAAAATCAAACTAGGGCTTATTTTTGGAGAAACAGGGTATATTCTGTAAGTTGGTATGATGATGGCTATACCAAATATACATAGTTTTTGTTATGTTTTAACATCTTTAGAAAAATTCTAAACTTTGAAAAGTTCTAAACTTTATTTTCATCGTCACACCTGTAACTTTTTATATTTGCATGTACATTGCTGCTTAAGGACCCTTTTTTTCAAGTGGGGCAAGTTGTAGTTTTTATTAATAACATTTTGTGAATTGTTTGATGCTTTGTATTGTATGAGGGGATACTTAATTTGTTTATATTAATTATTGTTTGTCTATTCTTATATGCAATTTAGGAAGAGTGGGGTGATTTAAACTTTTTTTTTTTTTCTTCTTTTTGAAACTTTTATTTTCTCTTTTATTTTTAGATTCTTTAGAGTACTTGAACCCTCGGGGGTCTGATCACCTATACAATATAGTAATAGAATCTTAGCAATGACAGGTCTGGGAGCCTTCAGAATGATCCCAGATATCATGATCACCGATCACTACCACCAATGACATACTGGTTGGCACAAGTAGGTCCAATATGCTGGTACCCATGCACCGTTACTATTTTGGTGCCTTGGTTGAAATTTGAAACCTGCAGCTGTGTGTCATGTTATTGCTATGGAAGAATGGAGAGCTCTGAACAGCTGAGGTTCTGGCTGTATTATAGGTGGCTGTACACAGACATCTAGAGGATTAACTGCCACAATTGGTGTAGGAATAGAGATGAGCGAGTAGTGTTCGATCGAGTAGGTGTTCGATCGAATACTACTATCGGTTCGAAGTTTAATGTTCGATGCAGAACCAGTGCTATACATGCTATACATTCTGCCAATCAACGCTGGTTCTTCTCTTACCTTTCCGACGTCTTCTCCGTGCAGCGTCCGGCGTCTTCTTCCGCCTGGAAATTCACTCTGCCTAGGCATCAGGCCTAGGCAGAGCCGACTGCGCATGTGCCACAGTCGATATAATTCTCAAAAATGATGCCCAATGGTACAGCCAGTAAGACAATAGAAAGGTCATTTTATTGGCTCACATTACGATCGTTATGTGTTTCGGAGATATTGCTCCTTCCTCAGACCAAAAAAATTACATCCCCAATTCTCCAAAATGTATATATGAAGAGCCTGGGCTTAAACTGGTGCTTAATCAGTACTATTCCATCCAAAAGTTTTAATAGGATCAAAACGTTTAAAAAAAAAAAAAAATCTCACGTAAAATGCTGTATAATGAATAAAAGTCTCAAAAAAATTTGATCATTTAAAAAGTTGTTGCATATTTCATTGCATGTTGTAGTCTCCCTTTGAAGCATTGCTTAGTGGTAAGAAAACAATGCCCCAAGCAGGCAGCATATAGTTTCTCACAGAGTATCTACAAGTCTTTAACACAGACATGTAATTATTTTGTGTGTCACTGCAGACTATGGTGAATATTAGTGATGAGCTATACATGAACGGCTAGTTCAAAATGAATTAATCTTCAAAGTAATCTCAAGGTTCATTCACACAATATAACGCGTCACTGATTCTTGCACTATAACTCGTGTAAGAATCAGCGCTGCAAAACAGAATCCCATTGACTTCAATGGGTTCCGTTTAATGCACTTAACACTTTGAAATCAATGAGTTAAAAAGCCTCCCATTGATTTCAATGTGTTACGCGCATTAAACGGAAACCATTGAAGTCAATGGGATTTTGTTTTGCAGCGCTGATTCTTACGCGAGTTATCGTGCAAGAATCAGTGCCGCGTTACATTGTGTGAATGCCCCCTAATTCACATTTCTGATAGAGATTAGTTCATCAGGAACTAAAGCAAATGGGAAGAGTGGAAGGGGGCGATAGAACACAGCAGCTTCAGCAGGCTCACTCACTGGCAGCCTACCACGTGCTTTCTAGTTTCTAATGCTGGAAAGCCAAAGTAGAAAAACTCATGTGTGAGTGGGTATAAGGTTACATTTACACATTTTTTTATTTGGCAAATTACTATATACAAACATACACACACACACACATTTATTCTATGGATACCATTCTTTAAGTCTATCATTAGAGAGGTTAATAAAGACAAAGGACACCAGTGTTTTTGCTTTAAACCAATTGTATTGTGGATTATGCATCTATGAAAGAATGACAGATGTCAGTGAATTGTATAGATGTTATATCTTTGCATCAAGAACATGTAAAGAAGCTGGAATGTTTTCTCCATTATTTCATTATGTTTCTTCCTGCAAAAATAACAAAATGTTTTCAGTATGAATTCCTATTAATATGAAGATATCATTCACAAAATACATAACTAAAACCTTGTTCGCCTGGATTAGTAGATTGTAAAACATTGCAGTGAATAATGGCCACGTGACAGGCATTTTTGAAATGACCATCACATGCTCGGTTATAGAACCCATGATTTTCAACGGGTCTATTCACATGATTCTATCTATGTCCGGCCGTAATAACAAGCTGTCAAAAAACAGACAAGTGAATACAGACATTGAATACAATGTATTCTCAAAATGGACTTGTTAAATCGTCCGTGGCACATCCGTTATTCGCAGTCATGTGAATCACCCCTAAATGTTGATAAAGAAAATATACTTACAGAATAACTGAATCTGATGCACTCAAGACAAAACTTCGGGCTTATGGTCTTTTTTCCAGATTTGCTACAATATTTGAAATGACTTTCTGCACAAAAAAAGTTTTACAACAAACAGATTAGTCTAATATATCCTTTTATCATATTTATAGCATCAGCACGGTTAGTTAATATTTTTAACCTTTCAGTATACAATAGTACATTGAAATGGTTGACACAAGTCCTAAATAGGACAGAACCAATTGTGAGATGAAAAACGTATAGATTTTGCTAAACAATTGATTGCTAAATGTAAAATGGTTAAATTATGGTATACAGCATGTTTAACAATAAACCAAAGGCTTTTTGTAATGTTGAAAGTGAAACATTTCCCTAAAAAAACAGTATTTTTTTTTTATTTTAACTTAGTATTAATAGTTTTATAACTCTGGCTATATGTGACTGCATAAATCTAAACAATTACTGTACTAATATGTATCATACTATGTTTTAATTTCAGAATTGTCTGCAACACTTAGTTCACAATTTTATGCCAACATGGTTCTTTGCGTTATGTCCCAAGTTCATGGTATAACAAGTAGAAAAATCTTTTCTTACCAGAACTTTGTCCAATTCAGCCATGACTACTTCCTGTAAATAAAGACATAAAGATTTAACATTGAATTATAGCATAAGAAACTCTAAAAATCACAAAGAAAACAAAAAAAAAACAATAATATACATTCAACAAAATACAATAAAAGGTAAAATATCCCACGGGGTAAAGCCTGACCAGGCCTGTACAACAATTTTTTCTCTCCAGTCCTAGTACACAGTGAGCTATTTTGGACTTAAATTACATTAGGTAGAAAGAATCTACAAAATATTTCTGTACGGCATCACAGAACTGAACAAAACAACCTCTAAAACTATTCCTTTGCATCATCACCTGCATATGTAATGTCTAAGTTATTATCTCACAATTACCACCCTATGACTTTAGGATTTTCCAGGACTTCAGAAAATGTTCTCATTTTTTGTCAAGGTGCTGTGCCTGGTTCTCCAGCTGAGCTTCATTGAAAATGTAGCTGTGCTACCAAACACAGCCTTTAACTAAGGCCTTGTTCACATCTACGTCGGTAATCCGTTCGGGGAGTCTAGATGGGAACCAACGGAATACCAATGCATTTGCAAGCAGTGTGCAGTGAAAGCGCACGGATACCCCTAGACTATAATGGGGTCCGTGTGCTTGCCGCAAGATCTCCCCAGGAAACATGCGGACAGGAAAGCATGTCACAATCTACTGTTTTGTCCACATGACTCGTGTGGAGATCTTGTGGCAAGCACATGGACCCCATTATAGTCTATGGGGTCCGTGTGCTTTCACTGCACACTGCTTGCAAATGCATTCAATAGTCCGTTCTTGGGGTCCCCATGCAGACCCCCCAGAATGGATTACCAAACACAGATGTGAACCAAGGGTAAAAGAATGACACGGAACAATTTTTTTTTTCTAAGTGCATACAATCTCTTTACAAATTCAACAGGACAAACAGTTAGGATGACCTTTTTAGAAAATCTGAATGGGATTATTGTAGATATCAAAGGGACTCAGCAGTATATGTGTACACTGGTATAGTTTTAAGAACATTGGCAGTATATTGATATTCAATATGTTTGTGCTTTTGATCTTTGTAATGTGTTATGAAGTTTACTCAGCTCTTAGTGTTTCAATATTTGTTGAACTTTCACTAAACTAAGTCTATTTCTTAGATTCTGGTTAAGCAATACCCAAGACTATTTACTAGCACTGAAAAACACTGAAAGTACACAGCATGAATAAGTAGTTTATTCTTAAGACAACCAAGAATTTAGCTTACCATTACTCCACATGAGACATCTTGGATGTCAGTAAGAAGGTTCTTGTCATTCTAAGAGAGTCATGAAAAATTTATGTTAATATCAGAAATGAATATATAAACCAATGACGTTTAAAAACTTGGTGACTGTATGAAATAATAGAATTTGGAGAGATATTAAATAATCTATCTATCTATCTATCTATCTATCTATCTATCTATCTATCTATCCATCCATCCATCCATCCATCCATCCATCCATCCATCCAAGAAAAGGAAGCTGCACAGTATCAAGTGCATGCCTGCCTCAGCATACTAGGAAAGTGGCTAGCAATGTAAAAAAAAAAAAAAAAAAAAAAAAAAAAAAAGTCTAAAAAGTAGACAATACACCAATTATAGTGAAAAAAGGGTAGTACTTTATTCACCCTGATTCAAGAGACATTTCAGCCCCTGTACTTGAGCCTTCATCAGTCTTGATAAATCTCAAGTATAATTGAAGTGCTGACTTTTTTTTCCCCTTATGTCTATCTATCTAAATCCAAATATTCCAATCTAAAAAAAAAAGCAAAGGGACTTTTATTAGCCCAATGCTCTATGTGATGTACGAAAGAGCATTTGAAACATTTGGTGATATTTTATTAATGATGGAATGGATTAAGCAAGGAATTCTTAGATCAACTGTTTTTGATCATTATAATTTTTTTTATTTCAAGTTTATTAATGAACATCCTCACAATGTAATAATATTTTTTTTGTGTCCCAATACATCTACAACTCAAAATAAAACAACTTTGAAATAGATCTTCATTAAAATGCCCTATTATTTCTACAGCTCCCTTGTGGACTATGCCTCTCCTTGGCAACAGACTACAAACAAGCTATATGTAGTCTAATCCTGCAGTCACTTTTCCTTTAATCTGTCCTCTCCTTCTGGCTAACATACTTTACGTATGTTGGCACAAACTAGAGAACAAATGAAAAAAATGTAGATATGAGAATGCAGTACTGCAGGGATATATTACGCATAATTTGTTTTCTGTCAGTTACAACGGAGATACATAGTTAGCTTAGGAACTCAATTGGTTATTAGGCGTCTCCCTAAAACTAGTCCAGCCAGTAAACTGCCACAAGCATTATAGTTGTAAGCTAACAAAGCAGAAATGTAGGAAAGCAGACTTTCAAATTTTGAAACTTACCAAAAATTGATCCAAGAAAGGAATGTCAGCCTAAAGAAAGTGTAAACATTTTTTTTTTACAGATTATAATTGCTATTACTATTTAATCTTTGTTACTTTAAAGGAATTTGTACGTGATTTAAGGGAAAATAATTTTTTTTAACTGAACATTTTTAACAGAAACAGTAACTCTTCTGTTAATGGGCTTTGTGTGGCGATGCTGGTCAGCCTCATTCATTTTAAAGGGGCTCTATCATTGGGAAAAGTCATTTTTTAGCTAAGCACATACTTGCACAGCCTTTAGAAAGGCTATTTCACACATACCTTTTGTAGGTAAATCGCCTCAGTAGTCTTTGAATAAGTCTGTTTTTATGCATATGCTAATTAGCTTCCACCGTGCACTCCAAAAGTGTCTGTGAGCACTGTCTGCTATTCTATATATGTGTATGAGAGCAGAGAGGCTGCTGTGCTGATGACTCATCTCCATGCTCTCATACGCATAAAGAATAGCAGAGAGGGTGCACACAGACCCTTCCAGGTGCACGGAGAAGGCTAATTAGCATATGAATAAAAACGGACTGATTAAAAAAACTACAGAGGCAATTTACATACAAAAGGTATGTGTGAAATAGTCTTTCCAAAGGCTATGCAAGTATGTGCTTAGTTAAGTGACTTTTGCCCTTTAAGACATAAGCTACAATGCCAGACAGTCCATTCCCTACTCCAAACAACTATTTTAAGCCTATTTGTTACAATGTATTTAGCTTTAGGAGCCACTATGAATGTGTGACTATAATCTAAAATAACTTTATATAATGAAATTAATTTCTATGGGGACTCACAATCAGTAGATTTAAGGCCTGGGTGAAACTATATTGCTGTGAACATTTACTTAATGATTCATCTTATGTCTTTTTTTCTACTCTACAATGTTGTTATAGCAAAAAGCAAGTAAAACACATACGGGCCCATGTCTTACTCACCAGGATCTTTGTCACTTTTGCAATGATGCCATCCTAATTTAGTGTAAAGAAATAATGAATGAGAATGGAATTCAATAAAATTTTATTTGGCCACAACATAAGATATATATATATATATATATATATATATATATATATATATATATATATATATATATATATATATATATATATATATATATATATATATAGTTTGCACAGTTTGGCGAGCTGCATATAACATACAAAAGTATTATGTACAGTAACTGCTGGAAACTTGAATACTAAGGTCTAAGTTGCAGAAATGCATCATGTTTGCCTGCTGTGGATAGCCAGTGGAAAATAAAATGCTGCAATTTACAATAGCAGAAAAGTGAATGAGATTCTAGCTAATCCCATCTGCACATTGCTGGACAAAAGCACTTTGGAAAAGCTTCATTTTCAAAAACACAGCATATCAATTTTAGCTGCAGAAATGTGAGTATTTTCCATATAGGTTTATTATGGGAAGAAAAACTGGAGAGCAAAATGCAACCTCAATGCAATGAAAAATGATGCAGAAAAAACACAACGCATAACTGAAAACTTAGTGAGTGCAATGTATACAGCCATCGAAGCTGCCATTTTGCAACTTCCTCCCATTCTAACAGCTATGTGATTGCCGGATGCTGGGCGACTGCACGAACTGCTGGGTCTTAGAGAATCCACACAAACAGCACGTGCTAGTAGGCTGTATCCTTCCTGTAACTGGGACTAATGTATCAGAAATCATCAACAAAATCAAAAAATATTTCCCAAAAATCTTTTAAAATATTATGATATGCACAATGTATAAAAAAAGGAAATTAAAAAAAAGTGAACACCTCTTCCACGTTTGCATCACGGGCCTTATAGCAAAACAAAGCTATATGTCACTTACATGAAAGTTACTGTTACAGGGAGGGAAGGCAATTTTTTAAAAAAAATATTTTAATAGCACTTTAATAGTACAGGGCTAATGCAAAAAAAAAAACAATTATCTTACCTTTTTTTTTCAGGATATGAAAAAAAAATGCATAGAAATAAAGCCCTGTATTTACTTTCAAAAATACATAAATTGGGGCCACACGGTGGCTCAGTGGTTAGCACTGCAGCCTTGCAGTGCTGGAGTCCTTGGTTCAAATCCCACCAAGGGCAAAAAACCATCTGCAAGGAGTTTGTATGTTCTCCCCGTGTTTGCGTGGATTTCCATCCCATACTCCAAAGACATACTGATAGGGAAAAATGCACATTGTGAACCCTACGTGGGCTCACAATCTACATTTAAAAAAAAATACATAAATTTAAAAAGCAAAATTATCAAGTTATTTATTTTGTGCTGGACATTCATTTTTGAAGTTCACATATTGCACTTGGTTTACTATGTTACTCACTTTCTATTTCAATAAAATATTACAGTTCTATGCATAGTGACCAAGTCAATTATTCATAACATAGCAGATTTTCTTACCACAAATGAAAACAGAGTTTGGGCAACTTGATCTCCAATCTGCTCAGCATTCTGAAGTGTGACTGTCTGTAAAATAAATTATAAAGATTGGGAATGAATGAATATCATTATTTGTCTTGCTGCATGAACATTTTATTCTTTTCACATTTGTATTCAAATAAATACTATACTTTTAACATCATGCAAACCGTAATGGATAGCTTTGGAATAGCTATAAAGACCAAGAACAGAGGATTGTGCATAGGGTGGTGAAGCCCTACATTGGTCTAACCTACACAATTTGTAAAAATAGATATATAGGGGGATAGATGTGCTGTCATACTTCCCTTCTTTCTTGCAAGAGATAGGAAATATGCTGAAAGTAGGATATAAATAGAGATGATCGAACACTGTTCGGATCAGCCTATCCGAACAGCGTGCTCCCATAGAAATGAATGGAAGCACCTGTGACGCTGACTTTGCCGGCGGCCGGCCGGCGTCACAGGTGCTTCCATTCATTTCTATGGGAGCGTGCTGTTCGGATCGGCTGATCCGAACAGTGTTCGCTCATCTCTAGATATAAACACTTCTTGTGCTGTGATGGGCAGCTATGGTAGAGGGAATGGTAGAGGAAATGTACGGTATGTTCTCTTTGTTTCCCCGCAGCTAGCTTTGTTCTTACAACAATTTAAAAGATAAGTAGACAAAATGTCATCTACAGAAACAAAACTATTTACTCTCTGGGCTGCGCCTAGAAAATGGCCAAAAATGTTCCTCGGCTTGATGCATTTTTGGCTTACAAAGACACATATTAGCTCCTGCACACTGCACCCTGCACCCAGCTCGCCACTTTTAGAACACTGGGGGAAGCAGAGGTTCTCTAGACAGCACAATCAGATTTACTATAACTAAACTGTAAAATCTATGACTGCCATAGAATTGAGATGAGGTGCACCTAAAAGGGCAAGAATTATTAAAAAAAACTAGAGCTTGGGGGTCATGCACCTGTCAAAGAATGAAATAAGACTGGCATAAAAAGTGCTAGTCTTAATAAATTCCCCTTAATATTTAAATATATGCTATATATATGTTACTATTAGATATGCTATTGTCATTATTTTTAGTAATATATTTGTGAAGTCATTACCACATGTGTGCCAAGAATGTTATCAATGGTGCATCCAACTTTGCCCTGAAAAGAAAAAAGGTTCATTAGTATCTCATTAGTATAATGAATTCATATAAAAATATAATATCTAATATGCATTTCTGTTGTCCTTGTAGTTAACATACAGATGTAACTGGGGAATAATAATCTTGTGCCTATTTATTGATTATTAAGAACATTTGTAAATCATTATAATGGTGAGATTGAATAGCAGTAGATTTATAAGGGGTTGTCCTGGATTTAGAAAAGCATGGTAAGGCTAAGCATGGTATGCCACATGGGGCAGCGGCCTAAAGAGCTTTTCCTGTTCACATCCTCCACTCATTGGCAATGTTTGCCAAAGGCTGGAGATCTCTTTTAGGTTAGAGAGGGCACAAGGGCAGTAATCGTAGCAGATTAGTTGCCACAAATTCTCCTCCACTGTGCAAAGTGATCTGAATTGCTGAATTTAGGTCAGGCAAAGCCAAAACCAGCCAATTTCAGGTGTTTTTTTTTTTTTTTGCCGTAGTGACTTTCAGCGGAACACACTGCAGAATTTATCTGATGAAAATCCTGAATCATGTTCACACTGTGTTCCCAGTAATGCCGTAAGCATGCCATGATACCAACTTTGTATATGCAATGCTATAAGGCTAGTTTTATATTTGAGTTGAAATCTTCTTTATTGTCCAATGATTTAACTTAAAATTTACTACATTTTATCAATTATTATTATTATTATTATTATTATTATTATTATTATTATTTATTATTATTATTTTGTAGAATGTGGTCAAGCCACACAATTGCTGACGGTTATGCATAGTTGATGTATGACTGCCATACATATAATAATTAATAATAAATCTTACCAGAAGTACATTCACTTCCTGCAGGAAAGCTTCGAACAGGGCTGCATTGTTACTGGCCTGGAAAGTAGTAAGATTAATATTAATATAAGGAAAGCATGATTTAATAGTTATTGGTATGTCATAGCGATATGTAATGTGCATAGTGATATGTCATATCATGTGCCTGTGGGATTATCTATCTATCTATCTATCTATCTATCTATCTATCTATCTATCTATCTATCCATCTATATCATTTTTTGTCTATTGGCAAAAAACAGTAGTTTCTAAATTCTTGATTTCTAAGGTTCCTTGGCCTGTCCACGTTTTACTATTGGTTTTCTCAAAGCTTCCTCTAAACATAGCATGTGTACTCATGTGAAGACTGATCATAAAAGAACATATATATTACATTAAGAAGTTTGACAAGTAAAGGATTATTTATTAAGTCATTTCCACAATTATAGAAAACATACAATTATAATGTCATAGTTAGGATAGTAAATTAGTAGTTTCCTTATTGATATGTATTTTATTTTACCTGTGCAACCTTGTATTTGCAAAGAAGAGTAGCAATATCCTGAAGAAGGACTGGAGCGTCATTCTGAAAAAACAGTATGGCATTAATGTATGGATATAGTGTATGAAAATGTTATCATACAGTGCAAATCATTCCAAATAACAGATTGCCATTATATCAACAAAATCCAGATGGGAGGCTTAAAGTAGGGAAACTTTTTTCAATGGTTATTGGTTGCATATATGTATGCTTGCATGGAATCAGTAATTCTAGGGAAATGCTTGTTCGAGGAGCGAGGCAGAAAAATGATCTACACGTTTGCCTCACCCTTTGCTCCAAACATCAAATTTCTTTACAGAAGTCAGAAATCACCCAGGATTATAATGGGTAAGGGTAGAAACCACCTGCATTGGTTTATAGAACAAACAAATGCGGCAGAAGTAAACATCAAAGTAATAAAAAATTGATGTTCACATGGATCCTATAGCATTATGACACTGTCTATGTGGTGTATTACAGTACAATATTACATGTTTTGGTTTTTTTTTTGTAATTAATATTTTATTGGGTTTTAAAAAAATAACATGCTACCATAGCAGCGTAAGATGCATAAGATATACAAACATAGCAAATACTAACACAATAAGAGGTAAAATGCTATTGTCCTGCACTTTATTCAGTTCGCTTTTTATTTAAAGATATTGCCAAACTTTGCCATTAATTGATATACAACTAATTGCTACTAATTTTATATAGATATGGATCTCCATTTGGTCTCATATTACAATCACAGTGTAATAGAAGCCTGAATTAGAAGCTCTGGCATACTTAATCTAAAATGTTATTATTTACTTACCTGGAAAAGCTGTTCAAGGCAGTTTGGCTGTGAGACGGATGCAGCTTCTGTAGAAAAATAGAAAAATGTGAAAAAAAAACCAAAAAAAAAACAAGCAAAATATATCATAATATGTTTCCTAAATAACAATATTCTTGAAACACGATGAAGCCTTAGTATATGACACAATGGTTTACATGTGATTAAGACAGACAATGTATCTGGTAGAGGGCCTTTAAGACCCCCATCTTCAGAAAAACTGCATTGTTATCAGACAAGGCATGGGAAACTGGCCCAAAAGTCATAGAAATAATCATGGATAGTGAAACAGATAACAGTCCTTCTGTTCTGGGACCATTTTAGTATTTGCCACTCCCATTCTTCTTCGTATCTCACTGATTCTAAAAGCATTAAGGTTGGGGCCCCATGTGACATATATGCTGCATTTGCAGTTCCCGCAATATGAACCTCATTCACTCACTGCAGAAAAATATACGCAGCGGAAATGCTGCGATTACAAAAAACGTTGCATTCTTGGAAATCACAGAATGTCAATTATACTTACGGAAATGCTGGCGGTTTCCCATATAAGTATAAGAAGCTGAAAATCTGCAGAGGAAAACTCCACAGATTTTCTATGAAAAGGGCTGAGGGGAAAAAGCGTGATGCGTTTCCTCCACTGTTTTCCTGCATTGCATTTTTGCAGCAGTCTGCTTCGTGGGGCCTTAGCCTAAAAAGTGTATTTAAAGGGTTCCCTAATGCTGTACCTTCAGCGTGCCCTTATGGGGATCCCAAGAAACACTGTTTAGTTTATTTCCAACACATTTATAAATTGAGAACTAAACAGAGAGCTCTCACAGCTTGCATTAGAGATTTACTATATTAAATACAATGGCTAATATATTATTGAATATAATGCTATATACTGCAATTCTATTTTTAAACAATTGTATTTTATATATTTTAACTCACCCTGCAAGCCGCACAGAGCAGCTAGAATAAAAACAACAGCGATTTTCATTTTGCTGGTGACAGTCTCAAGCTCCAAATGCAGTAGCAGAGGATAGTGGAATGGAAAGCTCTGCTTCTTTTTATATGGTGTATGGTTCAAAGGTCACAAATTGCAATATTTGACTGTGCCAACCGTACCAACATCCTAGTGGAAAAGAACACTGGGATTTTATCTACACGATTTTGTGTTGTACTTCTGATAAACTAAGACTTTTAGTTCCATTATTGTTACAATCTTTTGGTTTTATCCTGGTTGTGATCTATAAATCTTTACTTTCACAAGGTTATGTGTTTGTATTTTTGGCGCAGTTGTTGAAATTAATCTCTCTAGCAATCTTACAACTACACATATTACTAGTACACGTATCCACACTCCTACAATTGTTCCTCATATCTCTTAACAGTGATTTCATTATGGTTTTATGGTACTAGAATACATGGACATCATGTTTTGGATTTAGTGGATTTGGGATGCAAACGTTGCAAATTTTGTGTAATATGTGAATTTTGCCACAAATGTTATCTATTGCAGTGCAAAAATCTGCCAGAAATCCATGACATGGGAAGAATTCTGACAGTTAAAAATCCTCAGCGTGACCTTAATATATTTTGTTGATTTTTTTTTTGTATTAATGTGTTTTTCTAAGAATCTCATTTATTTGCATGATATTGCACATTGATGTAATCTCTCCTCCATATGCAGCAACCCATAAAACAGAGACCAGGAGTTTGGGAGTTGTAGTAGCTGTAGTCACGATGGAAATTATTTCTACCAGACCCACTAGCACTTCTCAGGGGCTGGTGTTGTAAAGAGGAGGTCTACTGTGTAGATGATGGTGGTTGTAGTATCCCATGGGGCAAGTCTATAGTTAGCCTCCCAGAGCCTGATGGTGGTTGGAGTGTCCTTGATGGTGAAAGCAGGATAAAGATACTGTATAATAGGAAGCAATAACTCACATTTTACAGGTATGAAAAGAAACAAACATGAAGAACTTATTGCAGGTAATGGAAGCAGGTATTCCACTGAGTCAGTTAGTGTCTCTCTTGCAGGGGAAGTCTTCCTCGTAAAAGTGTGCACGAAGTCTCTCTGGTTCAAGAAATGTCTTCAATGCCATGTTCTTTGTGGTGCAGATTATCAATGGGTCTCCAGTCTGGTCTGAGCTCATAGACTTGTTGTAGTCATGATGAGGTCCGTCCAACAATTTCCCTCAGAGTTGCTTATTTACACACAAATTCATAAATTAAGCAGAGATATATCCCATCTCCTGACTGTAGAACAACACCAGGGCCAACTTTTAGCTGACAGAATCTCAGCCCAACATGGATTGCAGTTTTTCATTTGAGCATTGATCTGCTCTTGCCAAGTGGATTGTACTGTGAGGATTAGAAAACATGACTGATTTCTTCTTTTCATGAAGTGACACTACATCTATTGGTCACATGAACAAGCTGCAGCTAAATCCCACTAATTTTAAGGACAATGAACTTTAGTATTACCTTCTGACAAATGGATCTGAGGTCATTCACTTCTAATCCTGCAAACCCGTTTATAGTCAAAATGATAATGGAGACCCACTGTGTAGCCCACTGTCTTTTATGCATTACACTAACAGTATATAGAAGTTATGGGTTAAAGGTGTATTCCAGGAATAGAAAAACATGGCTGCTTTCTTTTACAGTGACCTGTGAACAGGTTGTATACAGCTCAACTCCATTGTAATAAATAAGGCAGAAGTGCAATACTGCACACAACTTCTTTGACTGGAGGGAGTTGGTTTTGGAAGAAAGCATTCATATTTTTCTAATCCTGCAAAATCTTTATCAGCTAGTATATATTTTATAGATTTAGTGTTCACCATGCTTTTTTACTTGTGGAGGAAATTATTTTACATTTTTCATATACTATTTAGTAAATCTATCCTAGTAACCCAGATAGTGTTCTCTGTTAAAACACCTATGTCATTAGTCATCTATCATATTGTCATTATGCAATACAGATGACCAGGGGCGTAACTACCATAGAGGCAGCGGAGGCGGCTGCCACAGGGCTACCGCTGCGGTTTTTTTTTTTTAATAGGCCGTAACGGGCCCTATTCACTTGCCGATCCTGGCTGGGCCGGGATCGGTAAGTGACACCGCGGGCCCCACATATACTATCATTATACTCGGGGGTCTTTGCAGACCCCCGAGTATAATGATCGGCGGATCAGGAGAGGTAATAAATAGAGATGAGCGAACACTAAAATGTTCGAGGTTCGAAATTCGATTCGAACAGCCGCTCAATGTTCGTGTGTTCGAACGGGTTTCGAACCCCATTATAGTCTATGGGGAACAGATACTCGTTAAGGGGGAAACCCAAATCCGTGTCTGGAGGGTCACCAAGTCCACTATGACACCCCAGGAAATGATGCCAACACCTCTGGAATGACACTGGGACAGCAGGGGAAGCATGTCTGGGGGCATCTAACACACCAAAGACCCTCTATTACCCCAACATCACAGCCTAACAACTACACACTTTACACACTCAATACCACCTCTCTGACAGTAGGAAAACACCTTGAAACATGTGTATTTGGCACTTGCAGTGAGGAGAGCTTGTCACCAGCAGTGAATTTGGCCCTTGTAGTAAGTTGAGGTTGGCACCAACATTTGTTTTGAAAATCAGGGTGGATTGAGCCTCTAACCAGCAGAGTTTGGGCAAATTCATGGTGGAGGGAGCCTCTAAAAACCCCAGTTTGGACCAATTCATGGTGGAGGGAGCCTCTAACCAGCCCAGTTTGGGCAAATTCATGGTGGAGGGAGCCTCTAAAAAACCCAGTTTGAACCAATTCATGGTGGAGGGAGCCTCTAACCAGCCCAGTGTGGGCAAATTCATGGTGGAGGGAGCCTCTAACCAGCCCAGTTTGGACCAATTAATGGTGGAGGGAGCCTCTAACCAGCCCAGTTTGGACCAATTAATGGTGAAGGGAGCCTCTAACCACCCCAGTTTGGACCAATTCATGGTGGAGGGAGCCTCTAAACAGCCCAGTTTGGGCAAATTCATGGTGGAGTAAGCCTCTAAAAAACCCAGTTTGGACCAATTCATGGTGGAGGGAGCCTCTAACCAGCCCAGTTTGGACCAATTAATGGTGGAGGGAGCCTCTAAACAGCCAAGTTTGGACCAATTCATGGTGGAGGGAGCCTCTAAAAACCCCAGTTTGGACCAATTCATGGTGGAGGGAGCCTATAACCAGCCCAGTTTGAGCAAATTCATGGTGGAGGGAGCCTCTAAACAGCCCAGTTTGGGCAAATTCATGGTGGAGGGAGCCTCTAACCAGCCCAGTTTGGACCAATTAATGGTGGAGGGAGCCTCTAACCAGCCCAGTTTGGACCAATTAATGGTGGAGGGAGCCTCTAACCAGCCCAGTTTGGACCAATTAATGGTGGAGGGAGCCTCTAACCACCCCAGTTTGGACCAATTCATGGTGGAGGGAGCCTCTAACCAGCCCAGTTTGGACCAATTCATGGTGGAGGGAGCCTCTAACCAGCCCAGTTTGGACCAATTAATGGTGGAGGGAGCCTCTAACCAGCCCAGTTTGGACCAATTAATGGTGGAGGGAGCCTCTAACCACCCCAGTTTGGACCAATTCATGGTGGAGGGAGCCTCTAAACAGCCCAGTTTGGGCAAATTCATGGTGGAGGGAGCCTCTAAAAAACCCAGTTTGGACCAATTCATGGTGGAGGGAGCCTCTAACCAGCCCAGTTTGGACCAATTAATGGTGGAGGGAGCCTCTAAACAGCCAAGTTTGGACCAATTCATGGTGGAGGGAGCCTCTAAAAAACCCAGTTTGGACCAATTCATGGTGGAGGGAGCCTCTAACCAGCCCAGTTTGGGCAAATTCATGGTGGAGGGAGCCTCTAAACAGCCCAGTTTGGGCAAATTCATGGTGGAGGGAGCCTCTAACCAGCCCAGTTTGGACCAATTAATGGTGGAGGGAGCCTCTAACCAGCCCAGTTTGGACCAATTAATGGTGGAGGGAGCCTCTAACCACCCCAGTTTGGACCAATTCATGGTGGAGGGAGCCTCTAACCAGCCCAGTTTGGACCAATTCATGGTGGAGGGAGCCTCTAAACAGCCCAGTTTGGGCAAATTCATGGTGGAGGGAGCCTCTAAAAAACCCAGTTTGGACCAATTCATGGTGGAGGGAGCCTCTAACCAGCCCAGTTTGGACCAATTAATGGTGGAGGGAGCCTCTAAAAAACCCAGTTTGGACCAATTCATGGTGGAGGGAGCCTCTAAACAGCCCAGTTTGGGCAAATTCATGGTGGAGGGAGCCTCTAAACAGCCCAGTTTGGGCAAATTCATGGTGGAGGGAGCCTCTAACCAGCCCAGTTTGGACCAATTAATGGTGGAGGGAGCCTCTAACCAGCCCAGTTTGGACCAATTAATGGTGGAGGGAGCCTCTAACCACCCCAGTTTGGACCAATTCATGGTGGAGGGAGCCTCTAAACAGCCCAGTTTGGGCAAATTCATGGTGGAGGGAGCCTCTAAAAAACCCAGTTTGGACCAATTCATGGTGGAGGGAGCCTCTAACCAGCCCAGTTTGGACCAATTAATGGTGGAGGGAGCCTCTAAACAGCCAAGTTTGGACCAATTCATGGTGGAGGGAGCCTCTAAAAAACCCAGTTTGGACCAATTCATGGTGGAGGGAGCCTCTAACCAGCCCAGTTTGGGCAAATTCATGGTGGAGGGAGCCTCTAAACAGCCCAGTTTGGGCAAATTCATGGTGGAGGGAGCCTCTAACCAGCCCAGTTTGGACCAATTAATGGTGGAGGGAGCCTCTAACCAGCCCAGTTTGGACCAATTAATGGTGGAGGGAGCCTCTAACCACCCCAGTTTGGACCAATTCATGGTGGAGGGAGCCTCTAACCAGCCCAGTTTGGACCAATTCATGGTGGAGGGAGCCTCTAAACAGCCCAGTTTGGGCAAATTCATGGTGGAGGGAGCCTCTAAAAAACCCAGTTTGGACCAATTCATGGTGGAGGGAGCCTCTAACCAGCCCAGTTTGGACCAATTAATGGTGGAGGGAGCCTCTAAAAAACCCAGTTTGGACCAATTCATGGTGGAGGGAGCCTCTAAACAGCCCAGTTTGGGCAAATTCATGGTGGAGGGAGCCTCTAAACAGCCCAGTTTGGGCAAATTCATGGTGGAGGGAGCCTCTAACCAGCCCAGTTTGGACCAATTCATGGTGGAGGGAGCCTCTAAACAGCCCAGTTTGGGCAAATTCATGGTGGAAGGAGCCTCTAACCAGCAGAGTTGTGGGAAAGCAGGGTGGAGGGAGCCTCTAACCAGCAGAGTTGGTGGAAATCAGGGTGGAGGGAGCCTCTAACCAGCAGAGTTGGGGGAAATCATGTTGGAGGGAGCCTAGTATTAGCAGAATTGTGCAACGCTTATGGTGGATGAGTATGAGGATGCGGAGGAATTGGAGAGGTTGAGTACAGACATGGAGTTTCATGTTGGGGTGCTTTACACAGGTGGGCACAAAAATGAAGGCTCTATCCAGTGGTGGTTCATTTTTATCAAAGTGAGCCGGTCGGCACTCTCAGCTGACAGACTGGTGCGCTTGTCAGTGATGATGCCACCGGCTGCACTGAACACCCTCTCAGATAGGACGCTGGCGGCAGGACAGGACAGCACCTCCAAGGCATATAGGGCAAGTTCAAGCCACAGGTCCAACTTCGACACCCAATACGTGTAGGGCGCAGAGGGGTCGGAGAGGACAGGGCTGTGGTCGGAAAGGTATTCCCGCAACATGCGCCTATACTTCTCACGCCTGGTGACACTAGGACCCTCCGTGGCGGCACTTTGGCGAGGGGGTGCCATCAAGGTGTCCCAGACCTTAGACAGTGTGCCCCTCGTTTGTGTGGACCGGTGAGAACTTGGTTGCCTACTGGAGGAACTGCCCTCCCTGCCGCCAACGTCACATGCTGGAAACATCTCCATCATATTCTGCACCAATTGCCTGTGGCAAGCATTGATGCGATTGGCCCTCCCCTCTACCGGAATAAAAGACGAGATGTTGTTTTTATACCGGGGGTCAAGGATAGCAAAGATCCAGTACTGGTTGTCCTCCATGATTTTGACAATACGCTTGTCGGTTGTAAAGCACCCCAACATGAACTCAGCCATGTCTGCCACAGTGTTAGTTGGCATGACTCCTCTGGCCCCACCGGAAAGTTCAATCTCCATTTCCTCCTCATCCTCCATGTCTACCCATCCGCGCTGCAACAATGGGACGATTCGAAGTTGCCCGGAAGCCTCCTGTATCACCATCACATCATCGGACAACTCTTCTTCCTCCTCCTCCTCCTCCTCCTCCTCCATTAAACGCAGTGAAGCGGACAGATGTGTGGACCTACTCTCCAGCTGTGACGGATCGGATGCTATCCCTAACTCCTCTGTGTGATCTGAGTTATCCCTGATGTCAATCAGGGATTCTCTCAGAACACACAAGAGCGGGATTGTAAGGCTCACCATCGCATCCTCAGAGCTCACCCTCCTTGTGGACTCCTCAAAGACCCGTAGGATGTCACAAAGGTCTCTCATCCATGGCCACTCATGGATGTGAAACTGAGGCAGCTGACTTTGTGGCACCCTAGGGTTTTGTAGCTGGTATTCCATCAAAGGTCTCTGCTGCTCAACCACTCTATTCAACATCTGAAACGTTGAGTTCCAGCGTGTGGGGACGTCGCACAAAAGCCGGTGTTGTGGCACATGCAGGCGTTGCTGGAGAGATTTTAAGCTAGCAGCGGCTACTGTCGACTTGCGAAAGTGGGCGCACATGCGCCGCACTTTCACCAGTAGCTCTGGAACATTGGGGTAGCTCTTTAGGAAACGTTGCACCACTAGGTTGAAGACGTGGGCCAGGCATGGAACATGTTGGAGTCCGGCAAGCTCCAGAGCTGCTACCAGGTTCCGGCCGTTATCACAAACGACCATGCCTGGGCCCAGGTGCAGCGGCTCAAACCATATTGCCGTCTCATCGAGGAGGGCATCCCTCACCTCGGAGGCAGTGTGCTGTCTGTCCCCCAAGCTGATCAGCTTCAGCACAGCCTGCTGACGTCTACCAACGCCAGTGCTGCAACGTTTCCAACTCGTAGCTGGGGTCAATCTAACAGCGGAGGAGGAGGCGGTGGCGGAGGAGGAGGCGGTAGAGGAGGAGGAGGAGGGGGGTGTTCTTCTCGTGTCCCTGCCAGGAATGTTAGGCGGGGAGACGAGGTACACCGGGCCAGTTTGGGAAGCAGTCCCAGCCTCAACTACATTCACCCAGTGTGCCGTCAGTGAAATGTAGCGTCCCTGTCCGCATGCACTTGTCCACGCGTCGGTGGTCAAGTGGACCTTTGTGCAAAGCGCGGAACTAAGGGCCCGCCTGATGTTGAGTGACACGTGCTGGTGCAAGGCGGGGACGGCACACCGGGAGAAGTAGTGACGGCTAGGGACGGCATAGCGAGGTGCCGCAGTTGCCATCAGGTCCAGGAAGGCGGGAGTTTCAACAAGCCGGAACGCCAACATCTCCTGGGCCAGCAGTTTAGCGATGTTGGCGTTCAAGGCTTGCGCGTGTGGGTGGTTAGCAGTGTATTTCTGCCGCCGCTCCAATGTCTGAGAGATGGTGGGTTGTTGTAAAGAAACGCCTGATGGTGCCTTTGATGGTGCAGGAGAAGGAGATAAGACAGGACCAGGGGAGGATGAGGTAGAAGTCAACAAAGTGGCGGAGGCAGATGAAGTGGTGTCCTGGCTCGTCCTCTGGAGTGCATCGCCAGCACAGTCAGCAGTGGCAGTGGCAGAGGCAGAGGCAGTGGCAGAGGCAGTGGCAGTGGCGTGAACGGCAGGCGGCCTTTGTCCTGCCGTTGCTGCCTGCCACTGATTCCAGTGCTTGGATTCCAAATGACGGCGCATTGAAGTGGTGGACAGGTTGCTCTTCTCAGAGCCCCTAATCAATTTCGAGAGGCAAATTGTGCAGACAACACTATATCTGTCCTCGGCGCATTCCTTGAAAAAACTCCACACCTTCGAGAAACGTGCCCTCGAGGTGGGAGTTTTTCGGGGCTGGGTACGAACTGGAACATCTTGGGAGATTCCGGGTGTGGCCTGGCTTCGCCTAAGCTGCTGACCTCTGCCTCTGCCTCTAGCTACCCTTTTTGGTGCTGCACCTGCCTCAACATCCACACTACTTTCCCCGCTTGACATCCCCCCTGTCCAGGTCGGGTCAGTGTCCTCATCATCCACCACTTCCTCTTCCAACTCCTGTCTCATCTCCTCCTCCCGCACAATGCGCCGGTCAACTGGATGCCCTGACGGCAACTGCGTCACATCATCGTCGATGAGGGTGGGTTGCTGGTCATCCACCACCAAATCGAACGGAGATGGAGGAGACTCTAGTGTTTGAGCATCTGGACACAGATGCTCCTCTGTTAGGTTCGTGGAATCGTGACGTGGAGAGGCAGGTTGAGGGACAATGAAAGGAGCGGAGAACAGCTCTGGGGAGCAGGGACAGTTTGGGTTATTGTTCTGTAAAGCTTCGGAATTTTGGGAGGAAGGAAGACAAGACTGTTGGGTAATAGGAGGAGAGGAGGCAGAGTCTGACTGGCTGCTGGACAATGTGCTGTAAGCGTTCTCTGACAGCCATTGCAAGACCTGTTCCTAATTCTCGGGCCTACTAAGGTTTGTACCCTGCAGTTTAGTTAATGTGGCAAGCAACCCTGGCACTGTGGAGTGGCGCAATGCTTGCTGCCCCACAGGAGTAGGCACGGGACGCCCTGTGGCTTCACTGCTACCTTGCTCCCCAGAACCATTCCCCCGACCTCGCCCACGGCCTCGTCCACGTCCCTTTCCGGGAGCCTTGCGCATTTTGAATTCCTAGTTAGAAATTGGCACTGTATACCAGTAGTAAAAATTGTGGGTGCACGTAACCCCAATATATTCTTTGAATTCCCAGTCAGACACTGGCACTATATGGCAGTAGCAAGAAATGAGGGTATTTGTATTCCCAATATACTCTTTGAATTCCCAGTCAGACAATGGCACTGTATACCAGTAGTAAAAATTGTGGGTGCACGTAACCCCAATATATTCTTTGAATTACCAGTCAGAAACTGGCACTATATGGCAGTAGCAAGAAATGAGGGTATTTATAACCCCAATATATTCTTTGAATTCCCAGTCAGACAATGGCACTGTATACCAGTAGTAAAAATTGTGGGTGCACGTAACCCCAATATATTCTTTGAATTCCCAGTCAGAAACTGGCACTATATGGCAGTAGCAAGAAATGAGGGTATTTGTATTCCCAATATACTCTTTGAATTCCCAGTCAGACAATGGCACTGTATACCAGTAGTAAAAATTGTGGGTGCACGTAACCCCAATATATTCTTTGAATTACCAGTCAGAAACTGGCACTATATGGCAGTAGCAAGAAATGAGGGTATTTATAACCCCAATATATTCTTTGAATTCCCAGTCAGACAATGGCACTGTATACCAGTAGTAAAAATTGTGGGTGCACGTAACCCCAATATATTCTTTGAATTCCCAGTCAGAAACTGGCACTATATGGCAGTAGCAAGAAATGAGGGTATTTGTATTCCCAATATACTCTTTGAATTCCCAGTCAGACAATGGCACTGTATACCAGTAGTAAAAATTGTGGGTGCACGTAACCCCAATATATTCTTTGAATTACCAGTCAGAAACTGGCACTATATGGCAGTAGCAAGAAATGAGGGTATTTATAACCCCAATATATTCTTTGAATTCCCAGTCAGACAATGGCACTGTATACCAGTAGTAAAAATTGTGGGTGCACGTAACCCCAATATATTCTTTGAATTCCCAGTCAGACACTGGCACTATATGGCAGTAGCAAGAAATGAGGGTATTTGTATTCCCAATATATTCTTTGAATTCCCAGTCAGACAATGGCACTGTATACCAGTAGTAAAAATTGTGGGTGCACGTAACCCCAATATATTCTTTGAATTCCCAGTCAGACACTGGCACTATATGGCAGTAGCAAGAAATGAGGGTATTTGTATTCCCAATATATTCTTTGAATTCCCAGTCAGACAATGGCACTGTATACCAGTAGTAAAAATTGTGGGTGCACGTAACCCCAATATATTCTTTGAATTCCCAGTCAGACACTGGCACTATATGGCAGTAGCAAGAAATGAGGGTATTTGTATTCCCAATATATTCTTTGAATTCCCAGTCAGACAATGGCACTGTATACCAGTAGTAAAAATTGTGGGTGCACGTAACCCCAATATATTCTTTGAATTCCCAGTCAGACACTGGCACTATATGGCAGTAGCAAGAAATGAGGGTATTTGTATTCCCAATATACTCTTTGAATTCCCAGTCAGACAATGGCACTGTATACCAGTAGTAAAAATTGTGGGTGCACGTAACCCCAATATATTCTTTGAATTACCAGTCAGAAACTGGCACTATATGGCAGTAGCAAGAAATGAGGGTATTTATAACCCCAATATATTCTTTGAATTCCCAGTCAGACAATGGCACTGTATACCAGTAGTAAAAATTGTGGGTGCACGTAACCCCAATATATTCTTTGAATTACCAGTCAGAAACTGGCACTATATGGCAGTAGCAAGAAATGAGGGTATTTGTATTCCCAATATACTCTTTGAATTCCCAGTCAGACAATGGCACTGTATACCAGTAGTAAAAATTGTGGGTGCACGTAACCCCAATATATTCTTTGAATTACCAGTCAGAAACTGGCACTATATGGCAGTAGCAAGAAATGAGGGTATTTATAACCCCAATATATTCTTTGAATTCCCAGTCAGACAATGGCACTGTATACCAGTAGTAAAAATTGTGGGTGCACGTAACCCCAATATATTCTTTGAATTCCCAGTCAGAAACTGGCACTATATGGCAGTAGCAAGAAATGAGGGTATTTGTATTCCCAATATACTCTTTGAATTCCCAGTCAAACAATGGCACTGTATACCAGTAGTAAAAATTGTGGGTGCACGTAACCCCAATATATTCTTTGAATTACCAGTCAGAAACTGGCACTATATGGCAGTAGCAAGAAATGAGGGTATTTATAACCCCAATATATTCTTTGAATTCCCAGTCAGACAATGGCACTGTATACCAGTAGTAAAAATTGTGGGTGCACGTAACCCCAATATATTCTTTGAATTACCAGTCAGAAACTGGCACTATATGGCAGTAGCAAGAAATGAGGGTATTTGTATTCCCAATATACTCTTTGAATTCCCAGTCAGACAATGGCACTGTATACCAGTAGTAAAAATTGTGGGTGCACGTAACCCCAATATATTCTTTGAATTACCAGTCAGAAACTGGCACTATATGGCAGTAGCAAGAAATGAGGGTATTTATAACCCCAATATATTCTTTGAATTCCCAGTCAGACAATGGCACTGTATACCAGTAGTAAAAATTGTGGGTGCACGTAACCCCAATATATTCTTTGAATTCCCAGTCAGACACTGGCACTATATGGCAGTAGCAAGAAATGAGGGTATTTGTATTCCCAATATATTCTTTGAATTCCCAGTCAGACAATGGCACTGTATACCAGTAGTAAAAATTGTGGGTGCACGTAACCCCAATATATTCTTTGAATTACCAGTCAGACACTGGCACTATATGGCAGTAGCAAGAAATGAGGGTATTTGTATTCCCAATATATTCTTTGAATTCCCAGTCAGACAATGGCACTGTATACCAGTAGTAAAAATTGTGGGTGCACGTAACCCCAATATATTCTTTGAATTCCCAGTCAGACACTGGCACTATATGGCAGTAGCAAGAAATGAGGGTATTTGTATTCCCAATATATTCTTTGAATTCCCAGTCAGACAATGGCACTGTATACCAGTAGTAAAAATTGTGGGTGCACGTAACCCCAATATATTCTTTGAATTACCAGTCAGAAACTGGCACTATATGGCAGTAGCAAGAAATGAGGGTATTTGTATTCCCAATATATTCTTTGAATTCCCAGTCAGACAATGGCACTGTATACCAGTAGTAAAAATTGTGGGTGCACGTAACCCCAATATATTCTTTGAATTCCCAGTCAGACACTGGCACTATATGGCAGTAGCAAGAAATGAGGGTATTTGTATTCCCAATATATTCTTTGAATTCCCAGTCAGACAATGGCACTGTATACCAGTAGTAAAAATTGTGGGTGTATATAGCTCCAATTCTATTGCTAGGGGACTTGCAGGGTATTTCTGGGGTGAAGGTGGGGGGGCACACCGTTGGAACGGGTATCGGGGTATATATCGGGTATACGGGAATACACTGACAGTGTATTCCATTCAGGATCCTGGGAAAGCTGGGTTGCGGCGATTGAGCCCGTCAGTGCCACGTTACACTGACAAGCTTCTCCCTGGAATTTAGCTCTTACAAGAGCTGTTGGTTGTCTTCTCCTTCCTATCCTAGCCTGTCCCTGCCTACCCAGAATCTAAGCCCTAGCTAGCTGGACGGAAACCTCCGTCCTCGGTGAATTGCAAGCTCAGAATGACGCGAACCTGGGCGGCGCTGTTCTTTTAAATTAGAGGTCACATGTTTTCGGCAGCCAATGGGTTTTGCCTACTTTTTTCAACGTCACCGGTGTCGTAGTTCCTGTCCCACCTACCCTGCGCTGTTATTGGAGCAAAAAAGGCGCCAGGGAAGGTGGGAGGGGAATCGAGTAATGGCGCACTTTACCACGCGGTGTTCGATTCGATTCGAACATGCCGAACAGCCTAATATCCGATCGAACATGAGTTCGATAGAACACTGTTCGCTCATCTCTAGTAATAAACATAAAAAACACTGTTACTTACCTCTCCACGATCCTGTCAGGCCTCCGTCCTGACGTCCTTTCTGACGTCTCTGACGTCAGATGAACCCGGCCTGCGTCCCGGGTCATGTGACGTCTGACGTCATTTCAGAAGGACGCAAGTGGAGAAGACACCGTAGGAGCCGGGGGACAGGTAAGAAACACTAATTTTTTTGTTTTATAGAGTATAATAATTGTTTATGGGTGTCCACTATGGGGTATAATACTGTGTGCAGGAGACACTATTGGGGATGATACTGTGTGCAGGGGCCACTATAGGGGATAATACTGTCTGCAGGGGCCAGTAAGGGACATAATACTGTGTGCAGGGGCCACTATGGGGGATAATACTGTGTGCAAGGGCCAGTAAGGGACATAATACTGTGTGCAGGGGCCACTATAGGGGATAATACTGTGTGCAGAGGCCAGTAAGGGACATAATACTGTGCGCAGGGGCCACTATGGGGCATAATACTGTGTGCAGGGGCCAGTAAGGGACAAAATACTGTGTGCAGGGGCCAGTAAGGGACAAAATACTGTGTGCAGGGGCCAGTAAGGGACATAATAGTGTGTGCAGGGGCCACTATGGGGGATAATACTGTGTGCAGGGGCCACTATAGGGGATAATACTGTGTGCAGGGGCCAGTAAGGGACATAATACTGTGTGCAGGGGCCACTATGGGGCATAATACTGTGTGCAGGGGCCAGTAAGGGACATAATACTGTGTGCAGGACCCACTATAAGGTGTGTGTAAGGAAATGAAGAATATTAGAGCGAACAAAGCGGGGGGACCTGATGGTATAAGCGCAAGAGTTCTTAAAATGTGCAGTGACCAGCTGTGTGGTATTATAACGCACATGTACAATATGAGCCTGAAGCTGGGGGTGGTACCTCAACTGTGGAAAACATCTTGCGTGGTACCAGTCCCAAAGAAACCCAACCCGATGGGCTACAATGACTACCGACCTGTAGCACTGACATCACACCTAATGAAGGTCCTAGAGAGACTGGTCCTGACACACCTACGCCCCCTAGTGAGCTCCACTCTGGACCCCCTCCAGTTTGCCTACCGGCCAGGCATTGGGGTAGATGACGCCATCATCCACCTTCTTCACAGAGCTCTCTCTCACCTGGAGAAACCCGGGAACACTGTGAGAATAATGTTCTTTGATTTCTCCAGTGCGTTCAACACCATTCAGCCAGGGCTACTGAGGGAGAAGCTGAACCTTGGTGGTGTGGACCATCACCTGTCCAACTGGATCCTAGACTACCTGACAAACCGCCCTCAGTATGTGAGAGCCCAGGACTGTGTGTCTGACACTGTGATCTGTAGTACGGGGGCACCTCAAGGTACAGTTCTTGCCCCATTCCTCTTCACACTGTACACTGCTGACTTCAGGCACAACTCATCCAGCTGTTACTTACAGAAGTTCTCCGATGACTCTGCTATAGTCGGCCTTATCACTGATGGCGATGATAGGGAATACAGAGACTTAAACCGGGATTTTGTTGAATGGTGCCAGCAGAACCAGCTCAGGATTAATGCTGGGAAGACCAAGGAGATGGTGGTGGACTTTAGTAAACGGAGAGGTGCTCCGACCCCGGTGGAGATCCAAGGAACATGTATTGAGATAGTCAGGACCTATAAGTACCTGGGCGTGCTCCTCAATAATAAACTAGACTGGGCTGATCACCTGGAGGCGCTGCACAGAAAGGGCCACAGCAGACTCTACCTGCTCAGGAGGCTGAGGGCCTTCGGAGTCCAGGGGACACTTCTTAGGGCCTTCTTCAACTCTGTGGTTGCCTCAGCCATCTTTTTCGGTGTGGCCTGCTGGGGAAGCAGTATATCAACCAGGGACAGAAATAGACTTGACAGGCTAATCAGGAGGGCCAGCTCTGTCCTGGGGAGCCCCTTGGACCCAGTACAGGTGGTGGGTGACAGAAGGATACTGTCTGTGGTGACCTCCATGCGGGGGAACAAATCCCACCCCATGTATGGGACCCTGATGGGACTTGGCAGCACTGTAAGCGACCGTCTGCTTCACCCCAAGTGTGAGAAGGAGCGCTATCGCAGGTCCTTCCTTCCAACCGCGACCAGGCTGTATAATCTACATCAGACCAAACGAAGAGCTCTCCGCACAGAGAACTAATGATTATGAGGATGACCATGAGGTCTTCCTCTTTCTCTTCTGTTTTTCCTTAGCTGCCATGGACTCCTAGTATATCTTCTCTTCTCAGCTTATCTGTGTCTACGTCTGTAACATATTACTCTGTATTATCCTGTATCTGTATTACTATGCTGCTGTAACACGCTGAAATTTCCCCAAGGTGGGACTATTAAAGGATTATCTTATCTTATCTTATCTTATAGGGGATAATACTGTGTGCAGGGACCAGTAAGGGACATAATACTGTGCGCAGGGGCCACTATGGGGCATAATACTGTGTGCAGGGGCCAGTAAGGGACAAAATACTGTGTGCAGGGGCCAGTAAGGGACAAAATACTGTGTGCAGGGGCCAGTAAGGGACATAATAGTGTGTGCAGGGGCCACTATGGGGGATAATACTGTGTGCCGGGGCCACTAAGGGACATAATAGAGTGGCAAGGAGGGGGCCTCGAAGACGTCGAGGTCTTCGATGTCGGCGCCAGTTGGCGGGGGGGGGGGCATGTCAAAAGTTCGCCACGGGGTCCTGCCATTCCTAGTTACGCCACTGCAGATGACAGTAGTAGAATTTCCTGTGATTAATGGCAGCTCTGCTACATTACTACTGCCAGCTTACTGTAGACTTGTAGACAACAATAGGGTCTTCAAAAGTGGCCTCTTCAGAGACAAAACACTTTAAGAGATCTGTCCGTCTGTCCAAAACTGAATTCACAGTGTTTGACTGGGTTTGGGTCTACCTATTATAGAAAATATTTTATTTTACAAGATGACCCTATGATTGGATTGGCTTTGGAACATAAGAAGATTGACATTCGTTTTTATTTTGGAAAAATATCTCTTAGTTAAAAAGCATTAGATAGATTTAAGACTTCATACTAATTGCTCAATGTGAATAAAGCAATGCAAGGGCATTTAAGTTACAATTACATTCAGCTGATTTGATAAGGGATATATTACAATTTACTCTGCTGGTCAAATTGTGTGATGGAGATCTACAAATATTTGCTTTACTAAACATAAAGTCTGTTTAATTCCTGTGGTTAAAAGAGGACCTTTCATCAGATGGGGAACATGTGGTTTTATATACTACAAGAAAGCCGACTGAATTCAGCGCACTGTCAGCTTTCACAATCTGTGCCCCAGGTGAAGAGCTATCGGTGCCAGTACTGTAGCTCTTCACCGTCAGAAGGGAGTTCCAGACAGTCAGTCATGGACACCCTTCTTCACAGCAGTGCCTATGGCGCTGTACTGTGAGAGCGGGGAGGAACGCCCCCTCCCCTCCTGATAGTGCTCATCTATTTAATATGAGTTCCATATGATATGTAAATATTGCACTTTTCAATATCCTTTCCATTTTCACCTCTCAAGACTATTCTCTCATTTAGATATAAAGTTTTGCCACCTCACCTTATTCCTTACCCCTAACCTCACTGGGGTCATCCTGCTAGGACTTCCTAGGTGGTTGTATTAAGAGAAAGATCTTTGACCTTTACTTAAAGAGGACATTTCACCACTAGAGATGAGCGAACAGTGTTCTATCAAACTCATGTTCGATCGGATATTAGGCTGTTCGGCATGTTCGAATCGAATCGAACACCGCGTGGTAAAGTGCGCCATTACTCGATTCCCCTCCCACCTTCCCTGGCGCCTTTTTTGCTCCAATAACAGCACAGGGTAGGTGGGACAGGAACTACGACACCGGTGACGTTGAAAAAAGTAGGCAAAACCCATTGGCTGCCGAAAACATGTGACCTCTAATTTAAAAGAACAGCGCCGCCCAGCTTCGCGTCATTCTGAGCTTGCAATTCACCGAGGACGGAGGTTTCCGTCCAGTTAGCTAGGGGTTAGATTCTGGGTAGGCAGGGACAGGCTAGGATAGGAAGGAGAAGACAACCAACAGCTCTTATAAGAGCTAAATTCCAGGGAGAAGCTTGTCAGTGTAACGTGGCACTGACGGGCTCAATCGCCGCAACCCAGCTTTCCCAGGATCCTGAATGGAATACACTGTCAGTGTATTCCCGTATACCCGATATATACCCCCGATACCCGTTCCAACGGTGTGCCCCCCCACCTTCACCCCAGAAATACCCTGCAAGTCCCCTAGCAATAGAATTGGGGCTATATACACCCACAATTTTTACTACTGGTATACAGTGCCATTGTCTGACTGGGAATTCAAAGAATATATTGGGGTTATAAATACCCTCATTTCTTGCTACTGCCATATAGTGCCAGTTTCTGACTGGTAATTCAAAGAATATATTGTGGTTACGTGCACCCACAATTTTTACTACTGGTATACAGTGCCATTGTCTGACTGGGAATTCAAAGAGTATATTGGGAATACAAATACCCTCATTTCTTGCTACTGCCATATAGTGCCAGTGTCTGACTGGGAATTCAAAGAATATATTGGGGTTACGTGCACCCACAATTTTTACTACTGGTATACAGTGCCATTGTCTGACTGGGAATTCAAAGAGTATATTGGGAATACAAATACCCTCATTTCTTGCTACTGCCATATAGCGCCAGTGTCTGACTGGGAATTCAAAGAATATATTGGGGTTACGTGCACCCACAATTTTTACTACTGGTATACAGTGCCATTGTCTGACTGGGAATTCAAAGAGTATATTGGGAATACAAATACCCTCATTTCTTGCTACTGCCATATAGTGCCAGTTTCTGACTGGGAATTCAAAGAATATATTGGGGTTACGTGCACCCACAATTTTTACTACTGGTATACAGTGCCATTGTCTGACTGGGAATTCAAAGAGTATATTGGGAATACAAATACCCTCATTTCTTGCTACTGCCATATAGTGCCAGTTTCTGACTGGGAATTCAAAGAATATATTGGGGTTACGTGCACCCACAATTTTTACTACTGGTATACAGTGCCATTGTCTGACTGGGAATTCAAAGAGTATATTGGGAATACAAATACCCTCATTTCTTGCTACTGCCATATAGTGCCAGTGTCTGACTGGGAATTCAAAGAATATATTGGGGTTACGTGCACCCACAATTTTTACTACTGGTATACAGTGCCATTGTCTGACTGGGAATTCAAAGAGTATATTGGGAATACAAATACCCTCATTTCTTGCTACTGCCATATAGTGCCAGTGTCTGACTGGGAATTCAAAGAATATATTGGGGTTACGTGCACCCACAATTTTTACTACTGGTATACAGTGCCATTGTCTGACTGGGAATTCAAAGAGTATATTGGGAATACAAATACCCTCATTTCTTGCTACTGCCATATAGTGCCAGTGTCTGACTGGGAATTCAAAGAATATATTGGGGTTACGTGCACCCACAATTTTTACTACTGGTATACAGTGCCATTGTCTGACTGGGAATTCAAAGAGTATATTGGGAATACAAATACCCTCATTTCTTGCTACTGCCATATAGTGCCAGTTTCTGACTGAGAATTCAAAGAATATATTGGGGTTACGTGCACCCACAATTTTTACTACTGGTATACAGTGCCAATTTCTAACTAGGAATTCAAAATGCGCAAGGCTCCCGGAAAGGGACGTGGACGAGGCCGTGGGCGAGGTCGGGGGAATGGTTCTGGGGAGCAAGGTAGCAGTGAAGCCACAGGGCGTCCCGTGCCTACTCCTGTGGGGCAGCAAGCATTGCGCCACTCCACAGTGCCAGGGTTGCTTGCCACATTAACTAAACTGCAGGGTACAAACCTTAGTAGGCCCGAGAACCAGGAACAGGTCTTGCAATGGCTGTCAGAGAACGCTTACAGCACATTGTCCAGCAGCCAGTCAGACTCTGCCTCCTCTCCTCCTATTACCCAACAGTCTTGTCTTCCTTCCTCCCAAAATTCCGAAGCTTTACAGAACAATAACCCAAACTGTCCCTGCTCCCCAGAGCTGTTCTCCGCTCCTTTCATTGTCCCTCAACCTGCCTCTCCACGTCACGATTCCACGAACCTAACAGAGGAGCATCTGTGTCCAGATGCTCAAACACTAGAGTCTCCTCCATCTCCGTTCGATTTGGTGGTGGATGACCAGCAACCCACCCTCATCGACGATGATGTGACGCAGTTGCCGTCAGGGCATCCAGTTGACCGGCGCATTGTGCGGGAGGAGGAGATGAGACAGGAGTTGGAAGAGGAAGTGGTGGATGATGAGGACACTGACCCGACCTGGACAGGGGGGATGTCAAGCGGGGAAAGTAGTGTGGATGTTGAGGCAGGTGCAGCACCAAAAAGGGTAGCTAGAGGCAGAGGCAGAGGTCAGCAGCTTAGGCGAAGCCAGGCCACACCCGGAATCTCCCAAGATGTTCCAGTTCGTACCCAGCCCCGAAAAACTCCCACCTCGAGGGCACGTTTCTCAAAGGTGTGGAGTTTTTTCAAGGAATGCGCCGAGGACAGATATAGTGTTGTCTGCACAATTTGCCTCTCGAAATTGATTAGGGGCTCTGAGAAGAGCAACCTGTCCACCACTTCAATGCGCCGTCATTTGGAATCCAAGCACTGGAATCAGTGGCAGGCAGCAACGGCAGGACAAAGGCCGCCTGCCGTTCACGCCACTGCCACTGCCTCTGCCACTGCCTCTGCCTCTGCCACTGCCACTGCTGACTGTGCTGGCGATGCACTCCAGAGGACGAGCCAGGACACCACTTCATCTGCCTCCGCCACTTTGTTGACTTCTACCTCATCCTCCCCTGGTCCTGTCTTATCTCCTTCTCCTGCACCATCAAAGGCACCATCAGGCGTTTCTTTACAACAACCCACCATCTCTCAGACATTGGAGCGGCGGCAGAAATACACTGCTAACCACCCACACGCGCAAGCCTTGAACGCCAACATCGCTAAACTGCTGGCCCAGGAGATGTTGGCGTTCCGGCTTGTTGAAACTCCCGCCTTCCTGGACCTGATGGCAACTGCGGCACCTCGCTATGCCGTCCCTAGCCGTCACTACTTCTCCCGGTGTGCCGTCCCCGCCTTGCACCAGCACGTGTCACTCAACATCAGGCGGGCCCTTAGTTCCGCGCTTTGCACAAAGGTCCACTTGACCACCGACGCGTGGACAAGTGCATGCGGACAGGGACGCTACATTTCACTGACGGCACACTGGGTGAATGTAGTTGAGGCTGGGACTGCTTCCCAAACTGGCCCGGTGTACCTCGTCTCCCCGCCTAACATTCCTGGCAGGGACACGAGAAGAACACCCCCCTCCTCCTCCTCCTCTACCGCCTCCTCCTCCGCCACCGCCTCCTCCTCCGCTGTTAGATTGACCCCAGCTACGAGTTGGAAACGTTGCAGCACTGGCGTTGGTAGACGTCAGCAGGCTGTGCTGAAGCTGATCAGCTTGGGGGACAGACAGCACACTGCCTCCGAGGTGAGGGATGCCCTCCTCGATGAGACGGCAATATGGTTTGAGCCGCTGCACCTGGGCCCAGGCATGGTCGTTTGTGATAACGGCCGGAACCTGGTAGCAGCTCTGGAGCTTGCCGGACTCCAACATGTTCCATGCCTGGCCCACGTCTTCAACCTAGTGGTGCAACGTTTCCTAAAGAGCTACCCCAATGTTCCAGAGCTACTGGTGAAAGTGCGGCGCATGTGCGCCCACTTTCGCAAGTCGACAGTAGCCGCTGCTAGCTTAAAATCTCTCCAGCAACGCCTGCATGTGCCACAACACCGGCTTTTGTGCGACGTCCCCACACGCTGGAACTCAACGTTTCAGATGTTGAATAGAGTGGTTGAGCAGCAGAGACCTTTGATGGAATACCAGCTACAAAACCCTAGGGTGCCACAAAGTCAGCTGCCTCAGTTTCACATCCATGAGTGGCCATGGATGAGAGACCTTTGTGACATCCTACGGGTCTTTGAGGAGTCCACAAGGAGGGTGAGCTCTGAGGATGCGATGGTGAGCCTTACAATCCCGCTCTTGTGTGTTCTGAGAGAATCCCTGATTGACATCAGGGATAACTCAGATCACACAGAGGAGTTAGGGATAGCATCCGATCCGTCACAGCTGGAGAGTAGGTCCACACATCTGTCCGCTTCACTGCGTTTAATGGAGGAGGAGGAGGAGGAGGAGGAGGAGGAGGAAGAAGAGTTGTCCGATGATGTGATGGTGATACAGGAGGCTTCCGGGCAACTTCGAATCGTCCCATTGTCGCAGCGCGGATGGGTAGACATGGAGGATGAGGAGGAAATGGAGATTGAACTTTCCGGTGGGGCCAGAGGAGTCATGCCAACTAACACTGTGGCAGACATGGCTGAGTTCATGTTGGGGTGCTTTACAACCGACAAGCGTATTGTCAAAATCATGGAGGACAACCAGTACTGGATCTTTGCTATCCTTGACCCCCGGTATAAAAACAACATCTCGTCTTTTATTCCGGTAGAGGGGAGGGCCAATCGCATCAATGCTTGCCACAGGCAATTGGTGCAGAATATGATGGAGATGTTTCCAGCATGTGACGTTGGCGGCAGGGAGGGCAGTTCCTCCAGTAGGCAACCAAGTTCTCACCGGTCCACACAAACGAGGGGCACACTGTCTAAGGTCTGGGACACCTTGATGGCACCCCCTCGCCAAAGTGCCGCCACGGAGGGTCCTAGTGTCACCAGGCGTGAGAAGTATAGGCGCATGTTGCGGGAATACCTTTCCGACCACAGCCCTGTCCTCTCCGACCCCTCTGCGCCCTACACGTATTGGGTGTCGAAGTTGGACCTGTGGCTTGAACTTGCCCTATATGCCTTGGAGGTGCTGTCCTGTCCTGCCGCCAGCGTCCTATCTGAGAGGGTGTTCAGTGCAGCCGGTGGCATCATCACTGACAAGCGCACCCGTCTGTCAGCTGAGAGTGCCGACCGGCTCACTTTGATAAAAATGAACCACCACTGGATAGAGCCTTCATTTTTGTGCCCACCTGTGTAAAGCACCCCAACATGAAACTCCATGTCTGTACTCAACCTCTCCAATTCCTCCGCATCCTCATACTCATCCACCATAAGCGTTGCACAATTCTGCTAATACTAGGCTCCCTCCAACATGATTTCCCCCAACTCTGTTGGTTAGAGGCTCCCTCCACCCTGATTTCCACCAACTCTGCTGGTTAGAGGCTCCCTCCACCCTGCTTTCCCACAACTCTGCTGGTTAGAGGCTCCCTCCACCATGAATTTGCCCAAACTGGGCTGTTTAGAGGCTCCCTCCACCATGAATTGGTCCAAACTGGGGTTTTTAGAGGCTCCCTCCACCATGAATTGGTCCAAACTTGGCTGTTTAGAGGCTCCCTCCACCATGAATTGGTCCAAACTGGGGTGGTTAGAGGCTCCCTCCACCATTAATTGGTCCAAACTGGGCTGGTTAGAGGCTCCCTCCACCATTAATTGGTCCAAACTGGGCTGGTTAGAGGCTCCCTCCACCATGAATTGGTCCAAACTGGGGTTTTTAGAGGCTCCCTCCACCATGAATTGGTCCAAACTTGGCTGTTTAGAGGCTCCCTCCACCATTAATTGGTCCAAACTGGGCTGGTTAGAGGCTCCCTCCACCATGAATTTGCCCAAACTGGGCTGTTTAGAGGCTCCCTCCACCATGAATTTGCCCAAACTGGGCTGGTTAGAGGCTCCCTCCACCATGAATTGGTCCAAACTGGGGTTTTTAGAGGCTCCCTCCACCATGAATTGGTCCAAACTTGGCTGTTTAGAGGCTCCCTCCACCATGAATTGGTCCAAACTGGGGTGGTTAGAGGCTCCCTCCACCATTAATTGGTCCAAACTGGGCTGGTTAGAGGCTCCCTCCACCATTAATTGGTCCAAACTGGGCTGGTTAGAGGCTCCCTCCACCATGAATTTGCCCAAACTGGGCTGTTTAGAGGCTCCCTCCACCATGAATTTGCCCAAACTGGGCTGGTTAGAGGCTCCCTCCACCATGAATTGGTCCAAACTGGGGTTTTTAGAGGCTCCCTCCACCATGAATTGGTCCAAACTTGGCTGTTTAGAGGCTCCCTCCACCATTAATTGGTCCAAACTGGGCTGGTTAGAGGCTCCCTCCACCATGAATTGGTCCAAACTGGGTTTTTTAGAGGCTCCCTCCACCATGAATTTGCCCAAACTGGGCTGTTTAGAGGCTCCCTCCACCATGAATTGGTCCAAACTGGGCTGGTTGGAGGCTCCCTCCACCATGAATTTCCCAAAACTTGGCTGTTTAGAGGCTCCCTCCACCATTAATTGGTCCAAACTGGGCTGGTTAGAGGCTCCCTCCACCATGAATTTGCCCAAACTGGGCTGTTTAGAGGCTCCCTCCACCATGAATTTGCCCAAACTGGGCTGTTTAGAGGCTCCCTCCACCATGAATTGGTCCAAACTGGGTTTTTTAGAGGCTCCCTCCACCATGAATTGGTCCAAACTGGGCTGTTTAGAGGCTCCCTCCACCATGAATTTGCCCAAACTGGGCTGGTTAGAGGCTCCCTCCACCATGAATTTGCCCAAACTGGGCTGGTTAGAGGCTCCCTCCACCATGAATTGGTCCAAACTGGGGTTTTTAGAGGCTCCCTCCACCATGAATTGGTCCAAACTTGGCTGTTTAGAGGCTCCCTCCACCATGAATTGGTCCAAACTGGGGTGGTTAGAGGCTCCCTCCACCATTAATTGGTCCAAACTGGGCTGGTTAGAGGCTCCCTCCACCATTAATTGGTCCAAACTGGGCTGGTTAGAGGCTCCCTCCACCATGAATTTGCCCAAACTGGGCTGGTTAGAGGCTCCCTCCACCATGAATTGGTCCAAACTGGGGTTTTTAGAGGCTCCCTCCACCATGAATTGGTCCAAACTTGGCTGTTTAGAGGCTCCCTCCACCATGAATTGGTCCAAACTGGGGTGGTTAGAGGCTCCCTCCACCATTAATTGGTCCAAACTGGGCTGGTTAGAGGCTCCCTCCACCATTAATTGGTCCAAACTGGGCTGGTTAGAGGCTCCCTCCACCATTAATTGGTCCAAACTGGGCTGGTTAGAGGCTCCCTCCACCATTAATTGGTCCAAACTGGGCTGGTTAGAGGCTCCCTCCACCATGAATTGGTCCAAACTGGGCTGTTTAGAGGCTCCCTCCACTATGAATTTGCCCAAACTGGGCTGGTTAGAGGCTCCCTCCACCATGAATTGGTCCAAACTGGGGTTTTTAGAGGCTCCCTCCACCATGAATTGGTCCAAACTTGGCTGTTTAGAGGCTCCCTCCACCATGAATTGGTCCAAACTGGGGTGGTTAGAGGCTCCCTCCACCATTAATTGGTCCAAACTGGGCTGGTTAGAGGCTCCCTCCACCATTAATTGGTCCAAACTGGGCTGGTTAGAGGCTCCCTCCACCATGAATTTGCCCAAACTGGGCTGGTTAGAGGCTCCCTCCACCATGAATTGGTCCAAACTGGGGTTTTTAGAGGCTCCCTCCACCATGAATTGGTCCAAACTTGGCTGTTTAGAGGCTCCCTCCACCATGAATTGGTCCAAACTGGGGTGGTTAGAGGCTCCCTCCACCATTAATTGGTCCAAACTGGGCTGGTTAGAGGCTCCCTCCACCATTAATTGGTCCAAACTGGGCTGGTTAGAGGCTCCCTCCACCATTAATTGGTCCAAACTGGGCTGGTTAGAGGCTCCCTCCACCATTAATTGGTCCAAACTGGGCTGGTTAGAGGCTCCCTCCACCATGAATTGGTCCAAACTGGGCTGTTTAGAGGCTCCCTCCACTATGAATTTGCCCAAACTGGGCTGGTTAGAGGCTCCCTCCACCATGAATTGGTCCAAACTGGGGTTTTTAGAGGCTCCCTCCACCATGAATTGGTCCAAACTTGGCTGTTTAGAGGCTCCCTCCACCATGAATTGGTCCAAACTGGGGTGGTTAGAGGCTCCCTCCACCATTAATTGGTCCAAACTGGGCTGGTTAGAGGCTCCCTCCACCATTAATTGGTCCAAACTGGGCTGGTTAGAGGCTCCCTCCACCATGAATTTGCCCAAACTGGGCTGGTTAGAGGCTCCCTCCACCATGAATTGGTCCAAACTGGGTTTTTTAGAGGCTCCCTCCACCATGAATTTGCCCAAACTGGGCTGGTTAGAGGCTCCCTCCACCATGAATTGGTCCAAACTGGGGTTTTTAGAGGCTCCCTCCACCATGAATTTGCCCAAACTGGGGTGTTTAGAGGCTCCCTCCACCATGAATTTGCCCAAACTCTGCTGGTTAGAGGCTCAATCCACCCTGATTTTCAAAACAAATGTTGGTGCCAACCTCAACTTACTACAAGGGCCAAATTCACTGCTGGTGACAAGCTCTCCTCACTGCAAGTGCCAAATACACATGTTTCAAGGTGTTTTCCTACTGTCAGAGAGGTGGTATTGAGTGTGTAAAGTGTGTAGTTGTTAGGCTGTGATGTTGGGGTAATAGAGGGTCTTTGGTGTGTTAGATGCCCCCAGACATGCTTCCCCTGCTGTCCCAGTGTCATTCCAGAGGTGTTGGCATCATTTCCTGGGGTGTCATAGTGGACTTGGTGACCCTCCAGACACGGATTTGGGTTTCCCCCTTAACGAGTATCTGTTCCCCATAGACTATAATGGGGTTCGAAACCCGTTCGAACACACGAACATTGAGCGGCTGTTCGAATCGAATTTCGAACCTCGAACATTTTAGTGTTCGCTCATCTCTATTCACCATCCCTAAACAATTCCATCTCTTTACATAAGTAGTGACTATTAGCCCCTTCCCACCATATGCCATACTATTATGGTTCTTTAAAAATGGTGGCCGTGTACCAAGATGGCGGGATCTGACCTGTTCCCATGAATTCCAGGCCTTCAATAGGAATCTTACTATTGCAACTTGTCTATGACTAGCCGCATTAGTAACATAGCAGTTACTATTTATTGCAATTAATGGGACTTGCAAACAAACAATTGCAGGTTCAAGTCGCATCGGGGGCCTAATAAAATAGTAAAAACAAACAAAAACAAAAACTAAAAGTTCAAATCACCCACCTTTCCCTAGAATACATATAACACTAAAATATTACTGTGAAACACATACACTTTAGCTATCCCTATGTCTGAAAACACCAGTTCTACAAACTTATAAACATTTTTTCCATACAGTGAAGTGCTGAATCGGCATTTTTTTTTGCTGTTTCGCCTATGATAAAAATGTTATAACTAAAAAGTACAGCTTACCCCCCAAAAAAGACACCCTATGCATCATCGTAGATGGAAATCTAAAAAAAAGTTACAGGTGTCAGAAAATGGTGACTTTAAGAAAAAAATAATTTTGATTCTTGTTAAGGGGCTAAAATGTAAATAAAACTATATTAATTCAGTATTCTCGGAATTTGAGGTGGTGAAAGATCCTCTTTAAGAAATTTAGAGCCCCATATCTCAGGATCCCATTGGGCTATGATGACCTGATGGGAATCTCATCTTTAAAATAATATCAAGATCATCATGATAACCCTTACTGATTCAGGGCAATCCACTGTCAAAAAGTAGTGTCTGGAATTGAGATCTGCATTGAGATCTCCGTGCAGAACATGGTTTTCACCAGCGAATTGATCTGGATCTATAAGGATTATCTTGATGATCTTGGTATCATTGTAAAGATGAGATTCTCATCTTTAAAATGAATTCAATGCCATCTTCATAGTCCCCACAGTTTAATATCCCTCTCCTACCACACAAACATAAAAAGACCCTAATCTTCACCTCTCCTCCCTCTCCCGTGGGTATATGAGCAGTAGCATGCTGCTACTACTACTACTGCTGCTACTGAGCATGTACCCATGCCATTTTTTATCAATGGCAGTTCGCGAGCGCTGGAGGAAGATGGGACTCGAAGACATCGCTGGAAGAGGAGGCATGGCTGAAGATGACGTCGGACCCTGAATGCCTGCCCACCATGCATGATAGATAAGCTTAACATATTCTTTTTTAGAGTTTTTTTTAAAATGGGGGGGGGGGGTAGTTTAATATAGCTTTAGCAGTGCCTGAATAGCCTTTTTAAAGCTATTCATCAATATGTGGGGCTCTATCAGCATTATTTTGCTGATGGACCCCCATTTAACAGTTACATTAACAGGATTGTCTTTAGTAAAAACCTTATAATTAGAATTATAGAAGCGTTATAGCAGGTATAAAACTGAAGATAAAAGTATTTGATGTTATGCCTCCCTTTGGGAATTGCTACATCTGTAAATAATGGTGGCAATATAGAGGAGTGAATATTTCATAACCCATCTATGCCAGAAAACTGATGTAGATGGTTTAGTAAATATTCACCATTGTGTATTCCCACCACCAGCATTTACAGATGTAGCTATTCCAAAGGGGGTGTAACTTCAAATAACTATATCATGTATAGATGTGGCGCATATTGGGCACACAGCCTTTTTTGTGTCAAAGATGTGCACATTGTTGGTTTTGCAAACCTCTTGCAACTTTTTTCAGAAAACTGTCATGAATTATATCTGAAATATACACCAGTTCCAGATCACCAGTTGATATTTGGTGCATGGGACCTTCTGTGATGTACCAGTATTAGTAAGAGGTAAGAACCTTCTAATATATCAGACACCTGTTGTCCTAGTGTGAAAATTGATTAGACTGGCATACATTTTCCACCAGTGTATACAGGACAAACTCTCTTTGTCATTATTTAGAGAAATGCTAAGGAGAACTTTACAGCCTTTTTTCTCCTAAAACTAAATAAAATAGGCTAATATAGTGTTTTACAAAAACACAAAACACCCCCTACAATTGAAAACCAAATTAAGTGAAAGTTACCCTTTAGGGCAATCCTCCTCGGTCCCCAGAATCCTAAGATATGTCTCAAGTGGTATAATGAAATATGATGCAGAAGGCTACAAGACATGTTTGACTGAATGGTGGCAGTGGTGGTAACTGTAGCAGCATGAGTGACAGTATGGCATGGAATAATATGATGGATAAGGCTGTAAGATCTGTCTAGTTGAGTGTGGGCAGTCGTGGTAGCTGTGGTAGCATAAGTGGCAGACAGTAAAGTGTGGCTTAATATGATGGACCGGAATGCAGGACATGTTTGGCTGAGTGGGGGTAGCTCTAACAACATAAGTGGCAGTCCAACATGGAATAAGATGATGTACCAGGCTTTAGGACATTTCTGGCTGAGTGGTGGCAGTAATGGTAGCTGTGGAAATATGAGTGGCTATATGACATGGGATAATATCATGGATCAGGCCTCAGGACATGCTGGCAGTAATGTTAACTGCTTAAGTGTCAGACAGTAATGGATTAATATTAAGGAATTCGATTTATTGGTAATGAAAATGTTAACTGTCCTATGCCTGTCTGTGTATATAACTGCTGCAGTCAGCATCACAAAGCACAGAAATTCTATCTGACTCCTATCTATTATATCTACCACTAATCTGTCTGTAATTGATGAAATCTGCCTAAATTGTGTCATAATTCTCTTACTCCTAAGACAGTTTAGCTCTGTTACAAGATTTGCAGCACTCAGTGCTCTGTATAATGTATTGATGGATAGCACATCTACCACCTACTTCCACCGTCACTGAAATGCCTCGTGTTCCATCCCACGTGACCTGATATGCTGTATATGATATCAACACCACAAGGTATCCACCTACTACAGGATGAGAGACTGTCAAGTGACATCACAGTGACTCACAAGACACGTCATCTGTATTTTTACTGTGCAATACACGTTGCGGTGGCCACTCTAGTTCATGCAAGACTATTGGACTATTTAGGTGAATTTGTTTGCCAAGCTCTAATTCAGGATTACAAATATTCTGTCCAGCATCATAGGCCAAGTCCCAGCTGATACAGTGTCGACTGAAGAAATGACCTATATACTTGAATAAAGCCTTTTTTTGTTTCAACTTAAAATAGAAATACAGTATGGAGACTTATGGACATGTGAAAGAAGCAAGAGCATTTATTAATGTTTTCCCTCTCCTGGTGTAGTGTGTGTGTGTGTGGGGGGGCACTGACCTTGAGGACAAGAACCCATAGAAAAATTACTCCACTAGGTGCTTGCTCATCCACTTTTTCATCAAGGTTTAGTGAGAACTGTCTAATCAGACCGCATATTTCAGGATTGTTTGGCTTATCCAGATATGGGAATGGTATTACCAAGGAACAAAGCAAACATAATTGAGGGAGCACAGTCAAAAGTGTCTATTCATGAAAGAGGCTCAACCTACCCAGGAGAGAAGGATTCTGTGGAGAAGGGGCCTGAATTATCAAGTCCAAAGTCTCCATGGAATAAAGGGAGTTCAATCTCTCAGTGGTCAAGGGCTCTATAGGGGACACAGTCTATCAATGACCAACAGCTCCGGAAAGCCAAAAAAACCTATATATATATATATATATATATATATATATATATATATATATATAGGTACTATTCCGTTATCGGGCCAGCAGCAGCGCAGTTCAGCAGCAGCTTTCGGGACAGCAGTTCAGCAGCGGGAATTACAATGACATCCGAGGACTGCTGGCCCGATGCTTGTGCCCAGTAACCAGTACATCGATGACCCCCCTCCCCCATCCTTCTCCTCCTGCCAGTGCTGCCCCCCAGCTCTCCTTACATCTTCCCCGTACCCTCTCCCCGCCACACGACTAGGCCTCACCTCAGCGCTAGTACCGAGACCGAAAGGAAAGACACCGGGGCTCAATCCAGGCCCTGACAAGAAACACGCCGACTATAGGAACGGTGAGCTACAGCGAGCCGGAGGGACAAACTTTCTGCAGCGTCCGGCGGCTATCTAGTAGCATTCATTGCTCAAGATTTACGGTGAGGCCTATTACAGGGAGAGGGTACGGGGCAGATGTAAGAAGAGCTGGGGGGCAGCACTGGAAGGAAGAGGAGGATGAGGGCATCGATCGATGTACTGCCTACTACACACAAGCACGGCCTCTATCATCGGGCCAGCATCGGCTTAGTCATGTGGCGGGGAGAGGGTACGGGGTAGATGTAAGGAGAGCTGGGGGGCAGCACTGGAAGGAGGAGGAGATGGAGGGGGGGTCATTGATGTACTGGCTACTGGGCACAAGCATCGGGCCAGCAGTCCTCGGATGTCATTGTAATTCCCGCTGCTGAACTGAACTGCTGTCCCGAAAGCTGGTGCTGAAATGCGCTGCTGCTGGCCCGATAACGGAATAGTACCTATATATATATATATATTTTATAAAGGGAAGGTGCTGGTACCATTTCCTATGAGCAAAGCAGATTCAACGGTGCTGGCCGATTCCTCTTTTCTTCTGCTTTGTGCTCTGGCCAATGGCTGTGAAGTGTCCTGACTCCTGCGGTCTGCAGTTTTAGTTAGAATGCTGCCTCCACCACCTTTATGCTTTGGATGTGAAGGGAAAAGGAGCAGAAGTTACCTTCCACAGGTGATAGACAGCAGTAAAAACTGTTTTCTCTCCTCGGATTCTGGACAGCAGTACCAGCTGTAATGCAGGTGTCATAAATATAGCTCAGAGTCCTCTAAACTTGAAAGTGACACCTGACACTCAACCAAGCAATTTAAGAACTGGAAACATATGAGTTAAGTTTCTAGAATTAACCTCTAGCTTACATGACCTATAATATATACGCAATATAAATATTTTTATATGACTATAGTATGATGTCCCTTGTGACTTCCTCCCTGAGTGGCTTGTGGTATTGGTTGGGTGTGAAACTTAAAAGATGAAACTGGCATTGAGACTATTAGATTATTGAATTGTTGGTATTTCTTATTTACTGAATACAAAAGCAGATCACACTTATTTTGCTTTATATAGTTTTATTATCGATATTTGACATGAGGATGTAAAACTCTTCCATAACAAGACTTCATGCTTCTTTCTGGAAAAGAAAAGAAACATCAAAATCAGACTTTTTCCCACAAAATATTTGTTTACGAGGTTGGTCTTTTAAAGAGACAAACACATACATATATTTTTTTTATTTAGAGCTTTTACTCATGTGTGAAACAAATAAACTTTTACACGACTACATATTTGCCTTTCATGGCTGGTCCTCCATTATTATAAGCCTAGAAGTCCAGGTCAACCAAACCATTTATCCCCTGGGTCTTAGGACATTTGCATAGTCTGGAATTGGGTATGACGCTCTATGTGTGTTTCCCATAAATATGCTGTATAACTGTATTTGTTATATGATTTCCCATTTGGTTTTTCTCTTCTAACCGTCCATTGTGTTGTTGCTTTTATAATACGTTTTATTAGAAAAAGCAAAAGAAAAGTCGTTTTTTTTTTGTGTTTTTTTCCATGAACCCCGCTATTTCACCATGCTTATAGTTCAATTGGGACTGTTCTGGTAACTGTCTCCCTTTAAGTCCTTTTCTGTGTGTTGGAAATTTAGGTCCAAAGATTTCAGGGACTTATATCTACCACTGCATTTCTAACAATTATACTTACAAGATCAGTTGGATTTACTGCTATATAGACTTTATATGACCCTATTGTTTCTGTGCAAGATTTCCTACGATGTTGGAAACAAATTTCTGAAAAAAATTAAATAATTCAAATTAATGGAATACTAAATTACTTAAATTGATATTGAATTAAGCAATAAAGTTGTCAATAAAAGTTAGTGCACAATATTTATTTTTCTCACCAGAATTTTGTCCAGATCTGTTATGACATCGACCTAAATAAGCGAACACAGTAAAAAGACTGAAATTAGAATAAGAACTGAATGTGAATTGTAGAAATGGCATAGCAGAGCAAGCTATACGCTCTCTGTAATTTTGGGTGTTACAGAAACAACATATCTCACTATGCTACACTGTTTCCATAACTCTTATTTACCTCTATGGGAATTGCAAATTCAGCATAGAATGGCCACATTCAACTGTTTCATAACCTTTCCCCCCACAGGAAAGGAGAAGGAACACTTTAATCCTATCTCTGTTAGATTTGTACACAATAGGAATACCCCTTTAAGTGAGCTCGTAGAGATATGTCTGTGAACTAAATCTGGAAGTGACTAGAAAAATGTAGCTCTGGGAAGCTCAGGATCACTATATCATTATGTGTATATCATTATGTAAGTATTAAGCTAAGATAGCATTGTGTCTTGGCCTAATAGGTGTTATAGATTCGTAATGGAAAAATCACAAACTGTTTTTACAGTCCAAGTAAAATGAAGGAGATTTTATTTTATTCTCATCAACAAATTGTGGAAAAAAATGGATAAAATGCAGTTTTGTAGGTATTTGAAAAATTCTGCTGTTAATTCTACCTATGGAAATGCCATGTTTAATCCCCACTGATTTCTATCTGGTGTGGAAAAAACCCCAGCAAAAATGCAGTGTGGTAGAAATGCTGCAGAAACTGCCAAATATAACTAGAGATGAGTGAGTAGTGTTTGATCGAGTAGGTGTTCGATCGAATACTACGGTATTCAAAATATTCATACTCGATCGAACACTACTAGCTGTTCGAAGTTTAATGTTCGATGCAGAACCAGCATTGATTGGCAGAATGCTATACATTCTGCCAATCAACGCTGGTTCTTCTCTTACCTTTCCGAAGTCTTCTCCGCGCTGCATCCCCGCATCTTCTTCCAAGTGGAATTCACTCTGCCTAGGCATCCAGCCTAGGCAGAGCCAACTGCGCATGCGCAGTCGGCTATGATCAGGTGTCGGGCTTGGGCAGAGCCGCACACGCATGCACAGTCAGCTCTGCCTAGGCCGGATGCCTAGGCAGAGTGAATTCCACCCGGAAGAGGATGCGGAGACCCTGCACCGGGAGAAGACTTCAAGCAGAATCCAGCCCGACCGTCACTCATGGACTTGGTAAGTATAATTTTATCGAATGTTGCCTACCCCTGAAACGAGCATTTCCCCCCATAGACTATAATGGGGTTCGAAATCCGTTCGAACAGTCGAACAGTGTGCGGCTGTTCGAATCGGATTTCGAACCTCGGACACTTTAGTGTTCGTTCATCTCTAAATATAACCCCTCATGCACAAGAGACTTTTTTCATTGAGCTTTCTAAGTGGGTGGAATAAAGAATTTGACTTCGAAATGAGTATGTGACATTTCTACAAACACAGCAATAAAGAAGTGTAGATGTATTTTTGGCTGATGGCTTCTAGTGGAAGTTCAAAGCAATTAATGCTGAAAAACCCAATTTTATATTTTTCTTGGAATGGCAAATAATTACTTATTTATTTATTTATTTACAAAAAATATTAAACATAAAATGAGACTCTTTCTACATATTTATTTCCAATGTAAATGTTGAGCATTGTCCTAAAATATCTTCCTAGACACAAATGGATCAACCTCCCTAGCATAATATAACCAAAAAAATTAAAATAAAATAATGAGATTAAGTAGGTGGTAAAGTCCCATTCACTCCAAAGGAATTGTAATATGCTGCTGTTTTGCCTCAGTGTTTATGCCTAAGTAAGAAAGTATTGAATTATTAAAATAGTAATGAAAAAATCTGTTCTTACCAGCACTCCACATGAAACAATTCTGATATCCTGAGTGAGTGGCTTATCATTCTGTAAGAAAGCAATGAATTTATTATCTATAATGATTATGGCAGCCCAATCTAACATAGTATTTATAGCCAAATACAATAACTGTAAGGTGTGCATTCTCATAAAAAGTGGGCATGACTTAAATGTACCACAATAAAATAAAAATGTGTTGAAGTGTCAAAAAAACCCAGCTAAAAGGTGGAATAAATGTAGACTGTTCAGCCTTTCCAAAGATATAAGCCCTTTTAGTGTTGATGCAAATTAGGGTATACTAGCAAAGCCTGAAGATTAGTACATATATAGATGTATGATGACACTATATGCATCTCTAACAGAATGTAGTGAAGAATAACAATGCACCACTGCTGAGAATATTCTAGTTCTACTTACCAGAATGTCATCCAAGAAAGGAATATCATCCTATAAAAACATTAATTGAAAATGTCCTTAAATAATATTTGCATTTTGAAGCATTTTTAATGTAGGCTATTTTTTGATGCCCAGATGTTTCTTTAAGGCTACATGCACATGACAGTAATAAAAATGGCCATTAAAAATAATGATACTATTAGTTTTTATGTCCATTTTCCAAAAATATGAAACTTTTTTCATCTTGTTTTCCCATTTTAATGTATGTTTTGCATTAGTTTTAATAATAATAATTTTTATTAATAAAGATGAATCTTTTTTTTTTTTTTTTGACTCGTCCAATGCAAATTCATTTTGGTGGACATTAGAAACAGACCCATTCACTTGTATAGGTCCGTCCTTCCAAGAAAACAGAGAAAAAGAGAACATCTTCTATTTTGTAGTAGCCAGTTAAAAAGGACTGTTAAGAAAACAGACGGAGACATGTGCATGACCCCCATCTGGCTTCCATTGTTCTTAAGACTAAGGCCTCACATGACATAAATGTGCGGTAAAAAATGCAGTGTTTTAGGCTGAGGCCTTACGTTGCGGAAACACAGCTTTTTTTTTTGTTGCAGATTTTGCTGTGTTTTTTGAGCCAAAGTCGGGAGTGGATTGAGCAGAACGTATAAGTATAACAGCTTCCTATATTTCGCCATTCCTTTTGAAGCCATTCTTGGCTTTGGCTAAAAAAGTTGCATTTCTGCAATGTGGGGCCTCAGCCTTATAGTTCCTGCAAATCCCATCCACACATTGCAGAAAAATACATGCAGCGGAACTGCTGCATTTTCCAAAAGCGCCGGGGTTTTGGAAGTTGCATCATGTCAATTATACCTATGGAAATCCCTGGTGGCTTCCCTATAGGTATAATGTAAAAAGAAAGTCTGCAGAGGTCTCCTACTGTGAAAAGCACTGCAGGAAAAACCACAATGTGTTGCCGCTGCAGATTCGCTGTGGCTCACTACATAGGGCTTTAGCCTAAAACGGATATGTCATGGACGCAAAATTGGGGCATAGTGTTTATTTTTGTGGTGGTTTTAAAGGGATTTATTATGTTTTTTTCCCCAAAATTCATCATGCTTTTGGTATGATATTTTTTTCTGCCACTTAGAAAGAAAATTAAAAAATACCTCAGACATACAATATATGTATTTCGAGATTTAACATTGTAGAACAGTAAATATTTAGCCACAGTGGTTTTCACCCCTGGAGGACTGCATACAATTTGCAAAAGCACATTTAAATGCTTTGTTTGAATCCAGGATAAATTCTTGTACATAATTTTAATAAGGACAGAAAGTCCACAAAACAAAACTCTGCAAAAATTCAATGAAAAAAAATGTTTTTTCCACAGCGTTTTTTTTTTGTTTTTTTTTTAATCCGTTTCTCTAAATGGGACCTTAGCCTAAAGCTACATTCAGATGACCGAGGTACAAAATGGCCAGGAAAAATGTTGATTGTTCACGGCCACCTTGCACCCAAGGAGCACTTGTTTTCACAGATCTCCCATGAATTACAGTGTATAGAGGGTTCCGTGAAAATATACAAAAATAGTACATGACTAGAGATGAGCGAACACTAAAATGTTCGAGGTTCGAAATTCGATTCGAACAGCCGCTCAATGTTCGTGTGTTCGAACGGGTTTCGAACCCCATTATAGTCTATGGGGAACAGATACTCGTTAAGGGGGAAACCCAAATCCGTGTCTGGAGGGTCACCAAGTCCACTATGACACCCCAGGAAATGATGCCAACACCTCTGGAATGACACTGGGACAGCAGGGGAAGCATGCCTGGGGGCATCTAACACACCAAAGACCCTCTATTACCCCAACATCACTGCCTAACAACTACACACTTTCCACATTCAAAAAAACCTCTATCAAAGTGGGAAAATACCTGGAAACCTTCTTTACTCCCCAAATGGATGGACACAAACCCCAATTTAAGCTCAACAAACAGTAACAACCACCCCTTTAAATCACGTTCCCCATGACAACCACAAATGGAATAGGCAATGGGAATTCCAAAAGCCCTCACCCTTAACTGTCATTTTGAGTGAGTGTGTGTGTGTGTGTGTGTGTGTGTGTGTGTGTGTGTGTGTGTGATGTGGTAAGACCTTCCAAAATTCACTTTTCTAGCCCTTAACATGAGCCCTTCCAAACAAAGTTACATGACCTTAAGCTGAGCTACCAGCAGAGATTGAGGCCCTTGGCATGAGTAGAGCCTTGCACCAGCAGTGTTTTTGGCACTTAGGGTGAGTTGAGCCTTGTACCAGCGTGTGTCCCTTAACATCAGGCGGGCCCTAAGTTCTGCGCTTTGCACAAAAGTTCCACATTAACTAGGCTGAATGGTACAAAGATTAGTAGGCCCGAGAACCAGGAACAGGTCTTGCAATGGCTGTCGGATAACGCTTAAAGCACATTGTCCACCAGCCAGTCAGCCTCTACCTCCTCTTACCCAACAGTCTTGTCCTCCTTCCACCCAAAATTCCCAATCTTCTCAGAACAATAACCCCAACTGTCCCTGCTCCCCAGAGCTGTTCTCCCTTCCTTTGACTGTACCGCAACCTGCCCCTCCATTTCGCGATTCCACGGACCTAACAGACGAGTATCTGTGTCCAGATGCTCAAACACTAGAGTCTCCTCCATTCCATCTCCGGTCGATTTGGTGGCGGATGACCAGCAACCCACCCTCATCGACGACGATGAGACGCAGTTGCTGTCAGGGCAGCCAGTTGACATGCGCATTGTGCAGGAGGAGGAGGCGAGACAGGAGTTGGAAGAGGAGGTGGTGGACGACGAGGACACCGACCCCACCTGGACAAGGCAGATGTCAAGCTGGGAAAGTAGTGTGGATGTTGAGGCAGGTGCAGCACCAAAAAGGGTAGCTAGAGGCAGAGACATGTCCAGAGGCAGAGGTCAGCTGCTTTGCCGAAGCCAGGCCAGACCCGGAATGTCCGAAGATGTTCCCTTTTGTACCCAGCCCAGAAAAACTCCCCCATCGAGGGCACGTTTCTTGAAGGTGTAGAGTTTTTTCAAGGAATGCGCCGAGGACAGATATAGTGTCGTCTACACAATTTGCCTCTCGAAATCGAGTAGGGGCCCTGAGAAGAGCAACCTGTCCACCACTTCAATGCACCGTCATTTGGAATCCAAGCAATGGAATCAGTGGCAGGCAGCAACGGCAGGACAAACGTCGCCCGCCGTTCATGCCACTGCCTCTGCTCACAGTGCTGGCGATGCACTCCAGAGGACGAGCCAGGACATCACTTCATCTGCCTCCGCCACTTTGTTGACTTCTCCCTCATCCTCCCCTGTTTCTGTCTTATCTCCTTCTCCTGCACCATCAAAGGCACCATCAGGCGCTTCTTTACAACAACCCACCATCTCTCAGACATTGGAGCGCCGGCAGAAATACACCGCTAACCACCCACCCACGCAAGCCTAGAACGCCAACATCGCTAAACTGCTGGCCCAGGAGAGGTTGGCGTTCCGGCTTGTTGAAACTCCCGCCTTCCCGGACCTGATGGCAACTGTGGCACCTCACTATGCCGTCCCTAGCCGTCTCAACTTCTCCCGGTGTGGCGTCCCCGCCTTGCACCAGCACGTGTCACTCAACATCAGGTGGGCCCTTAGTTCCGCGCTTTGCTGCAAGGTCCACTTGACCACCGACACTTGGACAAGCGCCTGTGGTCAGGGATGCTGCAGTGCTTATCTTTAATGACAGGCAGGGTGAATGTGGTGGAGTCTGTTCCCCGGGTGCAAACTGGGGTGGCCTATCTCCTCTCCCAGGCCAAAATTCATGGCAGGAGTAGACTGAAACCCTACGACGCTGCAACCTCCACCACAGCTACTAGCGGCAAACGCTAAAACACTGGTGTGGGGAGACGTCAGCAGGCGGTGCTGAAGCTCATCAGCTTGGGGGACAGACAGCACAGTGCCTCCGAGGTCAGGGATGCCATCCTGGCTGAGATGGCATTTTTTTTTCCCTGCTACACCTGGGGCCTGGCATTTTTACGCCTGTGATAATGGCTGGAACCTGGTAGCGGCTCTGGAGCTTGCCAGCCTCCAACACGTTCCATGTTTGGCCCACGTCTAACCTAGTGGTGCAAAGTTTTTTAAAAACATACCCAAATGTACCGAAGCTACTGTTGAAAATGCGGCGCTTGTGCGCCCACTTTTGCAAGTGCACAGGAGTCGCTGCTAGCCTAAAAACACTCTAGCAAGGCCTACATCTGTCCAAACACAGGCTGTTGTCCGTCATTCACACACGCTGAAACCCTACAATACCATATCTTGAGCAGGGTGTGTGAGCTGCACAGACCTTTGATGGAGTTCCATCTACAAAACCCAAGGGTTCCTCAAAGTCAGCAACCAAAGTTTCTGCACCATGAGTTTCCAGGGGTGGCAGAGTTATGGCTAGGGGAAGAGGCATGGATAGGGATGATGTCTAGGGGCAAAAGCAGTGTGCATGTGGAGGCAAGCTAAGCAGGAAAAACTGGGGGTACAAGCTAAGGCATGGACTGGGGTGATGTCTAGGGGCAAAAGCAGTGTGGATGTGGAGGCAAGCTAAGCAGGAAAAACTGGGGATACAAGCTAAGGCATGGACTGGGGTGATGTCTAGGGGCAAAAGCAGTGTGGATGTGGAGGCAAGCTAAGCAGGAAAAACTGGGGGTACAAGCTAAGGCATGGACTGGGGTGATGTCTAGGGGCAAAAGCAGTGTGGATGTGGAGGCAAGCTAAGCAGGAAAAACTGGGGGTACAAGCTAAGGCATGGACTGGGGTGATGTCTAGGGGCAAAAGCAGTGTGGATGTGGAGGCAAGCTAAGCAGGAAAAACTGGGGGTACAAGCTAAGGCATGGACTGGGGTGATGTCTAGGGGCAAAAGCAGTGTGGATTTGGAGGCAAGCAAAGCAGGGAAAATGGTGGCTAGAGGCAAAGGGATGTCCATAGGCAGCAAGGGCAAAGATGCAAAACTCTCCCGTTTCAAGAATTTTCCTGACTTGTTTCCCCACAAAACATTCCTGGGAGGAGGGCTGAAACACCACCCTCCTCCTCCTCCGCTGTTAGATTTACCCCAGCTACGAGCTGAAAACGCTGCAACACTGGTGTGGGGAGACGTCAGCAGGCTGGGCTGAAGCTCATCAGCTTGGGAGACGGACAGCACACTGCCTCTGAGGTCAGGGATGCCATCCTGGATGAGATGGCAATTTGTTTATCCCCGCTGCCCCTGGGGCCAGGTTTTTTAGCTTGTTGGAGGGCTCTGGAGCTTGCCAGCCTCCAACACGTTCCATGCCTGGCCCACATGTTCAATGTAGTGGTGCAATGATTTTTAAAAACATACCCCAAATTAGCTGAGCTAAGGGTGAAAGTGCGGCACTTGGACACCCACTTTCCCAAGTCTACAGTACCTGGAGCTAGCCGCAATACACTCCAGCAAGGCCTACATCTGCCTGAAGCACCTACTGTTGTGCGAGGTCACCACACGCTCTAACCCTAGATACCGTATGTTCAGCAGGGTGTGTGAGCAGCAGAGACCTTTGATGGAGTACCAGCTACAAAACCCAAGGGTTCCTCAGAGTCAGCTCCCTCACTTTCTGCACCATGAGTTTCCATGGGTGGCAGACTTATGGCTAGAGGCACAGGCATGGATAGGGGTGATGTGTAGGGGCAAAAGCAGTGTGGATGTGGAGGCAAGCTAAGCAGCAAAAACTGGGGGTACAAGCAGCCGGTGACATCATCACTGACAAGCACAGCTGTCTGTCAGCTGACAGGCTGACTTTCACCAAAATGAACAGACAATGGATAGACTCATCATATACATGTCAGTTACATGACAAATTTAGTGCAATTTGCAAGTCCAAGATGGTTTGGAGATCTGCGGAGAGGAATCTCACCACCTCTTGCGGGTGCCATCATTTGGAAGGCAAGCCCTGGGCTCAGTGGGTGAGAGCAAGCGCAGGATAATCGTCGTTTGGCCTGGCGGCCACTGCCTCTTCCACTGTTGACAGGGCTGGCGCTGCAGTCCAGACCAGGAGCCAGGACACCTCCACATCTGCCTCTGACACTTTGGGGAGTTCACCCTTATCCTCACCTTTTCCTGCCATTTCTCCTTTTGCCCGCGCCATCATGCGCCTCTTCCCAGCAACTCCCCATCTCCCAAGCCTTTCATTTCATGCTAAAGTACAGCGCAACCCACCCACATGCCCAAGGCTTCAACGGCCTCATCTCAAGAAATCTGGCCCAGGAGATGTTGGAATCCCGGCTGGGGGACACTCTGCCCTTTTTGGGCAGAGTGTCTACTGCGCCACCGCACTGTGCCGTCCACACCAGCACTTTCCCCCAAACATGAGGCGGTCCCTAAATTCAGCGCTTAGCCCTAAAGTTCCATGTGACCAGTTACGAATGGACAAGTGCATGCGGACAGGGACGCTACCTTTCAATTTGGGCACAGTGGTTGAATGTAGTTGAGGCGTGGACCGGGTCGCAAAATGTGGTGGCCTGACTTGTCTCCCCACACAACATTCCTGGGAGGAGGGCTGAAACACCACCCTCCTCCGCTGTTAAATTGACCCCAGCTACGAGCTGGAAACGCTGCAACACTGGTGTGGGGAGACGTCAGCGGGCCGTGCTGAAGCTCATCAGCTTGGGGGCCAGACAGCACACTGCCTACAAAGTGAGTCATGCCATCCTCGATGAGACGGCAATGTGGTTTTTGCCACTGCACCTGGGCCCAGGCATGTTGTCATGTGTGATAATGGCCGTAACCTGGGATTGGCTCTGTAGCTTGGCAGCCTGCAACATATTCCATGCCTGGGCCACGTTTTTAACTCATTGCTGCTAATCTTTTGAAAAAGGTACCCCAATGTTCCTGAGCTACTGGTGAAAGTGTGGCGCTTGTGCGGATAGTTTTTAAAGTGTATAGTTGCCGCTGCTAGCCTCTATGCACTCCTACAACGCCTGTACCTGCTGGAACAACGGCTGTTGTGCGACGTCTCCACACTGCTGGCACTAAACATATCATGTGTTGAGCAGAGTGTGTGAGCAGCACAGACCTTTGATGTAGTTCCAACTCCAAAACCCTCGGGTTCGTCAAAGTCAACTCCCTCAGTTGCTCAACCATGAGTGGCCATGGGTGGCAGACTTATGTGAAATCCCATCCCATCCATTGCACTGGACACGAAACATTAGCATGCGCTCAGCACAACTTCGGATATGGCAGATGCGTTAAGCAGGGTGCAGGGTACAACACAGACCAGGCCCGAGCACCAGGAACAGGTGTTAGAAATACTGCAGCATCTGCCATTTCCTTCCAATTTTGGGGTTTTGGACCCGCCACCGACTTGTCTGGACCTAAGTGGGGATCATGAGACACAGTTGCCATCAAGGCAAGCTGTGGTCATGTGCGGTTTGCAGTAAGGGGGCAGTGCGCAATTGGAAGAGGAGTTGGTGGATGACGAGGCCACCGACCCCACATGGACAGGGGTGATGTCTAGGGGCTAAAGCAGTGTAGATGTAGAGGGAAGCTAAATCAACAAAAAACCTGGGTAGAAGCAAAGGCATAAACTGGGGTGATGTTTAGGGGTGAAAGCAGAGTAGATGTGGAGGGAAGCTAAGCAGCAAAAACAGTGGGTAGAAGCAAAGGCATGCAAAACTCTACCCTGTTGGAAGACTTATTCCTAGGTCTGGAACACGTTAATGGCCCCCCTGGACAAATTACTGCCACTCAGGGGCCTAGTGTCACCAGGAGGGACAAGTATAGGCGCATGTTGTGGGAATACCTGGCCGACACCAGCTCTGTCCTCTCCGATCCCTCTGTGCTCTACAGCCTAAACTTATTTTCTCATCTTTTTTTCTGAACTGCACATCTCTTGCCTGCTTCCTTTGGGATCTTAGAAATGGTGGTCCACTTCCACAGATGGTAACTTCAATAGACAGTGTAACGGGAGTAGCTGAGGGATCGCTGTCTTAACCACTTTTTGGCACAAAATTAACTTCCAAAGCCAAATATGGTGCAAGTATATGATGCAAGGACACCTACACACCTATCTCTGACACATTGGGGAGTTCACCCTCATGCGCCCTTTTGGCCTGCACCATCATGCGCCTCTTCCCAGCCACTCCACATTTCCCAAGCTTTTCATTGCAGTCAGAAGTACAATACAACCCACCCCCATGCCCAAGCCTGTAACAGCCTCATCGATAAACTGCTGGCCCTGGAGATGTTGGTGTTTGTTTATGCTTCTGGAGACCCAGGCCTTCCGTCAGCAGATGGCAGCTGGGGCACCTCCCTATGCTGGGCCTAGCCGTTACTACTTCTCTTGGTGTGCTGTCTCTGCCTTGCGCCTGCATGTGTCCCATAACATCAGTCGGGCCCAGAGCTCTGCGCTTTGCTGCAAGGTCCACTTGACCACCGACACATGGACAAGCGCCTGTGGTCAGGGATGCTGCAGTGCTTATCTTTAATGACAGGCAGGGTGAATGTGGTGGAGTCTGTTCCCCGGGTGCAAACTGGGGTGGCCTATCTCCTCTCCCAGGCCAAAATTCATGGCAGGAGTAGACTGAAACCCTACGAAGCTGCAACCTCCACCCCAGCTACTAGCGGAAAACACTGTAACACTGGCATGGGGAGATGTCAGTAGGCCGTGCTGAAACTGATCAGCTTGGGGGACAGACAGCACAGTGCCTCCGAGGTCAGGGATGCCATCCTGGCTGAGATGGCATTTTTTTTTCCCTGCTACACCTGGGGCCTGGCATTTTTGCGCCTGTGATAATGGCTGGAACCTGGTAGCAGATCTGGAGCTTGCCAGACTCAAACACGGTCCACGCATGGCCCACGTTTTCCAACTTGTTGGTGCCATGTTTCTTTGAAACCTACACCATTGTGCCTGATATACAGGTCAAAGTGGGGCCATTTTCGTAAGTGAGAACTAGCCTCTGCTAGGCAGAAAACATTCAGAGCACACTCCTCTCATCTTCGCACCGTTGGCTGGCGGAGGAAGACGAGGGGGTTGGAGTGGCATCTGATGTCCCTATCCCACACGAGGCTAGAGGGTGCACTTCAGTGCATCCCATTGCTTCACCACAAATGGTGTGAAGGGGAGTGGAAAATGGAGGAAATGGAGAGTGACCCTTACAGTTGGGGCCAGCAAAGGCATGCCAAGTAACACACTGGCACACATGGCTGACTTCATCTTGGGTTGCTTTTCAACACATATTTCACATCATGAAGAACAAATAATACTGGATTTTTTCAAGCCTCGAACCCCGGTCTAGGTCTAATGTCTGTTCCTTTCTTATATTAGGGGAGAGGGAAAAAAAATTACTTCAGTGATACGTTTAGCGTACATAGACTGACTATTAATGTGTATCCCACTTAGTGTTGTTAGGGTTACACACCGTCACAACCTGGCTAAAGCTTCTATAGCTGTTAATAAAGTCAACATAACTTTACGGTATCCAAAAAGACAGCTGGTACCGACAGAGAGCAAGACAAATGTCACCCAAAGCTGTGAGCTCTGAACACCCACAGTGACTTTGGCGTCATCATCATTATAAGGGAGTGGGTGGTAATAAATAACTTGGCAGTGCCTAAAACCCAAAAAGCTTATACAACTATATTTACATTAAGATACACAAATGAAACTTTTCAGTAGCATGTCATGAGACAAGCTGATAAGCTCTTCCTTTGTGCAGTGCTATTTGAAAGTTAAACGCTGCCTTTATTTTAATTCTGGAGAAGGTGCAGACATTAGATTTAGAACATGTTGTCTTCATTGTCCAAATCCTCTATATAGGTAACGCGTTTTTCGGGCCGAGCTGTCTGGGAACGAGCTGGTGCAGCACTGACAACCTGGGTGAATATGGCAAGAGCCTGAGATGTAGGGTGAATGAATCCCCAAATTATTTGTGGAATTCCCAGTGAGACAATGGCACTGTATACCAGTATTAAAAATTGTGGGTGCACATAACCCCCATATATTCTTTGAATTCCCAGTCAGACAATGGCACTGTATACCAGTATTAAAAATTGTGGGTGCACATAACCCCCATATATTCTTTGAATTCCCAGTGAGACAAAGGAACTGTATAGCAGTATTAAAAATTGTGGGTGCACGTAACCCCCATATATTCTTTGAATTCCCAGTCAAACAATGGCACTGTATACCAGTATTAAAAATTGTGGGTGCACATAACCCCCATATATTCTTTGAATTCCCAGTGAGACAAAGGAACTGTATAGCAGTATTAAAAATTGTGGGTGCACGTAACCCCCATATATTCTTTGAATTCCCAGTCAAACAATGGCACTGTATACCAGTATTAAAAATTGTGGGTGCACATAACCCCCATATATTCTTTGAATTCCCAGTCAGACAATGGCACTGTATAGCAGTATTAAAAATTGTGGGTGCACGTAACCCCCATATATTCTTTGAATTCCCAGTCAAACAATGGCACTGTATACCAGTATTAAAAATTGTGGGTGCACATAACCCCCATATATTCTTTGAATTCCCAGTCAGACAATGGCACTGTATAGCAGTATTAAAAATTGTGGGTGCACGTAACCCCCATATATTCTTTGAATTCCCAGTCAAACAATGGCACTGTATACCAGTATTAAAAATTGTGGGTGCACATAACCCCCATATATTCTTTGAATTCCCAGTCAGACAATGGCACTGTATACCAGTATTAAAAATTGTGGGTGCACGTAACCCCCATATATTCTTTGAATTCCCAGTCAGACAATGGCACTGTATACCAGTATTAAAAATTGTGGGTGCACATAACCCCCATATATTCTTTGAATTCCCAGTCAGACAATGGCACTGTATACCAGTATTAAAAATTGTGGGTGCACATAACCCCCATATATTCTTTGAATTCCCAGTGAGACAAAGGAACTGTATAGCAGTATTAAAAATTGTGGGTGCACGTAACCCCCATATATTCTTTGAATTCCCAGTCAGACAATGGCACTGTATACCAGTATTAAAAATTGTGGGTGCACATAACCCCCATATATTCTTTGAATTCCCAGTCAGACAATGGCACTGTATACCAGTATTAAAAATTGTGGGTGCACATAACCCCCATATATTCTTTGAATTCCCAGTGAGACAAAGGAACTGTATAGCAGTATTAAAAATTGTGGGTGCACATAACCCCCATATATTCTTTGAATTCCCAGTCAAACAATGGCACTGTATACCAGTATTAAAAATTGTGGGTGCACGTAACCCCCATATATTCTTTGAATTCCCAGTCAGACAATGGCACTGTATACCAGTATTAAAAATTGTGGGTGCACATAACCCCCATATATTCTTTGAATTCCCAGTCAGACAATGGCACTGTATACCAGTATTAAAAATTGTGGGTGCACATAACCCCCATATATTCTTTGAATTCCCAGTCAGACAATGGCACTGTATACCAGTATTAAAAATTGTGGGTGCACATAACCCCCATATATTCTTTGAATTCCCAGTGAGACAAAGGAACTGTATAGCAGTATTAAAAATTGTGGGTGCACGTAACCCCCATATATTCTTTGAATTCCCAGTCAGACAATGGCACTGTATACCAGTATTAAAAATTGTGGGTGCACATAACCCCCATATATTCTTTGAATTCCCAGTCAGACAATGGCACTGTATACCAGTATTAAAAATTGTGGGTGCACATAACCCCCATATATTCTTTGAATTCCCAGTGAGACAAAGGAACTGTATAGCAGTATTAAAAATTGTGGGTGCACGTAACCCCCATATATTCTTTGAATTCCCAGTCAAACAATGGCACTGTATACCAGTATTAAAAATTGTGGGTGCACGTAACCCCCATATATTCTTTGAATTCCCAGTCAGACAATGGCACTGTATACCAGTATTAAAAATTGTGGGTGCACATAACCCCCATATATTCTTTGAATTCCCAGTCAGACAATGGCACTGTATACCAGTATTAAAAATTGTGGGTGCACATAACCCCCATATATTCTTTGAATTCCCAGTGAGACAATGGAACTGTATAGCAGTAGCAAAAATTGTGGGTGCACGTCACCCCAATATATTCTTTGAATTCCCAGTTAGACAATGGCACTATATACCAGTATTAAAAATTGTGGGTGCACATAACCCCCATATATTCTTTGAATTCCCAGTCAGACAATGGCACTGTATACCAGTATTAAAAATTGTGGGTGCACATAACCCCCATATATTCTTTGAATTCCCAGTGAGACAATGGAACTGTATAGCAGTAGCAAAAATTGTGGGTGCACGTCACCCCAATATATTCTTTGAATTCCCAGTTAGACAATGGCACTGTATACCAGTAGTAAAAATTGTGGGTGCACATAACCCCCATATATTCTTTGAATTCCCAGTCAGACAATGGCACTGTATACCAGTATTAAAAATTGTGGGTGCACATAACCCCCATATATTCTTTGAATTCCCAGTCAGACAATGGCACTGTATACCAGTATTAAAAATTGTGGGTGCACATAACCCCCATATATTCTTTGAATTCCCAGTGAGACAAAGGAACTGTATAGCAGTATTAAAAATTGTGGGTGCACGTAACCCCCATATATTCTTTGAATTCCCAGTCAGACAATGGCACTGTATACCAGTATTAAAAATTGTGGGTGCACATAACCCCCATATATTCTTTGAATTCCCAGTCAGACAATGGCACTGTATACCAGTATTAAAAATTGTGGGTGCACATAACCCCCATATATTCTTTGAATTCCGAGTGAGACAATGGCACTGTATACCAGTATTAAAAATTGTGGGTGCACATAACCCCCATATATTCTTTGAATTCCCAGTCAGACAATGGCACTGTATACCAGTATTAAAAATTGTGGGTGCACATAACCCCCATATATTCTTTGAATTCCCAGTTAGACAATGGCACTGTATACCAGTATTAAAAATTGTGGGTGCACGTAACCCCCATATATTCTTTGAATTCCCAGTGAGACAAAGGAACTGTATAGCAGTATTAAAAATTGTGGGTGCACGTAACCCCCATATATTCTTTGAATTCCCAGTCAGACAATGGCACTGTATACCAGTATTAAAAATTGTGGGTGCACATAACCCCCATATATTCTTTGAATTCCCAGTCAGACAATGGCACTGTATACCAGTATTAAAAATTGTGGGTGCACATAACCCCCATATATTCTTTGAATTCCCAGTGAGACAATGGAACTGTATAGCAGTAGCAAAAATTGTGGGTGCACGTCACCCCAATATATTCTTTGAATTCCCAGTTAGACAATGGCACTGTATACCAGTAGTAAAAATTGTGGGTGCACATAACCCCCATATATTCTTTGAATTCCCAGTCAGACAATGGCACTGTATACCAGTATTAAAAATTGTGGGTGCACATAACCCCCATATATTCTTTGAATTCCCAGTCAGACAATGGCACTGTATACCAGTATTAAAAATTGTGGGTGCACATAACCCCCATATATTCTTTGAATTCCCAGTGAGACAAAGGAACTGTATAGCAGTATTAAAAATTGTGGGTGCACGTAACCCCCATATATTCTTTGAATTCCCAGTCAGACAATGGCACTGTATACCAGTATTAAAAATTGTGGGTGCACATAACCCCCATATATTCTTTGAATTCCCAGTCAGACAATGGCACTGTATACCAGTATTAAAAATTGTGGGTGCACATAACCCCCATATATTCTTTGAATTCCCAGTGAGACAAAGGAACTGTATAGCAGTATTAAAAATTGTGGGTGCACGTAACCCCCATATATTCTTTGAATTCCCAGTCAAACAATGGCACTGTATACCAGTATTAAAAATTGTGGGTGCACATAACCCCCATATATTCTTTGAATTCCCAGTGAGACAAAGGAACTGTATAGCAGTATTAAAAATTGTGGGTGCACGTAACCCCCATATATTCTTTGAATTCCCAGTCAAACAATGGCACTGTATACCAGTATTAAAAATTGTGGGTGCACATAACCCCCATATATTCTTTGAATTCCCAGTCAGACAATGGCACTGTATACCAGTATTAAAAATTGTGGGTGCACATAACCCCCATATATTCTTTGAATTCCCAGTGAGACAATGGAACTGTATAGCAGTAGCAAAAATTGTGGGTGCACGTCACCCCAATATATTCTTTGAATTCCCAGTTAGACAATGGCACTGTATACCAGTAGTAAAAATTGTGGGTGCACATAACCCCCATATATTCTTTGAATTCCCAGTGAGACAAAGGAACTGTATAGCAGTATTAAAAATTGTGGGTGCACATAACCCCCATATATTCTTTGAATTCCCAGTCAGACAATGGCACTGTATACCAGTATTAAAAATTGTGGGTGCACATAACCCCCATATATTCTTTGAATTCCCAGTCAAACAATGGCACTGTATACCAGTATTAAAAATTGTGGGTGCACATAACCCCCATATATTCTTTGAATTCCCAGTCAGACAATGGCACTGTATACCAGTATTAAAAATTGTGGGTGCACATAACCCCCATATATTCTTTGAATTCCCAGTCAGACAATGGCACTGTATACCAGTATTAAAAATTGTGGGTGCACGTAACCCCCATATATTCTTTGAATTCCCAGTCAGACAATGGCACTATATACCAGTATTAAAAATTGTGGGTGCACATAACCCCCATATATTCTTTGAATTCCCAGTCAGACAATGGCACTATATACCAGTATTAAAAATTGTGGGTGCACATAACCCCCATATATTCTTTGAATTCCCAGTCAGACAATGGCACTGTATACCAGTATTAAAAATTGTGGGTGCACATAACCCCCATATATTCTTTGAATTCCCAGTGAGACAATGGAACTGTATAGCAGTAGCAAAAATTGTGGGTGCACGTCACCCCAATATATTCTTTGAATTCCCAGTCAGACAATGGCACTGTATACCAGTATTAAAAATTGTGGGTGCACATAACCCCCATATATTCTTTGAATTCCCAGTCAGACAATGGCACTGTATACCAGTATTAAAAATTGTGGGTGCACGTAACCCCCATATATTCTTTGAATTCCCAGTCAGACAATGGCACTATATACCAGTATTAAAAATTGTGGGTGCACATAACCCCCATATATTCTTTGAATTCCCAGTCAGACAATGGCACTGTATAGCAGTATTAAAAATTGTGGGTGCACATAACCCCCATATATTCTTTGAATTCCCAGTCAGACAATGGCACTGTATACCAGTATTAAAAATTGTGGGTGCACATAACCCCCATATATTCTTTGAATTCCCAGTGAGACAATGGCACTGTATACCAGTAGCAAAAATTGTGGGTGTATATAGCCCCAATTCTATTGCTAGGGGACTTGCAGGGTATTTCTGAGGTGAAGGTGGGGGGGCACACCGTTGGAACGGGGATTTGGGGTGTATATATGGGGTATACGGGAATACACTGTCAGTGTGTTCCATTCAGGATCCTGGGAAAGCTGGGTTGCGGCGATTGAGCCCGTCAGTGCCACGTTACACTGACAAGCTTCTCCCTGGAATTGAAGTTATATGTAAGCCCAATATATTCTTTGAATTCCCAGTGAGACAATGGCACTATATGGCAGTAGCAAAAATAGTGGGTGTATATAGCCCCAATTCTATTGCTAGGGGACTTGCAGGGTATTTCTGGGGTGAAGGTGGGGGGGCACACCGTTGGAACGGGTATCGGGGGTATATATCGGGTATACGGGAATACACTGACAGTGTATTCCATTCAGGATCCTGGGAAAGCTGGGTTGCGGCGATTGAGCCCGTCAGTGCCACGTTACACTGACAAGCTTCTCCCTGGAATTTAGCTCTTATAAGAGCTGTTGGTTGTCTTCTCCTTCCTATCCTAGCCTGTCCCTGCCTACCCAGAATCTAACCCCTAGCTAACTGGACGGAAACCTCCGTCCTCGGTGAATTGCAAGCTCAGAATGACGCGAAGCTGGGCGGCGCTGTTCTTTTAAATTAGAGGTCACATGTTTTCGGCAGCCAATGGGTTTTGCCTACTTTTTTCAACGTCACCGGTGTCGTAGTTCCTGTCCCACCTACCCTGCGCTGTTATTGGAGCAAAAAAGGCGCCAGGGAAGGTGGGAGGGGAATCGAGTAATGGCGCACTTTACCACGCGGTGTTCGATTCGATTCGAACATGCCGAACAGCCTAATATCCGATCGAACATGAGTTCGATAGAACACTGTTCGCTCATCTCTATACATGACCTATATTTGCTCATTGTCACTGACCATCAAGATAACGGTCATATGAATAGCTCCATTCACTGACATTGAATTAAATGTTGTCATATGATGTCAGTTGTGCGATGTCACAAGGACCTTTAACCACTGCTGTGTGAATGTAGCTTTAGGATAGTGCTTTATTGAGTATAAAGCTATTACTACACCACAAAGCAGGACAGCTTGCATTATTAGTAAAGGGATTGTCTATCAAGTTTCAGCATAGTTCTCAGGAAGACTGGCAATGACAATGATGTTATCCCCAGTCGAACAGGTGAGCTGCATCGTCAGCAATGTCTATGATATGTATATGTTGGAATTTACTTGTAAAAGCCAAGATCATTGCTAGAGTTCCAGAAATATGAAATCTATTACCTACAGACTGTAAACATGACAATGCAGATGTATTTTACTTACCAGAACTTTAGTCACTTTTGCAATGATGCTTTCCTATTTTAAAACAAAGAAATTAATACATTCATTATTTAACCAGTATATTACTGTTCAATTCTGTCATTCAACCCATAATTATAATATCGAATTTCAATACTATTTTTCATATAAATTATACTAAGTTTCATAAAAAATAGATTAATAAATATTATTGACATGCTGTATTATAAGTAAGCTGTTTAATCATTGCATTGCTTGTTCATTGTTTAGTCACTATAAATATATCGTATTCTGGTGGGTCTATGTGTTACTGTAGTGCCACTTACTAAGTAGTGTTCTTTCTCCCCTTTTCATTATACAGTCCTATGAAAAAGTTTGGGCACCCCTATTAATCTTAATCATTTTTAGTTCTAAATATTTAGGTGTTTGCAGCAGCCATTTCAGTTTGATATATCTAATAACTGATGGACACAGTAATATTTCAGGATTGAAATGAGGTTTATGTGAAAATGTGCAATATGCATTAAACCAAAATTTGACCAGTGCAAAAGTATGGGCACCTCAACAGAAAGGTGACATTAATATTTAGTAGATCCTCCTTTTTCAAAGATAACAGCCTCTAGTCGCTTCCTGTAGCTTTTAATCAGTTCCTGGATCCTGGATGAAGGTATTTTGGACCATTCCTCTTTACAAAACAATTCAAGTTCAGTTAAGTTTGATGGTCGCCGAGCATGGATAGCCCGCTTCAAATCATCCCACAGATGTTCAATGATATTCAGGTCTGGGGACTGGGATGGCCATTCCAGAACATTGTAATTGTTCCTCTGCATGAATGCCTGAGTCGATTTGGAGCGGTGTTTTGAATCATTGTCTTGCTGAAATATCCATCCCTGGCGTAACTTCAACTTTGTCACTGATTCTTGAACATTATTCTCAAGAATCTGCTGATACTGAGTGGAATCCATGCAACCCTCAACTTTAACAAGATTCCCGATGCCGGCATTGGCCACACAGCCCCAAAGCATGATGGAACCTCCACCAAATTTTACAGTGGGTAGCAAGTGTTTTTCTTGGAATGCTCTTTTTTTGGATGCCATGCATAACGCCTTTTTGTATGACCAAACAACTCAATCTTTGTTTCATCAGTCCACAGGACCTTCTTCCAAAATGAAGCTGGCTTGTCCAAATGTGCTTTTGCATACCTCAGGAGACTCTGTTTGTGGTGTACTTGCAGAAATGGCTTCTTTCTCATCACTCTCCCATACAGCTTCTCCTTGTGCAAAGTGCACTGTATTGTTGACTGATGCACAGTGACACCATCTGCAGCAAGATGATGCTGCAGCTCTTTGGAGGTGGTCTGTGGATTGTCCTTGACTCTTCTCACCATTCTTCTTCTCTGCCTTTCTGATATTTTTCTTGGCCTGCCACTTCTGGGCTTAACAAGAACTGTCCCTGTGGTCTTCCATTTCCTTACTATGTTCCTCACAGTGGATACTGACAGGTTAAATCTCTGAGACAACTTTTTGTATCCTTCCCCTGAACAACTATGTTGAACAATCTTTGTTTTCAGATCATTTGAGAGCGGGCTGTCCATGCTCGGCGACCATCAAACTTAACTGAACTTGAATTGTTTTGTAAAGAGGAATGGTCCAAAATACCTTCATCCAGGATCCAGGAACTGATTAAAAGCTACAGGAAGCGACTAGAGGCTGTTATCTTTGCAAAAGGAGGATCTACTAAATATTAATGTCACTTTTCTGTTGAGGTGCCCATACTTTTGCACCAGTCAAATTTCGGTTTAATGCATATTGCACATTTTCTGTTAGTACAATAAACCTCATTTCAATCCTGAAATATTACTGTGTCCATCTGTTATTAGATATATCAAACTGAAATGGCTGTTGCAAACACCAAAATATTTAGAACTAAAAATGATTAAGATTAATAGGGGTGCCCAAACTTTTTCATAGTACTGTAGTTGCTGGATGCGTTGCTCCCGTTCTGTGGTCCCCGTGTCTTCTATGGATGAAGCTCCCATCCATAATTTGGCAGCAGCTGGAGGGCCATATGACCAGTAAGTCACTCAGCCTCTACCACAATACCACACTACGCTCCGGAAAGGAGTCCAGATGCATTGTTGTAGGCCGAGTGAGCTATGGCCACATGGTCCTCCAGTCACTACCATGTTTTGGATGAGAATGCTGTCCAAAAAAAGAAGAGGCCTGTAGAACAGTGCTGGGTGTCCATCAACTATAATGAAAGGTGCGGATGGGGGAAAGATTGCTACTTAGTAAGCTAGAAAATCTTGGACTGACATATTTCCTGTCTAATATTTACTTGTGAGAGAAGTCTGTGCAACAACTCTTTTTTCATGTAGATCTTGTGTGTGCAGGGCCGCCGATAGGGCAGTACTACTGGTACTGGCGTCAGGGGCTCGGCCAAATTGAAAAATGGGGGGGCCCGGTTTTGGCCCGCCACCGTGTGCCGGCCCCCTGGCGCCCGTAGCAGTCATTGTGTATGTCCTATTTCAACTCAGATCTGCATCCAGAGGACGCAGATCTGAGTTGAAGACATACGCGGCTGAAGCAAGGGGCTGACACAGGTCAGCTCCTTGCTTCGCTGCTGCGCGCCTCTCTCCCTGACACATATGCAGCTGAAGCGAGGAGCTGACATGTCAGCTCCTCGCTTCGCCGCCGCCGCTGCTACTGGCTTGTAGACGCGATGTGATCACATCGCGTCTAAAAGCCAGTAGCCGGCGGCAGCTGCAAAGTGAGGAGCTGACACAGGTCAGCTCCTCGCTTCAGCCATCGCGTCTACAAGCCAGTAGCCGGCGGCGAAGCGAGGAGCTGACACAGGTCAGCTCCTTGCTTCGCCGCTGCGCACCTCTCTCGCTGTCACATATGTGGCTGAAGCGAGGAGCTGACCTGTGTCAGCTCCTCGCTTCGCCGCCTCCGCTACTGGCTTGTAGACGCGATGTGATGACGTCACATCGCGTCTATAACTGTGCGCCAGTGTGAGAGAGGCGCGCAGAGAGCTGCGAGGGAACGAAGGAGAAGGTAAGTCAGTCAGTGTAATGTGGAACGTGAAACTGGGGGCAGAGAGAGGACGGCATGACACTGGGGACAGAGATGGAGAGGACGGCATGACACTGGGGGCAGAGATGGAGGGGACATGAATATGGGGGCAGAGATGGAGAGGACGACATGACAATGGGGGCAGAGATGGAGGGACATGAATATGGGGCAGAGATGGAGGGGACATGAATATGGGGGCAGAGATGGAGAGGACGGCATGACAATGGGGGCAGAGATGGAGGGACATGAATATGGGGGCAGAGATGGAGGGGACATGAATCTGGGGGCAGAGATGGAGGGGACATGAATATGGGGGCAGAGATGGAGGGGACATGAATATGGGGGCAGAGATGGGGGACATGAATATGGGGACAGAGATGGAGGGGACATGAATATGGGGGCAGAGATGGAGGGGACATGAATATGGGGGCAGAGATGGAGGGGACATGAATATGGGGGCAGAGATGGAGGGGACATGAATATGGGGACAGAGATGGAGGGGACATGAATATGGGGGCAGAGATGGAGGGCATGAATCTTGGGGTAGAGATGGAGGGGACATGAAACTGGGGGCAGAGATGGAGGGGGGGAACATGAAACTGGGGGCAGAAATGGATGGGCGGACATGAATCTGGGGGCAGAGATTGGGTCGGAGACATGAAACTGGGTGCAGATGAAGGGTGTATATGAAGCTGGGGGAGAGATAGAGGGGGGATATATAATGTACGGGTGACTGTAGGAGGATTATACTGTGTGCGGGCACATGAAAAATTAATGAGAATGGGTGGAGTCAACATAATGGTGGGTGGGGCTAAATTTGCCGCGGCGCGCAAAGCACATTTTGTCCCTCTTTTGGTTCTTCAAAAATTGGGAGGTATGGGTACAGGGGGCAGTGGAAAGATGTTAGAAGGTGGACGGGGGGGGGAAGGGGGATTGTTGGGGCATCGGGTGTGCGGCACTGCGGAGAGGGAACTGGGGCAATAATATATAATATATAAGTTTTTAGCTGGAGAACTACAAAGCACACAAGACCTCCAAAGCTATATGTGCTTTGTATTAATAATGATGTAGGCGGCTATGCTACTAGCATAGCAGCCTGTTTGGGGGTGGGACTTTCACTTTAAAGGAGTATTCACGTTGCGTTTTTGGCCTCCCTTGCCGGGATACATTGGTAACCAGTCACAATCAGCTCCCCACTTATCCCTGCACGGAGAACTGCAGGCCCCCCCTTTTTTTTTAATGGCCAGTTCTTGGTGCAGGGATAAGTTGACAGCTGATTCTGACTGGTTACCAACGTACCCCAGCAAGGGAGGCCAAAAACGCAATGTGAATAAGCCCTGAGGATTTATTAAGAGGGCTCTTGTAGATGGTGTTGGCTCTCTATAGGCGCTGTCACACGTAGCAGATTATACCTGCAAATAGAATCTGATGAAGCCTTGTAATGCTGCTAAATAAAGGGAAATGTAATACAGAATTGGTATGTCGCAAAATAAAGTAGTTTTAAAATGGCGGCAGCCGGGGGGGGGGCCCAGACACTTAGGCTGTATGGGGCCCCAAAAGTCCTGATGGCGGTCCTGTGTGTGTGCATATGGCCTATTATGACAGTAACCAACTTCTTACAATCAATGTTAGTGGCACACTCATGGCAACCTCTTTGGCTAGGCAGTCTTTTTCTGACTATTAATTTTATATTTTCCTTACAATAAAACAAATACTATCCTAATGTGTATGTGTAAGCAAATAAAATGCTGGAGCACCTTTTCTTAGCACTCTACATTGTGTAATTTTTGGCATTGGAAATGTTTTTACCACTTCTATAATACATTTGAAACAAATAACCAGTGCAGTTATGACATACTTTTACTGAAAAAAATAAATTTCTTACCACAAAACCAAACAGAATATTTGCAACATCATCTCCCAGCTGTTCAGCATTTTGAAGGGTAATTGTCTACCAAGTAAAGAATATTTTAAAAAAAAGTTCATTAGTGATCTATTTCAGGAAAAGTTTTGTAGTAATTTTTAAAATTGTTTTAATTTAATTTATTATATTAATTTAGATTTGACAAATAATTATTCTAATCATAATTTTAATTTTATATAGTGATAACTATATATTTTAAAAAATAATTAGGGGAAATCCGGTGGCTCGGTGGTTAGCACTGCAGCCTTGCAGCGCTGGAGTCCTGGGTTCGAATAACACCAGGAACAACATCTGCAAGGAGTTTGTATGTACTACCCATTTTTGCGTAGATTTCCTCTCATTCTACAAAAAAGACATACTGATAGGAAAAAAAATAAAATAAAATGTACATTGTGATCCCTATATGGGGCTCACAATCTACATTTAAAAAAAAAAAAAATAATAATAATAATAATAATAATAATAATTGTGGGCTCTAGACACGTATGCTAAGCTGGTCTTATCTCATAATTATTAATAAACGTAATCAAAGTAGACACTTCAACAGTAACATGTCATATAGTGGTATTTTAAGAAGCAAGCTAATTAACACTAAACACAAAAAAATATTTTTTTATAGGAAAGTATCAAATCCTACGATGGTCTTACCACATGAGTGCCAAGAATGTTATCAATTGTGCATCCAACCTTTTCCTAAAAAAAATTATTTCAACGCTTTATTTTTTTTTCAGACTTACAGTACAGATCCATCATTCACCCACTTGAAATGACCAAATATAATAGGTTACATATATAAAAATTCTTCTTGGCCTAACACTTTGTTTGCCTTTAAATATGATTCATACTGTGATGCCTGTGTGGCAAAGTAAAGTTACACAACAATCTGTGAAATAAGTACCTAAACTATTAAAAAAAGGCAGAAAGCTAAATATATTCCATTATACTTTATAACCTGAAGAAGACTTTTATAATTTAAATACAAAAAAATTACTGTTATGTTTAAATAAAAGGTGTTGCTACGTTATATTTATGTTCTTTGTTGCATCTTGTCCTACTTGACAACTCAAAGTGCAACCTAATAGTCCAAATTTCTGTTCACAAAAATGCAACCTTTCTAGCTGTAGAACACATAAAGCTGCCACCCCTCGCCCAAAAGTGTCGAAGGAGGAAAATTTTATAACAAAAATTTGTCTAAGTTCACATGATGTTTCGTCCATTGATCTGTACAAAAACGGTACAAAAACAAACATTTTCCATTGATCTGATCTATCATAGCATCTGAATAGTGGACTGTAAAGATCTGTAGAAGCCTCATGGTAAGTGATCGAAACCTACACCAGCATAGGCTTCAGGTATGTACAGAGCATACACTGATTTCATCCCCATCCCATGATTTCATCCCTGCCCTGGCCTGCCTTTATCCCTATCACACCACACCCACTTAAAAAAAAAAAAAGTGGTGCACAACGAACAAATAAAATTAACAATAGTCGCTTGGAAATTGTGACTCTTTAATGCTGTATGTACCAGCTGGCCTACAAGGCATGATGAGTTTTCCTCACTGTTTGTACTTTGGTTTTTCCACATCTCTGTATTCAGGATCTATACTTTTACTGATCTTAGATTTGATCACATAGTAATGCATTTTCCTAATGCTATTGGCATTGCATCCTAGAGAACTATTCTAAGCAGTGGTGTAGCCATTTAATACAGAGCATAATGTTTCACGTGATGAACTAACAACTTACCAGAAGAGCATTTACTTTCAGAAGGAATTGTTCAAACAGCTCAGCATTTTGTTGTGTCTAAAAATAAAAGGACAATGGCAATGGTAACTACTAAGGAAATACACACAGAAATAGTTTGGACAAATCTGAAAGCTGAGATCATTAAAATGGAAGTAGTAATCCTGATAGAAATATTTACTTACTTACAATGCAGGCTTTTGAACCTAAAGCAATATCTTGTGATTATAATATAGAGTATAATTATGTTTATTGCCATGTGTTCCAAGCTATTGGTTTATTTATCCAATTAATTTGCAACATCATTGGACATTCAGTAGTCATTCAGGTGAAAAGAATTTGCTGGCAAATATCTTGTTGCTTTATGCATTTGACAACTATAAAGAAACACCTCTAAGACCAGGGCCCCACGTAGTATAAATGTCGCGGCAAAAAAACACTGCATTTTACAGTACCTCTTTCATTGTTATATGACGCCAATAGACAGGGATGCTTAACATGTAATATTTGTCCTTTAGAGGTGGACAGACCATTGCATGAGTTTTCCTGGGAGACAAGTGACAACACAGATATAGGAAAGCCACTTATCATTTCCTCTGTTTCTAACACTGCTAAATAATATCTATGGTCAGCATAAGGTCTTATGCAAATGAATGTAATACAGTTCCAGACAAGAGCTGTACATTGAGAACCAAGAATGGGTTTAGACCCTGCCACATGAAATCAGGGAAATCTTTCCAAAGGTAAATTACAGGTTCTTCCAATAATACATAAGAGGGTGCAACTAAATTCTTGTCTCATAATATATTGCTCCTGATGACACTGAATTGTAAGCAACGTGTCCTGACAGTACAAGGCACTATGTTAGAGTACAGTGTGGGGGAAGATGGAGGCATTCCTCACAGCCCAGCAATGACGCTAGGTAGTAAGGCCCGACTTTCTGACAATCTGGAGATATTGGTGCCGAAATTAATGGCACCGATATCTTAGCACCAGGAAAGCTGAACTGAATTCAGCTGCTTTCTAGTGGTATATAATAGATATGGAAATAAGCATATAAATAATTACAACTATCCTTTATTCATAGCATATTTGTATGTATATATTTAAAGATATTTTGTTGTGAAGTATAACAATAACATATAAAAATGTTTACTATAGAAAGTTACCTTTGCTAGTTTGTAGTCACAGAGTAGAGTAGCCAAACTTTGAAGAAGAACAGGGGCATTTTCCTGAAATATTACATGGACAGACATTAAATCTCTTTATTACACAATCATGGGAAACCTTGTGAATTGTAATAGTAGAGCTGAGCTATGATAGCTTGTGTTATTGCTCACTATGCAGTAACCAGCATTGGGTGGAGTGTTTCTCAGGTAAGAAAGTCAGTGTGTGTGTGTGTGTGTGTGTGTGTGTGTGTGTGTGTGTGTGTGTATATATGTGTGTGTGTGTATATGTGTGTGTGTGTGTGTATGGGGGGGGGGGGGTTATGAAGACTGGCTTTCTGTACGCCAGTCTTAATCAAGTCACTGAATGGTGCAGGCTGTGGCTGAATTATTAAGAGGTTCTGGCCTCTTAATAATTCAAAGGACTCATGTGTACCAAAATTGGAATCAATGCAAGTCAAGAACTGTCATGAATTTCAAGCATCCCACACCAGAAAGCATAGTAAAATATAGTATAGTAAATTGTTCACACTTTTGCATCCCCCACCCCAGCAAGCCTTGGTCTCTGCCTTACCCACTATTGTAGAAGATAGCAAGCAAGGCTCCAAAGGAACTATAAGGTTCATCTTTGGCACAAGAAATTGGCATAGATTTAAAAAAAAAAAAAAAATCCCCCAGGGTGTAGTGTAAAATTTAAATATCATTTTTGAATTATAAGTTTAAACATAAAAATAAGGCAAAAAAGTTATTTCAAAAGTTAAAGGGGTTTCCCATCTCAGGGTGTCAACACTCTGCCTGCAGTGTCTTCTTCTCATTTCCTGTATTTCTCTCCTCCCTCCTCCCTCCACACAATACTTATGCATATTAGATATTATGCAGATGCTTGCACAGATTGGACTCAGTGTTATCTGTGTGTTTACATGGAGAGATAACAGTTTCAACTTTATCAGCAAACTGCAATTAGCTGAACAATTGTCCTGCGGGCAAGAACAGTGAGTAAGTGACATCACTTGTCCAATAGGTCTGTGTTTATAGCAATGCAGTGTAAACAATGGGAGGAATAAGATCTCATAGCAGGAAAGCAAAGTAGAATTTCTAGAGCAATATATTTTGGAAAATTCTTCAATTTACATAAGCCACCAGTATAGATAGGATCCTTGAGATGGGACAACCCCTTTAAAAAAATATTTTGCATTGGCTACAAGTACACAGTTACATAATGAAAAAGACCCTTGCCAACTGTAACCTTTACCCTAAATCTTCAGTTTTATCATTTTTAGATTAGATGTTACTTAATATAAACGCTACCTTAAATAACTGTTCAAGACAATTGTACTGTGAGACTGTAGTCGCATCTGTGTAGAATACAGAAGAGAACATAATGAATTATCTGAAAATCTAATAATATTATTATCCAAACATACAAAGTAGAAAGTCATATTTAATTTTACATTCTGCAAATGGTTCCTGTATCAGCTATGTTTCTATTATAGTCCTATACTTGCTGCAACTTTATTTCTTGTCTATATTTCTTTCTATACTTTATATTGTACCAATTCAACATTATCTACATTTCATCATATCTGTAGCAGGAATCTTTCTGTGTGGAAAATATAAAATTTCAGTATAAAAAACTATCATAAAAATATATTTGTGTAGTTCATGGAGAAGTAGTACATTTTCTTCCTATCAGTATGTCTTTGGAGTATAGGAGGAAATCCACACAAACACGGGAAGAAAATACAAACTCCTAGCAGATGTTTTTTTTTGCCCTTGGCAGGATTCAAACCCAGGACTCCTGCGCTGCAAGGCTTCAGTGCTATCCACTGAGCCACCAATTTCTCGAATAGCATAGGTGTATATATCTAACCCTCTGAATAAAATCATTATACCGTCTCTACTAACTAGTGGAAAATAACATTAGGTCTTATCAGAAAGATCAGTCTCCACAATTCTCCAAACCATTATGTTCTTGTAGAGAATTTTTTATACTGATATTAAGGTGATAAAGGGTGACATTATTCCAGACAATCAACTATTAGATTCTTGGTGTTAACTTGGAAACTTTGTTTTGGTTAGTAAGAAACTTGGTGTTACCGGTTAGTGAGATACCAGTTTGGTGCTGCCAGTGCCAGACTTTTGAGGGACATGCCACAATATAGCCAGTGCCAAACAGAAGAACAACAAAGAATTCCAAAAAGGAAATTCAAGTAACTAAACCAAAAAGTCAGGGGTGGTGACTGTAGAGAGGGCTTCCCCACATTTTAGGTGAAAATCACAGCTACACCCCATTGGCTTTAAATTCTATATCTCACCATACACATAACTAACATCCAACATACCTGACCTTATTCCTCCCTTATATTGTATATAGTATACCTAGGGGGTCACCATAAATTTGATTGGCTTAATATTATGCCTATGGGAAGCTTAATATTGTAATGTAAATTAAGAAAATCAATCTGTAACATTAAAGTTTTAGGTAAACTTTTTAAAAAGTGTATGCAATGGAATTCTAAAAACATTGCCTTACCAAAAGAGCTGGCGAATGCCGCAATTAAAAACACAACAGCTATTTTCATTTTGGTGGTGGGACACGTCTCACGTTCTGAGCTGAACTGAAATGTAATGTGAAGTCACTTTGGGATCATTGGATTTATATAGAACAAGAGAGGTGAAAGGTTGGTGAGGCTGTCACTATGCCAATTATATGTACTGTACATCCTAAGGAAAGCTATTACCATGACTTCTATTACATAAAGTTTTCTGTTTTATTTTTGATAAAGACTTGTCTTGATATGAATACAACGGAGGATAAGTTTGTACGATTTGTTTAATTTTGATTCTGATCAGCAAACCTTTGCCTTTTTAAGATATAGTTATTATGCTGGTTATATTGCTGAGTTGGCTTTGAACTCAAACTAGCTCTAGGATGGATATCTTTTGTGCTTATGGCTTTTCAGGTCGTAACTTTAATATTTTATTTCTAAGAGCCATGGTGTAAAAGTTTTCATCCACATGAGCAGTGAGTCCCATATGAGAGGGAGTCCCATAGTGAAGATAAAACTTGGCCTTACCATTAATTTGCTGTTTTTTGTCACCCAAAACAAAAGACCTTGGGCCAATTCCTCTTGTTTGGTAGCAATGCAGAACCTCTATTAATGGTATAACTGCACACATACTTAAAGAATTTGCTATGTTGCAAAGCAGGGGGGGGCTAGGTGGTGCAAAGTGGAATGGTACTGATCAGTCATGTGGGCATTAGAGAGAGCAAGGGGTAGAGAAAGGAGAGAAGTATCCAAGAATCCATACTTCCAGCAAGCTATATTGAGTGCTCAGGGTACATAGGAGAGGGCGCTCATGTCTTCTATCTAATTGGCCATTGATAAGCATTGTTCTATAACATAACAAGTTTAGTTGACTACGTTGCTCCTGGTCATTACTTCTACACATTACAATATCCATACCTTTTCACACAAATCTTTTTGTATTTGTCCAAAATACTATTAGAACTATCGAACCAGGTTTAATTTTGCCTTCAACTAACAAAATTTATCTTTTCAACCTACATAATATACAGTATAAAAATATTTTAACCAATTAAAGACTGGATATATTTTAATCTTAATAACCAAGATATTTTTATTTTTATTTTTCTGTCAATGTGGCTATGTGACCGATTTTTTTTTTATAGGATGAGGTGTATTTGTCATTGATACTACTTTAGGGTACATACAACACAGTAACTTTTATTAATCATTTTCGGGTGAGTGGAAGAAATGGTAATGTTGCTATTACGTTCAGCATTATAAATTGTGTGACTCTTTCACCATGCAGTATAATTAAAATTTTATTTCTCTTCTTTTGATTAGTATAGTCATGTTACTACTCAATGTGTCTAGGGTTTTGTTTGCTTTACTTGTGCTAGTGCACAAAAACCTTTAAAAAAAAGTGTAGTTTCATATGCCATCATACTTTTGTAGCTTTTTTTTAACTTTTTATAGGGCTAGTTTTTTGTAGCATGAGTTTATTGGTACCATTTTGCAATATATAGAAATTTCTGATTGCTATTTATTCCATTTTTGGAAGTGAGGATGTATAAAAAACATCTTCTGGACCTCTCTGCAGCTTTTAACACTGTTGACCATCAAGTCCTCCTCACTATCCTCCGCTCAGTTGGCCTCAATGACACTGCACTCTCCTGGTTCTCATCTTATCTCTCAGACCGCACTTTCAGTGTATCATTTGCAGGCTCTGTTTCCTCCCTTCTTTCCCTTGCTGTTCGGGTTCCTCAGGGCTTGGTCCTACGCCCCCTGCTCTTTTCTCTCTACACAGCCCCATTGGATAAACCATTGCCAGATTTGGCTTCAGGTACCATCTTTATGCTGATGACACCCAATTATACACATCTTCCCGTGACATCACCCTTGCACTCATACAGAACACCAGCAACTGTCTCTCTGCTGTCTCAAATATCATGTCCTCACTCTATCTGAAACTAAATCTCTCCAAGACTGAACTACTACTGTTTCCACCATCTAATAGATCTGTCCCTGATATATCCATTGCAGTCTCAGGCCTTACTATAACTCCTAGGCAGCAGGCCCGCTGCCTCGGGGTCATGTTTGACGCAGACCTGTCCTTCACCCCTCATGTTGAATCACTCGCACGTTCATGTCACCTCCACCTCAAAAACTTCTCTAGAATACGCCCTTTCCTCACCAGAGATACACTAAAGACACTTATTGTCTCTCTGATTCATTCTCGCCTTGACTACTGTAACTCCTTACTAATCGGTCTTCCCCTCACTAAACCCTCCCCTCTACAATCTATTCTGAATGCAGCGGCCAGGCTCATCTATCAGGCTAGACGCTACAGCGATGCCTCTGGTCTGTGCCAGTGCTAGGCAACGTATTAGTCTCTGCCTCTTGCATGGCCTAATAGATGTGGCAAGATGGCAGCTGGTGGAACCATTGTCAGGCATGTCAACAGTTTACGTTTGGGTGTAATTTTCTTAACTTTTTTTCTTAATTTATCAATCAACTTAAACTAGAAACAAGGTTTTAAACCTGTTAGCCATTTAAAAACACCAATAACCTTCTTCAACTACCTTCTAAACCATCTTTGGCCATGTTTACATGGCTCTACGCTGCTCAGGTATTTGTGAGCCAAAAGCAGGAATGGGTTCAAAACATAGGAGAACAATTTTTTTTATTATATTTTCTCTCGCCTTAGATTCTATTCCTGGATTTGGTAGAGAAATACCTATTCAAAATACTTAGTTAAATATTGTAATATAAACATTATAATATTCATGGCGTAAACATTATGAAATCGCGTCATTTCTGACCCATGGGACCCGGCCTTAGAATTATGAAAAACTATTGTGTGTTAATTAGTTCTAAAATTCTTTACTCACATGAATACAAAAAAATAACCCCACAATTTCTAGAACTGCCTCAGATTTGTTCGCAAATCCACAGTAAAATCCATAGTTTAGAAACAGAACATCAATGAAGATTTTGCTGTCGCTTTCCCCTTTTAATACGGGTGAAATGTAAATTTAAGGCTGAGGGCATATACTGTGAAAAGACTAATTTTTTGTCTAATCCCATCCACACATTGCCAAAAATAATCTGCAGCTGAAATCCAGAGATTTGAAAAACGCTCACGTTTTTGGAAAATGCAGCATGTGCATCATACCCTTCAAAATTCCGGCGGTTTCCATATAGGTCTGTGAAAAGTGCTATGGAAAATAAGCAGAGGAAATGCAGCGTTTTTTCCCACTGCGATTTTTGGCTGTGGCTTCCTACATGGGGCTTTCGCCTAAAAGCGGTTTAGATCTCTGCATCCTTATCACATATGAGTAAATAAATCCTAGAGGTGATGCCTCTGCAGTCCGGGTCTGCATTGTCTGTGTTTTCACTTCAGAACGTAACTTAAATGGATCACCAAATAATTATTGGATATTCCTGGTTACCGGCTGGGCAGTGACCCATATAACGGTAATCAGTAATGACGAATAACCGATAATCAATCTGTGATTCACGGACTGTATCTAAACTGACCTTGTGACATTACCTTGGTATTTCCATCATCTACTGTCTTAAACTACTGTATAACTCTTTACTATCCCAAATTCAGAAGGATATACAATCTTATGCTTTATACCCCATAATATTATTACTGTGTTATACCCATCCCAATGTTGTTCTCTGCTCTTGCACTGTATTCTGAGATTAATACTCTCACATAAATGGAACCGCTGGAGAGTGAGAGTGGCATAGAATATTTTGTAACTGTCCATATGTACCTTTGTACCAAGCTACTCTGCTTGATCAATTGTTCAGCTAGTGGGTTCAAGACAGGGTATTTCTACTTCATGTGACATAAGTCAAGATCACTTACTGATTCCCTTTGAGCATATTTGGGATTCAAGACTTGCAGTTATATCAAGATCAACAAGCAGTGGCTAGGAAACTGTTGTATCCCTAGTTCTACACCCTGTATTACATGTATGGTGTCATTGTAGTCTAATTAAAGGCTTGGGAAGAAATTGTAAATTTAATGGACCAGATACCGCAATGTTCTTCCTTTGGGGCCTGGAAGTCACTTCTATTTTTTAATAATGGATATCATATCCTTCCCTAAACAAAAATAGCTCCCTTAGTTACTGTTATTAGAGTCTTGATATCTCAACATTAGAAGAATACAATTGTTTCTTCGACGTCAGAAATCTGGTGAAAATCCAACTTTATTATGGGAAGGCAAGGGGACTGAGAAAAATCTTCATCTTCCTTGCAAAATGCAGTAAGTGACTTGAGTTTGAAGTTGCAATGTATTTATTCTTTGCTTTGCTAATTTTCTAATACCAATGTCTGGGCACTTTGTTGCTGCAACTGGTTATGTCTATGTAGACTTTCTGTTGTCTGGTTTCTTTACTAATATTCTATTTTAGTCCTCACATACATACCATTGATATATTTCCATCTATGACATGTGCCTAACTAATTGGTTGCAACACTATTGTCAGGTGGTCTTAAGTGATTGTTCTTTATTTTTTATGTAAAACACATTTTATAGTATAGATTCATCATTATTTCACTAGGGTCATACCTAAATAAGTTTATTGAGAAAAAAAGATCATTACAGTTGTATATCGCACATTTCCCACCTAAAAAGCAAAGCTGATGGAAGGGACTTTCTATTTTTAATTTAGCATTGCAGTCAATAAAGATAGCTACAAACAGAATGTCTCTTGTTTATATCTGTGAGTCTAAGAACATTTATTGTCCTTTGATAAAGCAGGACAACGTACCCACTGAGTCAGTGTGAATTTACCCTTTGAAATGCATTGCATAAACTACAAGGGCTTACTTAGTATAAGTTGTTCTCTATAAAAGTTATGATGATATGTTCAAGATTGCATGAGGGTCTTCATTGTAGAAATACAACCGGACAATTCTTGCAGAAAGAATTTTCATTCTGTCTGGGGATTAGTATTCAAGGGTGACATTACAAAATAAATATCGGGGCGATGCACTTTCACATATAACACACAGTTAAATTCACCTAGATTTTAAAGAAACAAAAATGTTTGCATAGAGGCTTGTTTATTTTAGATGTTGAAGAACATAGAACTCCCATAACTGTATACAGTATAGGTGAAATGCATAAACAGGAGGAAGTCAGTTGTGAAAAAAGAATAAGATGGAGATTGGAAAAAAGGTATCGCCAGCCGACATGATGTTGCCTGGAAAAAAAAAAAATTGAAGCAATTAGCTCAAAGCATTATTTACACACAATTGTGACACATTATTTAGGTAAAGTGAGCACCACAATATGAACAGTTATAAAGCTACCTCTTTGAAATCAAATATGGTGTCTTTCTAATAATATTGTCTGAAATACTTCTTATACTTATGCTTTTTACAATACAATACTTTTTTTTTTACAATGCTTGTTATTTCAGACTTCTAATGTAATGTGTGGATGTGTTTTATCTAATGGATTTTGGAATAGATTTGTTTGTAATTTGTATAAAGTTTTTAGGGTATCATACTTACAGTTCACGGTTGACTTAAATTGCATACTGCCTCTCTACAGCCCCTCAATGATCTGTGTGAGTCCTCCAGTAACATCAGCTATGATGGTCTACAAAAGAATAGAAACTTAATAGAAACCTTAGGCTTAAAGAACACAAATTAAAATACATCCACAAAAAAAAACAAGTTTTACACCTAGTGTTCTTAAATACTAGAGTATATTCAAAAAGTATATAATGCTGTCATCAATTGCCCCACCAGATGAAAAAAATTCCTTCCCAACTTTAGGTATGGCAATTGGACTAAAACCCTGGATCAACATCCTATCTGAAAAAAAATTCTAATTCTCATAACCTGCGATAAGCTAAGCATTTAGGCTTTATAGTACCTTAAATTTAGAGTTATCGAAGTAAACCCTAGGTATTATAGGTATTATAGACTGGTAGTGGGATAGGGTTTAGTGAACATTGAACTAGAATAGTTGTAGACATACATATACATTACTTTGAAAACATGAATTTAGTAAAATAAGACTTAAAATCTTACCAAGACGTCGGCAATCTTTGTTAGGTAATGGTTCTATAATGATAAAAAGCCAATAACAGAGATTGGAATTCATTCATTTCATGTGTTACATTTCTACATTTAAAATAACTACACCTGAAAGTATGTAATATGAACCATACTGATGTGAGACGTATCTAGTTCATTAAGAGACACATGCCTCCTAAAAAAAATTGTTACAAATTTTTGCATGTTTGTCTAGTTTTACCAACATACAAAACAAAAGCTAATCTATGCTAGTTTCCATTTTTGGCCACCTGAAGCCATGTCCCTTCTGTGTTTTGAAAAAAGTGTGTGAGCGGTGCAAGATAGTAAAAAAAAAAAGTCACAAATTTTGCTGTATATAATTTGTGTGCCAAAGTTTGTAAATCCATACAGTTCAATTATATGAGATCAACACTAATCAATTATCATTCTTACCAACACACTGCAGGCAAGATCTCTGACATCTTGAGTAAGAGGAACATCATTCTATAAATGATATTAAAAATATTAAATCATTAGATCTTGCGTAATCATTTTTTACATTTTTTAAAAACTTTGACAATGACTGTGACTTACAATGAGGTCACCGATAATGGGAATGTCTTCCTAAATAATGGTGGAAAAAAAAATATTACTCCAGTATAAAATCCAATTTTATCACATATTATTGTTAAGAATTTAAGATTAGAAAAGTATGTTAAATTTTTTAAAAAAATATACAAATTGCAATATAAAAGTATACTTTAAGCTAAGCTTACATCTTATAAGAGCATTATGTCTGGGTTATAGACTGGTAAATTCTGTCTGAGGTGTGCCTAAACCGGGGGTCAGCAACCTTTGGCACTCCAGCTGCTGTGAAACTACGACTCCCAACATGCTACATTCACTTCCCTGGAAGTGCAAAGAACAACAGAGCAAATATGCATGCTGGGAGTTATAGTTTTACAACAGCTGGAGTGCCGAAGATTGCTTACTCCTGGTCTACACTATAGTTTACTAGGGGCCCAGAGGAATCACTGTAACCATATTAGGTCTTCAGGAAATGTAATCGATAAGAGGTTAGTGGGAGTCCTGCATGTGAGATCCCCACTGATCTCTTATTGATGACCGATGACCTGTTCTATGTTGCATGTAACTGTATTAGATCTATATTTCTATTAAGTCTTGTCAAACAAGCTTTCAGAGATGAAAATTAGGCAGTGATGGCAATAGCCCTTTACCCTTCCTTTTGAATTATTTATGGCTAAAATATAAATTTCTATGAAATGTGGAATAATTTACAATTTACATTATTTATACTACAGCTGGTAGTATGGAAAGCTTCTTAAATGTATAACTTTTATAAAGATTGATCCTTACCAAAACCTTCATGACTCTTTCAATGATGTCTTGCTAAAGTAAAGCAAAATATATTATGTAATTTATGTTAGTTCAACAATAAACATATCAAAAAAGAGATTAACTATGCTGAATTTGAGATATTTATTTAAAAAAAAAGTAGAATAAATATTGTATATAAAAGTTTGACAGAGGTAGAGAAACTTGAAATATGAAGTTAAGAGAAAAAGAAACATTCCTAAACACATAAAATCTCAGACAGGTTTAGGCTAGGTTCACATCTGCTGCAGATTCCACTTAAAGGGTAAGTTCAGATGGGTTTTTTTGGTCCGGAACCTGAGGCAGAGGCCGTCTCAGGTTCTGGACCAAAAACCGGGTAGTCGTGACTGAAAGTCGGTACACTGCACCGGCATCCAGCCGAGCACTCCGCTCCAGATTAGGTCCAATGAATGGGACTAGTCCAGATGAGGGTGTGTCTTCAGGCCGAATCACGAGGTGAAACAGCCTTAAGAATGACCATCTCTCTTCTTTTTCTGGGAGCCGGAACAAACAGGCTGCAGGAAAAAAGCCCTAACCAACTTACCCAAAATCGGTGGAGAGAAAAGTCCTGCAAGGTTTCAGTATAAAACTAGAGGAAACTAGGCAGAAAACCAACAGACCCCATTACAGCTTATGAGGTCCGTAGATTTGCACAGGTAACCACTTGTTAAGTGGCAAGGTCTCCATCTTTCAGCTCCTCATTCGAACCTGACCAATGGAGACCTGAACGCAAGTGTGAACCTAGCGTGACAGTATTATCAAATGAAAAACTTAATGCACATAGTAACGATCATAAAACAATTCTTACCAGAAAGTTGAACAGGATGAGGGAAACCTCATTAGCCAGTGTGGCAGCATCTTGAGCATCGATTGTCTGGAATAAGTAAAATAGTCTCAATATCAGATTACTATATATTAGTTTTCTTTTAAAATCTGGGGATTATCTGACATTAAAAGATGTTGACCAGTGATTAAAGTAGGCTTTCTATAATGTAACACATAAACAAGAAAGTCTGTGGATGAAGACCCAACTAAGGCCAGGGCCCCATGTTGGGTACACACAGCATTTTGACCACGGCAGAAATGGTGTGGGGAAAAATGCCGCATATTGCAGTGCCTGCAAAGTGGATGGAATTCTGACTAACCCCATCCACAAAGAGTAATAATAAACTTGCAATAATTTGTGTTAAGTAGCTCATATTTTTATGCTTAGTAACAGCAAATATTTTGGAAGTAGATAACTGAAAAGACGTAAAAGCACCACAAAATCCTGACCTTAAAGGAGTTGTGCTACTATGGACACTTTCCCTACGGCCTCTTTGTGAATGGAGCGTCAGTGCTCTTGCTGACCAGCACTCCGTTCACTTCTGTGGGACTGCCAGGACTGTAATCCCCAGAAAGAGTGAATGAAGCTTGATTCACGTAAGTGCACTAGTGCTACATTCACAAAGAGGCCTTAGGGAAACTTTTGATCCCCCGTCTTCTTGATCACTTAGGGACCCGATGATTGGGCCCCCCAGTAATTGCACACTCATGCCCTGTTCCATGGATAGTGTCCATAGTGACACAACCCCTTTAATGTTGTGTGTGTAAATTAAATTTTTATTTTGTTTTTAACTCAAAAATGGACAAATTTTGTTCTATATATGAAATTAGCATTTCTGTTTTTGGTATAGATCTGGCCCTGGCAGTTTTACACACATGCTAAAAACTGTTCCTTCGGCACATGATATTGCTTACCCCGGTTCATTGATATTTGTAACCTGCATTCATAGACTAACCTACATCATATATTCATTTTAGACAGTTTTATTGTGTATATTTGGGATGATTTATCGTGTACTATCACAAAATAAATTCAACCATCTAGCCGACATTGAATATGCTAAAATAACATTTCTCGGTACAAATACTTCACTTAACAATAGCTTAGTGTTATTTTATCCTAATGGTGGAATTTTTTTGGTTAATGCCTTGCAAATAATCTTTCATCAGGTTTTTCCACGTCTGACACTTTTTATTTACTCTTAATGTTTGGATTAGTGCAATGTAATACGTTGTGAGAAATCTGTGACTTTTTGGCAGTGTCTCCAGTATTGTTATCTGAGCAAATATTAACAACAGATGGAAAAATGAAGTTGACTTACCACTGAAGTGCCCAGAAGGTTGCTTAAAGTGCAGCCAACTCCTTTCTAAGTGACATGAATGGAAAAATGTTATAAATGGCACACAAACTGAAAACACCTTTAATATGCTAAACTGGCTTCTATGCAAGAATAGTCTCCATCGACTGATACAATGGTGGTCTTTGGCTCTAAGTCATTAATCACTATGTTTAGTAAACTGTAAAATACATAAGAAATTGTATATGTATATACAGGACATCAATGTGTTATCATCAAGATTCCTATCCATAAAGATAAGTGCCGCTACAGTACCTAACACAGTGACAACTTTGTTCTATATTTCACATTTCAGCTCATCCATTTCAGGTGAAACAGGGCTGTGCTGTAATAACATATACAGCCTTTTGGACAAATAAGTGAATGTATTGGTTCTAAAATGAATGAGCAATAAAGGGATTTCCCCCACAAGATAAATTATCCCTATCCATAGGATAGGGAATTATTTGCTGATCAATAGGGATCCGATTACTCCCACTGATCAGCAGAATGGAGGACTTAAATGGAAGTGCCAGAGATAGCTGAGTGCTGTACTGAGTTCTGCTTTCTAAAATTGTAGAATCAGCACATGGAAGATCATAGTTCTTGTATTTTCACTGAATTGCATTTAGTCTCTGTGAGATTGACTGACTCAACTTAAAGGGGTTTTCCACAAACAGTGTTAATCATCTATCTACATAACAGGTGAACTATGTTAGATTGAAGGGATTGTGGAACTATATGTTTCCACTTACTCATCATCACAGATGAAAGAAGAATGGGGGACTTGCATACCTCATACTCAACGTTAACATAAAAAGCCATTCACAACTTGCCCCCTCCATATATCTCCAACCTAATCTCATGCTACCTGCCCACATGTAACCACAGATCTTCCAAAGACCTCCTACTCCGCTCTACTCTCATCCGCTCCTCACATAACTGTCTCCAAATTTATCTTGTGCATCCCTCATACTCTGGAACTCCTTACTAAGACACATAAGACTGACCCCCACAATCACAGGCTTCAAGAAGGCTCACCTATTCAGGAAGGCCTACAAACCCCAATAATAACACTGTCACCAAACCAACATCTGAACAGTCTCTACCCTCACCTTCTGTCTCTACCCCTCTCCCTCATAGATTGTAAGCCCTTGCGGGCAGGGCCTTCTATCCCACTGTGCTAGTCGGTCATTGTTAGTACTATATCTGTTTGTTCATTTTGTGTACCCTATGTGAACACTCAAATGTAAAGCACCATGGAATTAATGGTGCTATATAAACAATAATAATAATAATAATAATAATAATAATAAATACTCGTGATTATGGTGATCCTAGTAGTGAGGCCTACAGTGATCTAACAACCAGTGGTGTAAATATAGAAGGTGCAGGAGTAGCATTGGGGTCCAGGAGGTTCAACTGACTGTTAGCCTCCAATTCTAACATAAATAGGCTTCAAAAGCTAATGTAGAAAACCCCATTTGATTTAACATTTTTAATAGGATGCCTGAACTGGATTGGGAGATGGTGGTTACATGTAGATTGGTGACTAGCTATACCAGACAGCATGTCCACAACCAGTCTGTTCACTTTCAGGTACTAATGTCTGAGTAGGAATCTATACTCATGGTAACTATACTGTTTTTATTTTGTAATTAGAAGTTATCTTACCAGAATATTGTCTACTTGTTCCAGGAAGGAAATGAAGTAAGCAACATTTTGTTGTCTCTAAGAAAAAAAAGAAGATTTAATTGAGGCACAAACAAAAATTCCGGAAAAGAGCAAAAGCTATTGGGGTGGAAATACCATTTATCCAGATTATGCCCCAATTTATTACATGGGGTGGTGAGTTATTATTAGTAAACAGCATATAAATATGGCTTGGACACTGAATATGACACAGCAAGGTGAAACACATTACTACATGTATCTTGTACTACTCTCTTTAAGGAGAATGCTAGGGTTTTCTTTCATACACTACACACTGATAATATAGATAATTTCTAGGAATGTATTTTTGATTACTCTGAAATTCTTTACTGATATGCAATATATAGAAATGATCATTGCTTTGAACACAAATCCTTACCTGTGCAACTTTGTAGTTACATAGCAGGGTTCCTAGGTTCTTCAGCAGTGCTGGAGCATCTTTCTAGAATTGATTTTTATAGAAGAGAAGTTAAGATAGGAGTATGTTGGGTTTTTTTTTCTCTAAGAACAATACTTTAGTCAATTGATATGCCAAGAGATTATACCTGTGGATTAATGTAAATCTCCACTGATACTTTGCATGAGGCATCCTTAAATTTTGGTAAATTCTACATTCTCTAGATTTCTTATAAAACAGTTTACTAGGTTAAAACCTTGGGATTCATAAACTTGTAACACATCTATAGACTATCATTGTCCATTAACCTTTTTTTCATCCCCATGACCGTCAAGTGATACAAACATTCATATATATATATATATATATATATATATATATATATATATATATATATTCATATATTTCATTCCTGATTTTCGCTTCCGAATATTGATGCAAAACACTATCCAAATGTTTGCTATGTGAACCTGGTCATCCAGTTTGATTAAAGTCTATCATCCTAATATATAATTATGGAATTTAACGATATGGGTGTGGTATGGAGGGCTTATTCAGATTTCTGTAATATTACTGTATTATATTGGTGTAAAGCTAGAAATTAGCTGCATGATGGGGGATCAATGTTGCAGCTAGTTCAATCACTAGACCTATGGAATCAATGGGATTTGAGGCTCTAATACAGTCCAACTCATATGGTTTATTAGTTAGTCTGAAGAAGTCCTTCCTCATCATATTCTACAGGATCAATATGACCTTATTTATAAACTCAGGCTGACTTTTTTATTCATTTAAAGGATGGTGGAACTATGTGCAGAAATCCTCTCTTCAAAGGCTTTTCAACAATAGAGAACAAGCGGAATGAAACAAAATGTTGCAGGCTAAAAGGTCCATGGTTGGGATGTTTTTAAGCCAGGAACTAAAATAGGGGCTCATTTTAGTCTATGTTATATAATGTTGAAGAGTCCCCTTAGAGAATTATAGTGCCAGCAAGTCTATGACATTTCATGGACATTCCTTTTCCACATTTAATCCTATAATAACCTCAACGGGAGTTTGGAATATCCTCCTACTGCCCTGTATAATTATTGAATATGATTTCCAGGTAAAACAATAAATGCTACTCAGATAAATGGTTTTATGAACATGTAAAGCATACCTTCAACAGCTGTACCAGACAGTCTATTTTTGGGACTGGTTTTGGAGCAGGCTGTGGTTTTTGAGGGACAGGTTGTGGTTTTTGAGGGATAGGCTGTGGTGGCTGTTGAGGAACTGGCTGTTGTTGCTTGGGAACAGGCTGTTGTGGCTTAGGGACAGGCTGTTGTGGCTTAGGCACAGGCTGTTGTGGCTTAGGAACAGGCTGTTGTGGCTTAGGAACTGATTGGGGCTCTTTTGGAACAGGTTTTGGTTCAGTTTCTGGAACTTTTGGTTCAGGCTTTACTATTGGTTTTGGCACAGGTGCGGCTGGTTCATCTACAAAAGGGTAAAAGTTAAATTATATAACATGACTTACGATTTTTATACTAATCTAAACTTATTTCACTAACCTTTTTTGTCAACTGGTATTGTGAAGCAGCAGTTTAAAGACAACAGGAGAAAGGCAATAGCGATCTTCATGGTGGAAGTTTTTTTTGTAGCAAACCGTGAATAGCAGCACCGAAAACAAGAACTGTGCAAATTATAACTTCAGCACTACCTGCTTTATACTGGAGCAAGGTGAAAAGGACACTTTGATGGTGCCAAAATCTCATTATCATATCTTTATCAGTAAATGTTCCTTGGGTTCAAATTCATCTTTCATCTTGTTTTATTTCCATATAGGCTATTGATAAGGATAATTTTTATGCAAAGGTTATATATTATGTCCTTTCATATAATTTAAATCATAGATTTGTCTGCAGTCTACCCAATACCATATAAAACTTTACATGACTTTGCAAATACATTCTATTGCTATTCTATTTTGTGCTCATTTACAGAATGTATTTTAGATATTCCAGGCTGGTCATTGTAGTGTTTATGCCAGACAGTTATGTGTAACCTAATGATAGTAATAATAATATTAATAACTATAGCAGAATGCAGTAAAGTATTACAGCATATTTTGAATATTATTTTGCCACTTGATATGATTTTTTTGTGACCCTTATACCAACTGTTTCTTACTATAATCGGACTCCTAACAGCATAGATAACTGTATTACTAGGAGTTTGTCTACAGGTGAAATTTTGTATTGTGAATGTGGGGTAACTCTTTACTTTCTCACTATGAAGGGAGATGATATACTCTTTTAAAGAGGACTTTTTGTCCTCAGGCATATGCCATTTTCATATACTGCTAGAAAGGCAGGCTGTCCCAGAGCAAGAGCTATCAGTGCCGTTACCGATATCTCTTCACTGTCAGAAGGGCATTTCTGACAGCCTAGCTGGGCTGTGAGGAAGACCCCCTGACAGTACTCGTCCATAGCCCTGTACTTACAGTACTCGTCCATAGATTAGTACTGCTGTTCTTCACAGCTTAACGTCATGGCTAGGCAGTAAGGAACGCCCCTCCGACAGTACAGGGCTATGGACGAGTACTGTTGGGGAAGGGTGTTCCTCACAGCCCAGCTAGACTGTCAGGAACGCCCTTCTGACAGTGAAGAGATATCAGTAATGGCACTGATATCTCTTGCCTCGGGGCACATAATGGGAAAGTTGACAGTGCGCTGACTTTCTAGCGGTATATAAAACTGCATGTGCCTGAGGACATGAAAGGTCCTCTTTAAGCAAGCTGTCTAACTGTGTTATGAAAGTGGGTTAAAGGTAAGGCATGGTAAGTGTATCATGAACAAACTGATTTGTTGAATCCAGTTGCCATGACCAGGCTATGAAGTTTTTATTCATTTTTTTTTTTTTTTGTGGGAAATGTATTTTGGTATCCTGGATTACATAATGATATCTATGTTGTTCTTTGGTTGATTAGCAGTTGACTTATGTATGTATATGTTGTGTTACTGTAGAATTTTGCTATTTTTGAACACTATAGAAATATAAAATTGTAAATTTTGATTCCATTTTAACATAAAAACCATGACATATAAAAAATATAATGTCGAGACTTATATAAAAAGGTATCATAGATAGAGATGAGCGAGTAGTACTCGATTGAATACCTCTCCTGCATAGTTATTGGTGTAATCGGTTGAACGGTTAAGCAGTAAACTCAATAAAAATTTGATGCCCCTCTCACTTTCCCTGGAGCTTTTTTGCACCAATAACTGCAGGGGAGGTATTCAATCGAATACTACTCGCTCATCTCTAATCATAGAATGTTATTCTAATAGATATCTTGCCAAAAGATTTTGAGTTTTAAGTGGTGTTACTGTTAGGAAATTGCTTTAATGACAATTCCCCAGTAGCTGCTGGAAACCCTGGAGAAAGGGGCACAAAAGACAGTGAGCCCTAAGCTGAAGCCCCCCACTGTCCCTTCTTCTTGCCGGTCCTATCCTAGGTAATAGGTGGCAATTTGGAGATGATCCCTTCCTATATATGTGATACACAGAAACGACAAGACAGACAACAACAAACAGAGGTCAACTAGCCAGGGTTCGGTAACAGTCAAGCAATGCAATGTAATGCCAAATCGAAGTCCAAAAGAATAGTCAATAGGAAAAGCCAAGGTCAGGATTAAGAATACAAGTAACAAAACAGCAAGAGAAACGCCAGCAAGCACGAGACAATAGCAAGCACCAGTGTGAATGTGAGCCAAGAGGGGAGGATGATCCCGCCCTGGACCTGACAGGAAGGCAGGCTGTCAATCACAGGGCAAGAGTAAATGTAACTACTTCATGGACAGAGGCAGACAAGGGCAGAAGTCAGGTGTGGTGCAAATTCATTTAAAGAATTAGAGCCATGTTCACACAGTGAAACCAAAAACTCTAAGCAAGGAACTAAACTGCACACGCCTCCTGCAACGCCGCATGCGAGCAGAGGGTGGCACAGTGACCTGAACAGGCAGAGATGTTACAGTTACCCTAGAAATGTTCTGTAACCTATAAATACTCTTCTGTTCAAAGACCACACAAAGCAACTTCACATATCTCTATCTATAATTCCCCAGTAGAGTTAAATGCACAAACACACACAATCTGCTTAAACTGTATTTTAGGATAGTAACAAAACTATTTCACATTATGTGGTAGTGATTGACAGGTCATGTAACATGATGTTAGCACCCAAAGTTAATAGACAAGACGGAGGAGGAATCACTTAAGTGATGACCAACTATATTCATTAATGTTTTAATTGTTAGCATACAAACCCTTTTAAACATAGTGGTCTGGTAATACATGATAAGTGCTTTGTGATTTTTCAACCAATACAATCTACAAAACCTAATGGTAAAATACTACTTAAATATTTGCTGGAGATTATTTTATTAATGCATTTGTGGGCATTATTCCAGAACTTTATCTCATACTTATGCAGGAATTTGTCATCTGATTTGCACATGTTTCATTTTTTTTTTCTAGGGATACTGGATGAAAATACAAGAACAACATTGCTTGAATAAGTACTTGAATAGAACTGTTAGTGAATATTTTACAGTGGAAGAAATGCGATGGAAACTAAGTGTGATTAAATGCGATTAAACTAGATTTTATTCAACATGAATATAGCGCTCATAGTTCTGTGTGAGATAAAATATCATTATGGACTGTGTTTCCAACTAAACACCTGGAAAATGAGGTGAAATTAACCCCAAAATGATAAGCCCTACTTTGACCTTGAGCAAACTTCATGAAATAGATTTCTAACACAGAAGATGCTAAGGTAGTTAGAGATGAGCGAACACTGTTCGGATCTGCTGATCCGAACAGCATGCTCCCATAGAAATGAATGGAAGCACCTGGAATGCAGACTTTGCCGGTGGCCAGCTGCTTAACTCCCCGCGTGCCGGCCGCTTCCATTCATTTCTATGGGAGCGTGCTGTTCGGATGAACAGTGTTCGCTCATCTCTAAAGGTAGTTTAAAGCCAGTGGTGTAAATGCCACGGTCTGTCTGTGACAGAGGTGCTGCACAAAAAAAAACGGATACAATGTTTTGCAGTCACTGTAAGGTGGATGGGATCCTAGCAAATCCAATCCAGCACCTTACGGAAAAATATGCACAAATATCCAAAATCGGCGTGGTTTTGAAATTCAAGAAAAGTAGTGAATGTATAATGGCTGATGTAGCAAATCTTGGCCAAAATAAAGGCCATTGTGTCAAATACGGACCACGATACCATACATCTACAGGTGAATTGTTAAATTCCCTCCATTGTACTTTGTTAGTGATAAATTTTGATCAATATGTTTTACATTTATTTGTAAATAAAATTCTACAATTCACAGAAAAATTTGAAAAATACTTTAAAGTAAATATATCCTTAATACACAAAACAGTTAATAATTAGAATTTATGGCATGTCTACTTCATTTAGGCATCCTTTTTTGAACATCCTTTTATATTTGTAGTATGTAGTATATTTCAAAAAAACTTCAGTATTCTATTTTTTTAGGGACCAATTCAATTCTGAAGTGCCTTGAAGAACCTACATAATAGAAAATCTCCATAAAAGGATCTAATTTTGCAAAGTGCGCTCATCAAATTTAAAAAAAAAAAAAACATTTCAGAACTTTGTTGGTCCTTTATTTATGTTTTTTTTGTGCCAATTTTCCATTTTTACAGATTTTTTTTCGTGCTAGGCAGCAAGGTTTAACAGCAAAACAAGCCTGAATATTTATCACCCTGATTTATTAGATTGTAAAAATATCCCATATGTACCATAGCAACAGCCCTCAGAAAATGAACCAATGAGCCAAAATAACCCTCAAAATACCCCATTTTGGAAACTACACCATTTGGAAAGAAATTCAATGCTTTTGTGCAGTCATTTTCTGAGGGCCATAACTTATACGGTATGTAAATGTTTAATAGGATGAGTTGATTTTTTTTTTTTATGTAGATTGTGAGCCCCACATAGAGATCACAATGTACATTTTTCTCTATCAGTATGTCTTTAGAATATGGGATGGAAATCCATGCAAACACAGGGAAAACATACAAACTCCTTACAGATGGTTTTGGGGGTTTTTTTGGTGGGATTTGAACACCAGGACTCCAGCGCTGCAAGGCTGCAGTGCTACCCACTGAGCCACTGAGTGGCCCTGTTGACATTTCATTGGAACTATTATGGGATGCATATTACCTCTTCATTGCATTTTAGTCAATTTTTCAGAGCCAATATTGTTTTTTTGTTGTTTTTTTTTTACAGCCTTCACCATGTAGGATAGATAATGCAATGGTTTAATGAGTTGTTATGGGTAGGGCAATACTTTATTTTTCAATAAGAATAGACTGGATGTGTTAAAATGGCAGAATTGCTATAATGTATGGTCATTTTATAGTTTTCTAAAATCATTTTTACTTTATTTTTTACCTTAATGGCTGATTGCTTCTCTATGGCAGTGTATTACAGCTGTCATGTGCACTCCCATTTACTGCCTATTAGATAAAGCCTCTGGCTGTACCTAAGGCAGCTTTCACATGGAGTTTACACTCCGCTCATTCTGACACGTAAACTCGCGCGCTACCCATTGAAATACATGGGAGGCTTTTTTACCTATTGCTTTCAATGTGATACGCGCGTATGCCAGCACCCATTGAAGTCAATGGGATCTGTTTTACGCCGCTCACTCTGAATGAGTTTACGTGTCAGAATGAGCGGAGTGTAAACTCTGTGTGAAAGCTGCCTTACAGGAACAGGCTTGAAGTTCTATAGAAAAGCTTATGGAGAAAAAAAAGAAACTTCTGACTGCAGTGTTAGAGCTAACAAAAAATCCTCAAAGTGAAAACACTGAAAAATGAGTTAAAATGTTATTTGTAGATCCTGCCTTAACCCCTTCCTGCTGATGGCATTTTTTGATTTTCGTTTTTCGTTTTTGACTCCCCTCCTTCTAAACCCCATAACTTTTTTATTTCTCCGCTCCCAGAGCCATATGAGGTCTTAATTTTTGCAGGACAAATTTTTCTTCATGATGCCACCATTAATTATTCTATATAATGTACTGGGAAGCAGGAAAAAAATTCAGAATGGGGTGGTTTTGAATAAAAAATGCATTTCTGCGACTTTCTTACGGGCTTTGGTTTTACGGCGTTCACTGTGCAGCCAAAACGACATGTCCCCTATATTCTGTGTTTCGGTATGGTTCCAGGGATACCAAATTTATATGGTTTTATTTACATTTTGACCCCTTAAAAAAAATCCAAAACCGTGTTAAAATTTTTTTTTTCTAAAAGTCGCCATATTCCGACGGCCGTAACTTTTTTATACATAAGTGCATAGGGCATCTTTTTTTGCGGGGCCGGGTGTACTTTTTAATTCTACCATTTTTGGAAAATATTATTGCTTTGATCACTTTTTATTCAAATTTTTATCAGAATCAAAACAGTGAAAAAACGGCGGTTTAGCAATTTTGACTACTTTTCCCGCTACGGCGTTTACTGAACAGGAAAAATATTTTTATAGAGTTGTAGAGCGGGCGATTTCGGACGCGGGGATACCTAACATGTATATGTTTCACAGTTTTTAACTACTTTTATATGTGTTCTAGGGAAAGGGGGTGATTTGAACTTTTAATACTTTTTATATTTTTTTTGCATTTATTAGACCCCCTAGGGTGTTGAACCCCAGGGGGTCTGATCACTAATGCAATGCATTTCAATGCTAATGCATTGCAATGCATTGCAAAAAATCATCCTCTCTTTTGCAGGCTGCATAGACCAGCCTGCAAAAGAGAGAATTTGCAGACAAGCCTGGGAGCCTTGTACAGGCTCCCGGCTGTCATGGCAACATGACGTCAGCCCTGGAGCATGCTCCAGGAGCCGGTGATCCCGGGCAAAACGCCCATGCGCCGCCGGGAAAATGGCGCCTCCGGAGCCTTTGACCGCGGCGCCGGAGGGGTTAATGCCTCCGATCAGTCCGGGGACCGATCGGAGGCATTAGAGCCGGTTGTCTACTGCTTAAAGCAGTAGACACCCGGCGGCTATGGCGGCCGCCCGGCTCCCGGGCGGTCGCCATAGTTACAGACCCGACATGCGCTGTACTATTACGGTGCATGTCGGGAAGGGGTTAATGAGATGAGAATACTGCTGAATGTCCCACTGCAAACTGCAGGAATGCTGGGTCAAGAGACATATTTTCCAATAAAGGATATAAGGTTCTTACTAGAGATGAGCAAACAGTAAAATGTTCGATATTCGATATTTGTTTCGAGTAGCCGCTCAATATTTTACTACTCGAATAGAATATCGAATCCTATTATAGTCTATGGGGGCAAAATGCTCATTTCAGGGGTAGGCAACAGTTGATCAAATTACACTTACCAAGTCCACGAGTGAGGGTTGGGCTGGATTCTCCGAGACGTCTTCTCCATGCAGCGTCCCTGTGGCATCTTCCGGCTCTGAATTCACTCTGCCAGGCATCGGGCCCAGGCAGAGCCGACTGTGCATGTCCGCACTACAAGAAAATGGCCGCTTACAGTCAAAGCGGCCATTTTCTTGTAGCGCAGGCATGCGCAGTCGGCTCTGCCCAGGCCCGATGCCTGGCAGAGTGAATGAACAGCCAGAAGAAGCCGCAGGGAAGCTGCACAGAGAAGACTTCTAAAGGTAGGAGAAGAACCAGCATTGATTAGCTGACTGTATAGCATTCGGCCAATCAATGCTGGTTCTGCATCGAACTTTTACATTCGAATAGCGAGTGGTACTCGATCGAGTTCAAGTATTTCGAATACCGTAATATTCGATCGAATACCTACTCGATCGAATACTACTCGCTCATCTCTAGTTCTTACCATAATTTTTTCTTTAGTGTTTGTAAGTGACATATTCAAGGGCCATTGTTTTGACCACTGCATCTAAAGGGTTTATCCGGCCTTTAAAAACTGATGGTTTATCATTAAGATACGCTGTCAGTCTTAGATCAGCAGGAGTCCAAGTTGTTAGGACCCTTGCAGAGCATCTGTTTCCCAGAGTGTTCAGCTCCTGGTATTGTTCATATGCTGGCTGGTGCACTGCTCATTTGCCATACTTTTCATAGTGGCAGTTATAGGTACTGGGTTAGGGAATGAAAATGGACTGGTAAGGCCTTGGTCCAACAATTATTTTTTTTTTTTTTTTAGAATTTATACCAAGACACTGGTCATGTTATACCCGAAACCTATGCTAGTGGCATAGGTTTAACTTCCAGCACATGGCACCTCCTATGATATGTCTGAATTACTGGAGCTTCTTACTGTAATTCTGATGTGTCTCATAACAATGCACAAAGGGATTAAAATCAGCACACAAAATATCAGTTTTAATAAATGTGTTTTTATCAGAATTCTATACAGCTTTTCCCTGATGTCTAGGGTCACTGCATTTTTTTCGACACAAAGTATGAAGCAGAATATGCCTGGGCATATCAACAACACAGGAGAGCACAATGTGAAAATCACAAATCTTCTTGATCTTTATACTTTCACACTGATCAGTGAAGCCTCCCAAGTGTGTTTGCGGTTTATTGTCCCATGTGTAGTCGGTTAGGGCATATTAACAGTCTAAGTGGGAAGTGTGTTTAGTGCCAAAAAAGAGCTTCACTTAATTTTTACATTTAATGTTTTCTTTACAGTTACAGAGCTTGTTGAAAAGGGTTGGAGATTAATATGCAAAACTGTGCACCAAAAATGTGCCAAAATTGTGCCAAAATACAGGACACTGTGTCAAAAGTTTGTTGGAAACTAAGTTACTTAATAAATGGTGTAAAGTTAGACTAGACAGTCTAAAGTAGATTTTCAAACAGCATTAGACACTTTGGAAAATGTATAGGTTTAGGTTGTCTAGTCTAAATTTAATCTGTCTAAAAGTTAGTGTCAGAATCTGAGTTCTTTGTAATATTGTTGTGTATGTTCTGGGGGTGTTTGCCTGGGGATTTAAGCCGGTGTTCTCTGGCTCTCGGGTCATTCTCTTTGCTGCTGAGCTGTGGAGTCAGGGGATTTGTATATGCCTCAGTGTATAGTTGAACTGGCTGGGTGTCTCAGTAGATGCAAGCTTCAGGTGTTTGACATTGTCATCAACCAATCAAGTATTTCCGGGGTCTGTAAAAGGCTCACTGCTGTCTTCAGTCCTTGCTGGTTTTCATTGTTACGAACTAGGATTCTTGGCTCTGTTTGGCAGTAGAGTTTTGTGGAAGTAGCACAGTCTCAGGAGCTTGATTGGAAGTGGTGTGAGTTTACTCTGTGTGAGAGTCTGTTTTTCCCTCAACATTTCTGCTTAACCCTGGTCCTGCATTTCTAGTTGCCTGTCACTGTTTTGGTATTTGTGAGTTTTTGTTTAAGGGCTTCAGGTTTATTTTACCCCTGGCCTGTGATACCCTTTCCTCACTACTCCACTTTTCCTCTCCTCACCTTTTCCTATAAGAAGTTTTGTAATACATTTTATTACAGAGATCTGTTTCCTTCTCCACTTAGTCATCTTTTCTCCTGCTCCTTATCTTCAATCTGACTGCTTTGTTTTTAGAGAAGGGGTTGAGCAGAATTATTTGCTTCTTGTCTACAACTTAGCTGTGTTAAAAAAAAGAAGCAAGGAATAGCAGTGTGTAACAGCAGTAATTACTTGAGTGTCTTTTCTAATTGCTTCCTCTCCTCTCTTCATAGACTAATATGGAGAAAATAACTGCCTGAAAAGTGGAGAAGAAAACATATTTCTTTAATAACATAAATCACAAACTTTATTATTTTTACCTGTGCTATTCATTTATGAAAAAATGTTTAACGGTAGGCTTTATCTAATTTAGTTTATTAATCAAATGATGGTTTACAGAATTTGATATTGCTATAGGATTATTTCAGTCATGATAATACAGAGTCCTCTACAATAGAGATGAGCGAACACTAAAATGTTCGAGGTTCGAAATTCGATTCGAACAGCCGCTCACTGTTCGAGTGTTCGAATGGGTTTCGAACCCCATTATAGTCTATGGGGAACATAAACTCGTTAAGGGGGAAACCCAAATTCGTGTCTGGAGGGTCACCAAGTCCACTATGACACCCCAGGAAATGATACCAACACCCTGGAATGACACTGGGACAGCAGGGGAAGCATGTCTGGGGGCATAAAAGTCACTTTATTTCATGGAAATCCCTGTCAGTTTGCGATTTTCGCAAGCTAACTTTTCCCCATAGAAATGCATTGGCCAGTGCTGATTGGCCAGAGTACGGAACTCGACCAATCAGCGCTGGCTCTGCTGGAGGAGGCGGAGTCTAAGATCGCTCCACACCAGTCTCCATTCAGGTCCGACCTTAGACTCCGCCTCCTCCGGCAGAGCCAGCGCTGATTGGCCGAAGGCTGGCCAATGCATTCCTATGCGAATGCAGACTTAGCAGTGCTGAGTCAGTTTTGCTCAACTACACATCTGATGCACACTCGGCACTGCTACATCAGATGTAGCAATCTGATGTAGCAGAGCCGAGGGTGCACTAGAACCCCTGTGCAAACTCAGTTCACGCTAATAGAATGCATTGGCCAGCGCTGATTGGCCAATGCATTCTATTAGCCCGATGAAGTAGAGCTGAATGTGTGTGCTAAGCACACTCATTCAGCACTGCTTCATCACGCCAATACAATGCATTAGCCAGTGCTGATTGGCCAGAGTACGGAATTCGGCCAATCAGCGCTGGCCAATGCATTCTATTAGCCCGATGAAGTAGAGCTGAATGTGTGTGCTAAGCACATACATTCAGCACTGCTTCATCACGCCAATACAATGCATTAGCCAGTGCTGATTGGCCAGAGTACGGAATTCGGCCAATCAGCGCTGGCTCTGCTGGAGGAGGCGGAGTCTAAGGTCGGACCTGAATGGAGACTGGTGTGGAGCGATCTTAGACTCCGCCTCCTCCAGCAGAGCCAGCGCTGATTGGCCGAATTCCGTACTCTGGCCAATCAGCACTGGCTAGTGCATTGTATTGGCGTGATGAAGCAGTGCTGAATGTGTGTGCTTAGCACACACATTCAGCTCTACTTCATCGGGCTAATAGAATGCATTGGCCAGCGCTGATTGGCCGAATTCCGTACTCTGGCCAATCAGTGCTGGCCAATGCATTCTATTAGCTTGATGAAGCAGAGTGTGCACAAGGGTTCAAGCGCACCCTCGGCTCTGATGTAGCAGAGCCGAGGCTGCACAAGGGTTCAAGCGCACCCTCGGCTCTGATGTAGGAGAGCCGAGGGTGCACTTGAACCCTTGTGCACCCTCAGCTCTGCTACATCAGAGCCGAGGGTGCGCTTGAACCCTTGTGCACACTCTGCTTCATCAAGCTAATAGAATGCATTGGCCAGCGCTGATTGGCCAATGTATTCTATTAGCCTGATGAAGTAGAGCTGAATGTGTGTGCTAAGCACACACATTCAGCTCTACTTCATCGGGCTAATAGAATGCATTGGCCAGCGCTGATTGGCCAGAGTACGGAACTCGACCAATCAGCGCTGGCTCTGCTGGAGGAGGCGGAGTCTAAGATCGCTCCACACCAGTCTCCATTCAGGTCCGACCTTAGACTCCGCCTCCTCCAGCAGAGCCAGCGCTGATTGGCCGAATTCCGTACTCTGGCCAATCAGCACTGGCTAATGCATTGTATTGGCGTGATGAAGCAGTGCTGAATGTGTGTGCTTAGCACACACATTCAGCTCTACTTCATCGGGCTAATAGAATGCATTGGCCAGCGCTGATTGGCCGAATTCCGCTGGCCAATGCATTCTATTAGCGTGAACTGAGTTTGCACAGGGGTTCTAGTGCACCCTCGGCTCTGCTACATCAGATTGCTACATCTGATGTAGCAGTGCCGAGTGTGCATCAGATGTGTAGTTGAGCAAAACTGACTCAGCACTGCTAAGTCTCTGCATTCGCATAGGAATGCATTGGCCAGCCTTCGGCCAATCAGCGCTGGCTCTGCTGGAGGAGGCGGAGTCTAAGGTCGGACCTGAATGGAGACTGGTGTGGAGCGATCTTAGACTCCGCCTCCTCCAGCAGAGCCAGCGCTGATTGGCCGAATTCCGTACTCTGGCCAATCAGCACTGGCTAATGCATTGTATTGGCGTGATGAAGCAGTGCTGAATGTGTGTGCTTAGCACACACATTCAGCTCTACTTCATCGGGCTAATAGAATGCATTGGCCAGCGCTGATTGGCCGAATTCCGCTGGCCAATGCATTCTATTAGCGTGAACTGAGTTTGCACAGGGGTTCTAGTGCACCCTCGGCTCTGCTACATCAGATTGCTACATCTGATGTAGCAGTGCCGAGTGTGCATCAGATGTGTAGTTGAGCAAAACTGACTCAGCACTGCTAAGTCTCTGCATTCGCATAGGAATGCATTGGCCAGCCTTCGGCCAATCAGCGCTGGCTCTGCCGGAGGAGGCGGAGTCTAAGGTCGGACCTGAATGGAGACTGGTGTGGAGCGATCGTAGACTCCGCCTCCTCCAGCAGAGCCAGCGCTGATTGGTCGAGTTCCGTACTCTGGCCAATCAGCACTGGCCAATGCATTCTATTAGCCCGATGAAGTAGAGCTGAATGTGTGTGCTTAGCACACACATTCAGCTCTACTTCATCAGGCTAATAGAATACATTGGCCAATCAGCGCTGGCCAATGCATTCTATTAGCTTGATGAAGCAGAGTGTGCACAAGGGTTCAAGCGCACCCTCGGCTCTGATGTAGCAGAGCTGAGGGTGCACAAGGGTTCAAGTGCACCCTCGGCTCTCCTACATCAGAGCCGAGGGTGCGCTTGAACCCTTGTGCAGCCTCGGCTCTGCTACATCAGAGCCGAGGGTGCGCTTGAACCCTTGTGCACACTCTGCTTCATCAAGCTAATAGAATGCATTGGCCAGCACTGATTGGCCAGAGTACGGAATTCGGCCAATCAGCGCTGGCCAATGCATCCCTATGGGAAAAAGTTTATCTCACAAAAATCACAATTACACACCCGATAGAGCCCCAAAAAGTTATTTTTAATAACATTCCCCCCTAAATAAAGGTTATCCCTAGCTATCCCTGCCTGTACAGCTATCCCTGTCTCATAGTCACAAAGTTCACATTCTCATATGACCCGGATTTGAAATCCACTATTCGTCTAAAATGGAGGTCACCTGTTTTCGGCAGCCAATGACTTTTTCCAATTTTTTTCAATGCCCCCGGTGTCGTAGTTCCTGTCCCACCTCCCCTGCGCTGTTATTGGTGCAAAAAAGGCGCCAGGGAAGGTGGGAGGGGAATCGAATTTTGGCGCACTTTACCACGTGGTGTTCGATTCGATTCGAACATGGCGAACACCCTGATATCCGATCGAACATGTGTTCGATAGAACAGTTCGCTCATCTCTACTCTACAATTATCAGAATTAGAATTTAATCCAATGAATTTATCACATAATGAAGTTACATGAATCATTATGATATCTTTAAAATGTTATTGTTTCAGTATACAGTAATCATCTTTTTTAAAAAAGAAATGTAAATCATTATAATATGTTTTAATATTTTTTCACTGTTCAATATCACCAAATAAGTGTTCATATGACATTTTTATTTTTTCTAATTTTAATGTAGCATAAAAAGAATGAAAATATATTTAGAAAACAACGAGGAAAGAGCCCAAGTGCATAGAAAGAAATGACGGAAGAGCTCAGGTGGCGAGTCACCTAAAAAAGAAACAAAATGCATTACAAAAACAATATAAAAGTAAATTTGCACCTAAAACATGGAAACAATAAAAAGATTCATAATATCTTATATAATAGATAAAAACTCTTTTCCTTGCGCTGTCCTTATCATTAGGTTTGACAACACTCTTTTAGTGAACTTTTTCTTTGGCACCATTTGTATTCTATGACTTAACTTTACTCAGTATTACCATACTGTGATACTCTATGGCTATAAATGAAGCTATGTATTTTTCATATACTGTAAAATCTGTGTTTTCTATCCCCGTTTTGTGACCTTACTTTTTTATAGTAATACACTGTCATCACAATCGCTGTGTATATCATTCATATACTGTATACTTTATGCTTCTTGTAATCCTATTTTTTGTGCTGTTACTTCACTTTGATCATCTATATGCAGTGACATCAGTATCAGCAGTTTTCCCCTTTTTACTTATTTATTGAATATTATTTTGATATATTTTTTAAATTTTTCAGTTTTCTCCTGCAAAGATATCACTATGTTTATTATCCCTGTATTTTCACTTTATTGTATATTCAGCATAATATAAACTTTGTTCAGTGAAATAACTATAAGAATTATTCTTTTGCACTGATATATGTGATTTTTGTTGTTTGTGTATGCTGTCAAAACTTATAGCAGCACTTAAGAATTGTTTTTTTCAGATGCCTCATTCATTCTTCTGCCATGTAAAGGCAGACCCAGTATATTAGCCCAGCCCTTCAGAAGTTGGATCCCCTGAATCTATCAGTGTTTTTGTCATTTTTGTCAATATGCAAATGAATTATTGGAACTCTCTGGAACAATAAAGACATTGACGTTGCTCTAGAGAGGCAAGCACCAACACTGTCATTGCTCCAAAGAACTAATTTGCCTATTGACAAAAACTGCAATATCTCGGCTTATATGGAGGCACCAATTCACAAGGGATAAACACTATGAGATTCGGGTGACCCAAACCTACCTATCTGCAGAGCTCAACAGAAATCCTGGGTTGTGGCTACAAACTTCCTTTAGGCTAAGGCCCCACGTTGAGGAAAAGCAGGTTTTTGTGTTGTAGATTTTGCTGCGGTTTTTTGAGTCAAAGTCAAGAATGGCTACTAAAGGAATGGGAAATACTCAGTCCAATCACATTTATGTGACCACCTGTCAAAATCCAGAATAACCAACTTTTGCAGAGTGGACCGCTGCGAGACATGCAGGAAGAGAGTGAATGTTTTGGTGATGTTCACTGAGATGTTGAACCATGCCGACTCCAGTGCCATGTACAGCTGTGCTAGGTTACTCGCCTGAGCATCCATGGCGTGAACAAAGTGGTCCCACAGATTCTCGATTGGGTTCAAGTCCGGGGAATTTGCTGGCCAATGGAGTACAGTAAACTTATCCTGGTGCTCCTCGAACCACGCACGTACACTGTAAGCTTTATGACACGTCGTATTGTCATGCTGGTAGATGCCATCATCATGAGAAAAAACAATTTGCATGTAGGGGTGAACATGGTCCGCAAGGATAGATGCATACTTGTGTTGATCCATCGTGCTTTCCACAATGAGTGCACCGATAGCTGATGACGCGTGCCTTCTGCGATTGGTTATTTAACGTTGACGTCAAAAGTAGGCGGTGGTCACATTAATATGACTGCACTGTGTATATATGAAGTTCTTATACTTTTACCTTCTGCTCAATCCAATCCTGGCTTTGGTTAAAAAAAAACACAACAAAATCTGCAACAACAAAAAAGCTGCATTTCCGCAACTTGAGGCTTTAGCTGTAAGAGAATTTTTTTATGAATTGCATGTAAAGTTGAAAGCCCTGTTGGTTTGGGGTTAAGAAACTTAATGTAATGTTATGTCTTTTATACTTTATGGCTTTATTGTTTTTTTTTTCTCTTTTCAGTATGCTTTACTTACTTGTAATCTCTTACTTCCTTTCCTTTTTAATATTCAGACTACAGGGTGAATTGGTTCAGGTCTTTTAACACCCAGGTCATTCTGCAAAGATAATTACAATAACATTAGAAATTGGAATCATGTAAGGAGGTTTTTAAAGATTTAAAAGGTAAACTATATAATATATTCATGCTTACCAAAATGCGATCCAAAACCTCTCCACCTATGCTCTATTGTAGAAAAATAAGAATAAAATGTCATTTTGCTTACAATATAATTTACATAAGGGCGTTAAGGTTATGTAGTCATTTTGATTTTTTTTTTATGTCACCTTTTTTACTTTTAGCCTGATACCCCACTTTTCAAAAACACAACTTTTTTTTTTCTTGCAGGTTTTGTTGCGTTTTCTTGAGCCAAATACAAGAATGGCTACAGAAGAATGAGAAATATAAAGAAAGCTTTTATACTTCTTCCTTCTGCTCAATCCACTCGTGTCTTTGGCTTAAAAATATTTCCACAACATAAGGCCTTAGCCTTAAAGGGGCTCTATCATTGGGAAAAGGCATTTTTAACTAAGCATATACTTGCATAGCCATTAGAAAGGCTATTCCACATGTACCTTTTGTATGTAAATCGCCTCAGTAGTTTTTGAATGAGCCCGTTTTTATTCACATGCTAATTAGCCTCCAACGTGCACCCCGGAAGTGTCTGTGATCACTGCCTGCTATTCTCTATATGTGTGAGAGCAGAGAGATGAGTCATCATCATCATCAGCCTCTCTTTTTTTTATGTAGATTGTGAGCCCCACATAGAGCTCACAATGTACATTTTTCCCTATCAGTATGTCTTTTTTGGAATATGGGATGGAAATCCATGCAAACACGGGGAGAACATACAAACTCCTTGCAGATGGCTTTATGCCCTTGGTGGGATTTGAACACCAGGGCCCAACGCTGCAAAGCTGCAGTGCTAACCACTGAGCCACCATGTGGCCCCTCATCAGCAGCCTCTCTGCTCTGAATGATCTGAAAACCAGGAAGTGGCGAGGAGACAGTAGGGCATCTTATGTTATGAAAATCTTAGGATCACTATAGGGTGAGAGCAATGGACATTAAGGCTGGGGCCTCATGTTGCGGAAATGCAGCTTTTTTTTGTTGCAGATTTTGCTGCAGTTTTTTGAGCCAAAACCAAGAATGGCTACAAAAAGTAATGGGAAATATATAGGGAATTCTTAGGCCGGGTTCAGATGGTTTTTTTGGACTGGATTTTGATGCGGAATCAGCGTCAAAATGCAGCTAAAAAAACCCGCCTCCCATTCACTTCAATGGGTCATTTCCTTTTTCCACGAGCAGTTTGTTTCCACTCTTGGAAAAAAGAAGTGACATGCCCTTTCTTCAGGCGGATTCCGTGGCTGATCCAGCCACGGAGTCACGGACATCCGCTTCACAATACTCCCTCCCGACTAGGCTAATTTATTTGGGCCTAATCCAGAGCGGAATGCCGCAACTGGATGCCGGTGCACTGTACTTCTGTCGTGTGTGTGTGGTTTTTTTTTTGTTTTTGTTTTTTTTTGTATTTTTTTGCTGGAGGCTAAATGTAGACAGATACCAGATTGAGGAGCATCAATCATTTCATTTCCATTGCTCTCACCCCATGATAGATGAGGGCAATGGACATAGTACTGTGAACCTACCACAATTTATGTATAGAAGATAATTTAAATGAATTAAATATTAGTGTTATTACCAGTACTTTAGCCACTATTGGTAGTATATCCTCCTGTATATGAGAAAGAAAGGGAAAAGAATCACATATTTGATTTATCTGTATTACTTATCATTTACATGGAGATAAACAATAACCACAGAACGCATAGTGCATATCCTGCAAAAATAAGCCTTCATATCTTTAGATTAATATAACAATTAATAGTGATTACTGGTAAATACATTTTGCATTATTATGTTTTACATTAAACAATGCACAGTCAAGTGTTAAGGCATACTGGAGCTATTTCCTGGACTCTTCTTTATTTGTCAGAAACTTTGTCAGCATTGAAGGAGTTAATCACTGGGCTTCACATGCTGATATCTATAATATTTTGCCATAATGGTTGGTATTGCATTACTTACCAATACATCGCATGCAACATTCTTAACATCTTGTATATGATCTAGGACTTTCTAAAAGGAAATAAAATCAGCTATTACATTTTGTGTCTACTCTATGTAAAATGAAAACTGCATTGTGTGCTTACACACCTTGTACCTAGCAGGACACAGGGTTTGTTTGTAGTCTTTAGAAATACATACTGTAGATGTAATGCGTGTAATGTGTTTTAATACAAATCTACATGCAATTATTGATTCTAAGAAATAATTGAAAACCATTTTAAGACCCCATGTAGAGGAAACAGTGTTTTTGGCTGCTGTGTGTTACAGTACTACCTATGTAGGCACACACTCCCTGATGTGTACAATTATCCCCTGACCCTGGTCTATAGTCTCTCACTCTGCCAAATTAGTATGCCTGCGCTACGCTGAGGACGCCCAATAGGCCGAAACAGCGCTGTCCATAGCTGGGAATCTGTTCCTTTCGGAATAGAAATACTAATTTTGGCAATTAAATCCGCATCATGATAGTAGGCTTATTAACTGAGTCATGCATGATGTTAAAGATGCTGCCCTCTAGAGGGCGGCATACAGAGTACACTGTTCTCCTAATTATACCCTGGAGAATAGATTTGCATATTTTTTACCCAGAATCCCTAGAGGAGCAGGAAAGACTTGTAAGTCTCTGTACTGCCTATGTAGGAACACACACTCCCTGATGTGTATGATTATCCCCAGTACCAGCAAAGTGAACAAGATTTCATTAATCTCATCTACATCAGCAAATACAATTAACATGCTGCATTCTTCAAAAAAACATTTTTTCAAAAATGCAACATATCAATTTTATCTGCTCAAACACTCACATGTTCCCATATATATTTAATAAGGGAAGAAAAATTGCAAAGAAAAAAGCTGCAAAAATGGAGTGAAAAACACTGCGGAAAAAAACCCTAAAAACATTTTTTTTCCACAACATTTTTAGCTGCATTATGCAACATGGGGCATTATTCCTAAGGGTTGTCCCCACCTTGCAGAAAAACAGCTTCTTATGTTGCAGATTTTGCTGTGATTTTTTGAGCCAAGCCCAGGAGTGGATTCAAAAGAAATGGGAAAAATATACTCTTATACTTCTCAACTTACACCTGGCTTTTGCTCTAAAAACAGTAACAAAATGTTTAACACAAAAAGCAGCTTTTCTGCAATGTGGGACCTTAGCAGAACACTATTAATTTTAGCAATCACCTTTGCAAAATAAATGAATAAATACATGTAATGGTTGGGGTTTTATTATAAGCATATTTCCTTTCTTTTTCTCTATCCGCCCCTCCACAAAAAAGGCATTTTGTTTTAGTTCTCATTGCCTTCCATTACCTCCTTATATTATAAACTGATAAAAATATATGGATTCTTACCAACACTACACCTATTTCCGGTACCAGAGTGTCCTGAGTGTGATAAAAGATAAAAATGTGGGATCACTAAACATCAGAACAGTCAATGGATTACTTTATTGTTTCAATAATAACTGTCATTTCTCCATTTTAAAAAATCATTTTATCTGTTATAGTAAAAATTTTAAGGGTTTAAGGGCTTATTCACACGACTGTGAGAAATGGCAATGTGCAACAAAAATGTGGGATTTTTCATTGTGGATCACACGACCATTTTTATTTCACTGTGTTGATTTAGCCCCTTGGTGTTCGGCTGATTACACGCATTGCTATGCCGGCGAGGTATTCGATCGAATACTACTCACTCAACACTAATGTACAACATGTTGACATCTATCGATAAATAGGTTGTGTCAAAAAAGTAAAGACCAATAAAATCCATCCAATTCTTGCCAATGCCAGTTAAAAACTGATGCAAAATTTTGAAATATAGGTCATGTGACATGTGAATAGTCCCAATCCCTAACCTTGAATTCAATGCAGCTAGATGACATACCTCTAAAAAAACAGCCACAGCCACATGACTATTAATCACTGTCATGTGAATATAGCTTTAATTAATATGATAGGCTAAATTATAAATCTGGGAAAAGGAACATTGATCTATTCTCAACCATAACTACAGACAGAAATTGGTCTAAGGGCAGGTTCACATCTGCGCCCGGTCTCCGCTTTAGCCAATCTGGTGGTTTTATGTCTTCTGCCCCTTGAAACTGGACAGAGGATGGAAACCTGGTGGTTAGTTTTCAAACCCATTCACTTGAAAGGGTTTGCAAAGTGACCACCCATGAGCATCTTCTGCCTGTCCGCGGCAAAACCGTTTTTTTTTTAACCGGACACAAAGTCATGCATGTCCGACTTTGTGTCTGGTTAAAAAAAAAAGGTTTCACCATGGAGAGCACTATAATAAGTGTCCAGTATGTGCACTGTATACATTTACCACCAGAATAACAATGCTTAGCTGAATAAAGATAATATATTATTTAAACTGCATGATGAATTCTTTAAAAACAAATCCCCAAAACAATGATGGAATTACTGTTTGTTTGTTTGTTTGTTTTTTTTTAAGTCCATACCCACATAATAAATAAGTTATTTAACCCATTAACTGCCATGCTCTCCAATTGGGTATCGGGTACTTTAACCCTCCTACGAATGCCATCTGTAATTGAGGAATAGAAACAGGACATTCACGTGTTCCAGCAGGATATCGCCCATGATAGGAAACCTAAACTGATCATGTGCATGTGTTGCCTTGCGCACATGAGGTCATTTTCATGGTGCAGTTCCCGTATTAGTGAAAACATTTTTTGGCAGTTAATGGGTTAATGCAATGAATGAACCTTAAAATAGTGCTAATGAAAATATACAAACCAGTCTATCTCTATGCACAAAGAAATAATAAGAGTGTACAGGAAGGTGTGTTTTGAGGATTTTGTACTTTGTATAAAGCACAAAAGAAAATTTGAAGTATTACAAAAGATTTCTTACCACAATATCTGACACTAAAGATGGAAGGCTGTTCTAGAAAATAAAGAGACCAATAGAGTTATATATATATATATATATATATATATATATATATATATATATATATTAGTGCTAACAATGCTTTTTGATGATTGGACATATTGCTTTGCTATAAATATTAGTCTTTAGAATTAGTTATATGAACAATTGCCATCAAATCATGATTTATTCTTTTTAGCTAATACATACAATATGTATGTAGTATGTATTCACATGCAATCCAGTTTTTTTAGGACAAATAAATTTCTTACCAGGACATCAGAAACTATGGCCAGAATATGATTCTAGAATAGAAAAACAGAAATCAATAATTAACATGAAAGCCATTAGTCCATTCACTGACCTCCATCTACCATGTACCATATTATATTCTAATATTGTTTTTTAGTGTGTCAGAAGGTCCTAGCTATTCCTTAGGCACCAGGGTGCTACATCTGTGCCATTTATTTTCTGTGCCATTAAGGTATTTAAACTCAACCCTTTGCAAACTTACAAGCTCACAGTTACGCAATTCTCATACCCAAGCATTGTTAAAATTATGGGTCAGCCAAAAAAGTTCAGTGTAAATTGAGTATGGTAATAGAATGCCACTTGCATGCCATCTCTGATCTGCTATTTTTGCCTATAATTTTCTCATAAAGTTATCAATATTTTAGTAAGTATGGCCTTCCACATACCTTACAGTTATCCTTTTTTTAATTTAGAAGACCACAATTATGACCAATTATTACATTTTTGTAAAATATTTTTAAAATTAACATGTACCAGAAAGTCAAACAATATGTCGGCAACCTGATCAGCAATTTGCTCACAATTTTCGATTGTAGGCACCTAAAACAAAAAAATAAAAAATAACAAAGTAAAAAACTGGAGCTTTGACCAGTATGGCCAAATATTATATTCTAAGTACTTAAAAATATTTTTATGGATGCATGTATATACTGTATTAAATAGTCTAAAGAAGAACCCTATCTAGTATAAAGTGAGTGCTGTGTTTCCAGTGCTACTATTATCCCCAGGCATCACTCTCACTGCTGTCTGATTATAACATTTCCTATGTGTTACTCTGTAAGGACTAAGTAGCGTATACCCAGAATGCAATGTGAATAGAGCCTTAGGTTTAATCTACAACATCTGTCTATTATACAAGACTATATGTTAAAGACTTTACCACTTCTATTCCCAGCAAACTATCCAGGGTGCAGCCTACATCTTCCTAGAAGGAAAAAAGCAAAATTAAATAAGGTAATTATGAATGGCATATTCTGTATACTTAATATTCACATCTGAACACTGTAGACTTGTAAACAAAGCATATTGTATGAATAGTCATTAAAAGACTGGATCTACTTTTTGATAAAACAGAATTGGATGATCATTGTGTTGGCTGAGCATTTCTATAACCCTGCTTATATTTTTACATATATCAAAAGTTCTTTAACGTGCAAATATCATTATTGACAACTTTGATCTACAAAAGGTCAAGTCTATTAATATTTTTTAATATTCTGGTATTTACATTGGCAGTAATCCTTCATTGTACATAATGCCTATGCTTCTCTTGTTTGCTCTATCAACATAAATGTCATAAGGATTTTTTTTTTAACCTTTAGGGTACGTTCACATGGACTTTTTTTTTTTTGAGAATTTTGGCACACTTTCCATAGCAAATTAAATGTAAAAAAAAAAAAAAAAAATCCACATTGAAGTCCTATTGATTGTAGTGGAAGTCTATAAAGGACATCTTCATTTTCAGGGTGATATATCCTATCTGGAAAAAAAACCCCACTGAAATTGTGGTTCGTGGCCACACACTGACTAACTGCATTGAATGCAGCTTATTCTATTTTCAATCCATGGCAGTTTGAAACTATAAATATATATGTTAGATTCTTTGACATGTAATATATTTTTTTGCTGTGTAACCATACCCTTACCATGGATCTAGAATATATAACTTTAACATATGTTAACAGTAGGGAAGCTGCTGCAGCTGACTCATCAGCCTCCCTGCTCTCACCTCCCACTATTTACACAGATCAGACAGTACTCAGTGAACTTCCAGTGCTCTGTGCTGGTTAACTAGCATATCAATAAAAGCGGGCTAAATAAAAAACAGCTGAGATGATTAACAAATAAAAGGTATGTCTAGAATAGTCTTTCTAAAGGCTATGCAAATATATGATTAGTTAAAAAACACTAGAGCCAATGATAGAATCCCCTAAAAAATATATTTTAATTGAGCATATTGTTTGGTATTTCTTTGAGACAGCATCCATGTTATGTAAATTAAATAAAATTACCAATAATTTGTTGACTTCATCTAGAAATTCCATGAATAATTGCTGGTTTTGCGATGTCTAGAATTGATAATAAAATTTATTATTACAAAGATCAATACATTACTATTATTGCAAAAAATATAGTTTACTTATATTATATTGCCCATTTCCAGAAAAACCTCCATTGGATTTGCAATCGTGCCATTGTCTTATGGGTTCTGTTTTTACAACTGTGTTGTAAAAAAAAATAAAATTACATATTACCTATTTTCTGAGCATCATAATGATCACAGTGATACCAAATTGATATTATTTTACATTTTAAAACCTGAATTTTAATAAAAATTCTAAACTTTGAAAAATACAAACATTTCTTTTGAGTTGCCAAATAACTTTTAACACCCCTGACTTTTTATATTATCCAAAACCATTTTGGACAATGTCTAACATTTTGATTACTTTTTTAGGATAAGGCCCACAAACCAAGACATACCAAAAAATGACTGCAAACACAAACAAAACAAACACAGTGGAAACACATTGCATTTTTTTGCAGTTTTTCATTGCATTTTTGCAGAGCTTTCCTCTGCAGACTTTCTACCTGTATTATATCTATATGTAAAACGCCAGCATTTTCCACATAGGTGTAATGCCACTGCAAAAACACTTGTATTTCACAACATGGGGCTTCAGTCTTAATCATTTAGGGAAATGGGGGGAAAAACAGAGTGAAACACTGTGGTTTTGATGTTTTTTCTCTTGTTGCATTTATGGTATGAGGTAAATACTTTTATTTTTTTTATAGTTTGAGCATTTTCAGACATGGGGACACCTAAGGGCATGTTCACATGGTGCAAACCTTTTCCACTATGTGACTTTTCTGCACCAGCGGGAAAAAAAAGCAAGGGGCTCCCATTGAAATGAATGGGAAGCCTTTTGCAGGTGGATTTTGAGGCGGATTCCACGTCAAAATCCACCTGTGAAAAACTCCATGTGAACATATACTTATACATTTATGTTTTTATTTTTAATTGATTTAATTATCACATATACAATATATTGCATTACTAATGTATTGAAGTATATTGTAAAATCCATTCACTTCTATTACACTGCCTTTACATACAGCAATGACAGGATGTAATAGATGTAACAGCATGTAGTAGAAGTGTACAAATGACGGGATATAATGGAAATGCACTAATAGCAGCATGTAATAGAAGTGTACCAATGACAGGATGTAATAGAAGTGTACTAATAGCAGCATATAATAGAAGTGTACTAATGACAAGCTTAGAAGCTTTCAGTAGGTAGGATCCCTTCTTTCATAACTTATTTCCACCCCTAAAATCATGTTCTGGGAGCTATCCTTCTCAAACAATCTGTCACCACTGCTTTTTAGATGCCTTTGTTGATGGCTGCAATTAGCCTCTGATTGTGGGTATTGCTGAAGGGTTTCCGCTGTTTTAAAACAGCGGAGACCCAGCAGTTATAGCACCAAGTTTATAGCTCTCACATCAGCGGTACTATCACAGCAGATGTTGAGAAAGGATTAATTGGGATCGATACTTTATACATGTATTTTTCATAATCATTTTGATGTTGATGATTAGCACTGTGACAAAAGTGTCTGTACTTATCCTACCCATGCCCTCCCATTCAACTACCCCTATAGACAAGAAGAAATAGTGATATCTATATGAATAGTGATATCTATTGCTCAACAATCTATACTATCTCTATCATATTTAGGACATATCGTCAGTCTGACTGTTAGACAATCAAACATATGCTTTAATAAGGTGTAACTTTTAGAGAAGAGAAAATCAATTTGGCATGAATAGAATTCATTACAAATTTCCCAAAGCTTTTGGATTTTGGTAAGTCTGAAACTTTTGGAATTTGATATAAATACATGTTGCTCAAGATGGCAGCTACCCCTTTACCGTTCGTGAGAAGACTGAACAAGCATCACACAACCTTGGCGGGCTTCCCCCATAACGCATTACAAGCAACTCTCCGTCTTGAGCAGACAATCAAGAGGAACTATAAGCTTGAGTTACTGATGACATAGTGTATGAGCTACTATAAAGCATTCCAACCAAAAAATGTTGCTACTTTGAAGAGATACAGATAGGATAGGCAGGACATCAAACAATTTTGTGCAGCTGCTAAAAACTGCAAGGACATATCAGTACACCCTTGCAGAAGAAGTTAACCATTTCCGGACGTAAATACTCTATGGGTGATCCGGAATTGGTTAAAAAGCATAACCAATTCAACACTGCAATGTGTTTTTAACCCCTTAAGGACCAGGCCATTTTTTGGTTTCGCATTTTCGTTTTTCCCTCCTCACATTTCAAGAGCCATAACTTTTTCATTTTTCAGTTCACAGAGTCACATGATGGCTTATTGTTTGCGGGACAAATTGTACTTTGTAATGGCAACATTCAATATGCTGTGCAATGTACTGGGAAGCTGGAAAAAAATTCAGAATGAGGTGCAATTGGAGAAAAAATGCATTTGCGCCATTTTCTTATGGGTTTAATTTTTACAGCGTTCACTGTTTGGTACAAATGACATGTTACCTGTGTTCTACGTGTCAGTACGAATGCGGTGATACCAAATTTATATAGTATTTGAAATGTTTTGATACTTTTAAAAAAATGATAAACTTTGCAAAATAGAAAAAAAAATTTGTCATCATGTTCTAACACCTGTAACTTTTTCATATTTCCATGTATGGAGCTGGTTGTGGTGTCTTTTTATGCGGGACAAGATGACGTTTCTATTGATACCATTTGGGGAAAGATCTGATGGTTTGATCACTTTTTATTCAATTTTTTATAGGAGGCAAAGTGTTGAAAAAAACGCTTTTTGGCTGTTTTTATTTTTTTTGCCGCTACGCCGTTCGCAGTACGGGATAAATGTTTTAATATTCTAATAGTTCGGGCATTTTGGAGCGCGGGGATACCTAATATGTTTATGTTTAATGTTCTTTAATTACTTTTATAGCTAATCTAGGGAAAGGGGGGTGATTTGAACTTTTATATTTTTTCTATTTTTTTAATACTTTTAAAAACTTTTTTTTTCTTCTGTTACATTTATGATCAGACCCCTTAGGTACCTTGAAATCTAGGGGGTCTGATTGCTCATACTAGGAAAATCGCAGCACTTCTATTAGACGATGCCTCTGGCATCGTCTAATAGATCTTGTGCAGAGACAAGCCTGGAAGCCTTCAATAGGCTTCCGGCTGTCATAGCAACCGATCACCGCCCTCATGTGATGTTCAGGAGGGCAGCGATCGGCGAAACATGGCGGCGCCCATGCCGCCGGCGCCGTTTACACACTGCGGTCACGTTTGACCGCAGTGTGTAAAGGGTTAACAGCAGCGATCGGCTCGGGCACCGACCGCTGCTGTTATTGGCAGGTCCTGGCTGTATGATACAGCTGGCATCTGCCGTGTATGGAGCGAGCTCAGCGTGTGAGCTCGCTCCATACATCCCCATGCGACCCATGACGTACAGTTACGTCAAGGGTCGCTAAGGGGTTAAATAGGCTGTTGGCTACCAGTATCTGCCATCCATTTACTTATAATGAAATATGTTGCAATCACGTTGACATTGCTAATGGTGTCTTGGCATGAAAGACATTGAAAAGGATTGGATGCAATGCTAGGATGTTGTTGCAATATCTTACTCAACTCTATTCTCAACTAATTCTTGATTCAGATCAAATTTATTCAGACCAAAATTAATCTAATGATTGAAAAGGACCTCATACAAATTTCAGTAAATTCACTCATCTCTAAATACTGTATTACTTTATGTATCGATTATTACTAAATATATTGCATGTTTAACCAGATGCCAAATGCAGAGAGTGCAGCCAGTCATCCCAGAGAAAAAGCAGGGGTGACATATTACCATCCCTGCTCTCCTGATAACTGTATACACCCTGCTCAATGAAAGTGTGAAAAATACCATTTTTTACCTCCCTTTTGTCTATATTTTCCAGGATATTAACCCTTTCGTAACTTGTCTGTTTTAGGCTAAGATGGCTAACTAAACCAAGCCATTTATTGCGTCACATACCAAGACCTATATATATATATTTTTTTTTCTGTCATTGAAAATGTATGAGGGCTTTTGCAGGCTAAGTTTTTTTTTCCATCCAACACTTCTCAAGAAACAAAAAGTGAAAATAAATAATAACACAATTTAAAATAGTATTTGTTGGGTGATTATGAAAGTCACAACACTCCTTATGTGTGCTATGGTTTTCTTTCTTTCTTATTTATTAAACATTTTGAGGTGGGGATTGATGTTTCAAAATCTAAAATTGTAGCATTATATTTTTTCATTCCTATTTCCTTGTGAATTTCAGATGTATGGTTACTTAATGACAGATGATTGATTATATTAGTGGCAAAATATAATTGCTTACAATTATGGTTAAAAAGAAACAATTCACTATACCTTAGCAAGTTGATATTTGCAAAGGAGATTTCCCAGTTCTTGAATAAATTTAGGAGCATCATTCTGAAAAAACAGGATCATAATTTTGGTACATGTGGCTCAGGTCATATAGTCTAATTGTTATTATGTGTAATAAACAATATATTAATTTAAATTTGTATTTAAATAATCTAAATTCAAATATGATTCCAAATACTTCTTGATTTTGAATCAATAAAATGTAGGTATACACACTTGAAGAAGTTCTTGGAGACAAGCATTCTGAATTGTACCAGCTGATAAATCTAAATGACAGAAAATAAGATTATTAAATATATTATACATTTTCTACAAGCCATTGTTCAGATGCGTCAGATTTTATGCATAAATGTTTGAAACCAAAAATCTTTTCCATACATTTGAAAGAGTTATGTGCATGGTTGTTTAAAAAAAAAAAAAAAACTCAACATTTATGGAACATCTGCAGCAATTTCTGCAACACATTTGCAGTGTGTGAACATACTCTTAATGATGTGGCAAAGTACTTAATAAAATTTAGCTTAACCCTTAAGTACTATCATGGTGTCTATCATAATGATATGTGTATAGTAGTGGTCTATGGTAGACGCCATGATAGTACTTAAGGGTTAAGGCTAAGGCCCCACTCTGCAGAAAAGCGGTTTTGTTTTTGCCCATTTTGCTGAACTTCTTTGAGCCAAAGCCAGTAGTGGATTGAACAGGATGAAAAAGTATTTCCTATTCCTTTGGTAGCGACTCAATGTGTGGCCTTAGCCTAAAAAGCAATGCTGAAAAGATATTGCAGTTAATAAAACAAACTTATTACCAAAACTGGAGGCCAAAGTTGCCAAAAGAAATATGGCAGCAAGTTTCATTGTTGTATGACTTATTTCTGCAGTCGTAAAATAAGAAAAATGGTTACAGTCTATCAATTTCTGCCTCTATTTATAGTACAATTGACAGATTGGATTGGACAGCCTTTCCACTTTCTAAACTAAGCAGCTATTTAGCAGCTTCTAAAGTTTGCCTAAGTTTATTTATATAGCATGTGTCAATATTTTACAATTATTTTTGTTACGTGGAAAATATATAAAAGAGCCCAATATAATATTTACATCTTCATATTTACTGTTCTTTATTCCTTAACCTCTTTCACATTTACACATTACCGCTTTTGTCCTAGAGGACAAGTATATTTTATCAGGATTGATATACATGTTAAAGGAATTTATACGACTATAATTTCTGAATCCACTCAATAATAGTAGATTGCAAATAGTATACAGCTATTATCTACTAGGGTAGATTGATAAATACTAGAGATGAGCGAATAGTATTCAATCGAATACCTTGCTTCCATAGTAATGCGTGTAAGTGGCTGAACACCAAGGGATTAAGCGCAGTCAATATTCGATGCGCTTAACCTCTTGGTGTTCGGACACTTACATGCATTCCTATGGTTGCAAGGTATTCGATCAAATACTAATCGCTCATCTCTAATAAATACTAAGTTAGCCACCTATTATGAATACTGGTGGGCCTGATTTATGTTGACCTTTGGGTATAAGAGTCAAAGCAGATTCAGATATGCCTCAACCTATTTTATTCACCAATTATGTTATACAACAATAATGGTTCTAGTGACACTCAGGTTATAGTCACACATATATTTTCCTATTATATTGATCACCATTTTGTAATAAATATAAGTGCTTAATTTATATAAACTTTTAATTTAAGAAATACAAAAAAAAGCAATTGTGCTATGTTTTATTCATGCCTTACCATAAATAGTGTTTACTGCATTCTACACATATAACAGTTATAAATACCAGCACATTACGTATCAAAACCTCCTCTGTTAGCCACATATACCATTAAGTACTCATAACATTGTGTGCAGCAGGGATGAACATTTTTAAAAATATGACATTTATTGGTATGAACTAAAAAATACAAAATAACAAAAACAATCTTGCCGCCACAAAAAGTGAATAACACACACTTACCTATTCGCAAGGTGATAAAGTACATATTGCATGTAATGCATCTATACTAGAGCCAAACCAACATATTGTCCTTAAGCCATAACATAGACCAGGGGTAGGGAACGTACGGCTCTCCAGCTGTTGCAAAACTACAACTCCCAGCATGCATATTTGCTCTGCTGTTCTTGGAACTCCCATGGAAGTGAATGGAGCATGTTGGGAGTTGTAGTTTCACAGCAGCTGGAGAGCCGAAGGTTCCCTATCCCTGACATAGACCAACATAAATGGAGCAATAGGTAAAGCTATATATATAATACAGGTGAGGTTGTATTCTCATAACTTACATAGCAGTGCAGTTCTCACCTTCCAAGCTTAAGCAATAGTAATCAGAAAGAAAAGTAGTTTGAGATAAAACATGGAACCTTTTTACTGCCTTAACATGTACAGAAATCATTCAGGAGTCACTTTATCTTAACCTAATGCAGCCCCTGACAAGTAAGGGTCCATTCACACGAAGTAAACGTGCACTCATTTTGGCAGAATACACATGTAAAGAATACACATGTAAAAATAAGACTCCCATTGATTTCAATGACATTTTTTACACGTGTAAAAAAACGGGCCAAAAAACGCCTCGTGTTTTTTGGCCCGGGCATGTTGTTCAGGGTGCTTGCTATAGAGGGCAGCATAACAGAGGCACTGTCTCCCTGTTTACATTTTGGGAGACAGATTTGCATATTCTTCCCGTGTTCCCTTGCAGTGGAGCAACTATGGCTGTATAAGTCTCCACACACCTCAGAAGGTGGTCTCTCCCTAAGGATAGACGTTATCCCCACAATCTGGTCTCTTAGCCTGTCACTTAAACCAAATCAATTCTCTCTAGGCTGCGCTGATGAAGTCCAAAGAGACCGAAACGGTGCCATCCGTAGCTGAGAAATTGATTTGGTTATAACCTCGCATCATGCAGTAAAGACTTCTGGGAAGTTGGGCATGTTGTTCAGGGTGCTTGCTATAGAGGGCAGCATAACAGAGGCACTGTCTCCCTGTTTACATCTTGGGAGACAGATTTGCATATTCTTAACATATACCGAGACATATATAGTACTATATTTCATCCAAAAGTGAATATATATACCACATACAAAAATTGAACAACCAGAATTTACTTGGTGAGATAAATAGACATAACATATGGTAGGCAACCGACATACAGGAGTTATATCATCAAAAATTCCTTAGTCATAAATAAAACAAAGAAAATGATGGCCAGGCATTTCACAAAACATATGTACTATTATCACATGTTTCTCCTTGTTTGTAGGATATTATATCATTTTATAATCACTGCCGGCCACCAACAATACATGGCACCTAAACTGCCAAACTGTAATTGGTCATTGAGTCCCTTGGGCTGTAGGGTAAGTAATTTAAAGCTGCAGAAATTTTGATATTGGAGAATTTTCCTGTCCCAGTCGCTTCCACTTACATTAGGATGAATTAAATCAATCAATCCCCATAAAGAGGATGAAATTGGGATCACCATCATGAATCTGTATAATCTATGCTAGTGGTGTGTCCCTTTGATGCTTTATATTGCCTAAATATTCTCCTACTCTGGTCTGAGTTCACGGCAAGTCTTTCCTATATACTCAATGTCACATTTACAAATGACCTTGTAGATTACTCCTCTTGCTTGCAATTGATAAAATGGCAAATATTATAGGAAATACCCATTACATTGCTAATAAACTCTTTGCCTATTTCTATATAGGGGCATGTGATACAACCTCCACATTGATACAACCCCTTGATTTGACGTGATCTTTTATCCCATTTTTGCAATGTGGGGAACCCGCCTTAGACAGTTTTCTTCATTAGTCTTTCTTTCAGCTTGATAAGTAATTGCAGTTTACGAATAATTTCTTGAACAGTCGTTTGCTTTTTCACAATGTCAATGTCTTTTGTTAGACCAAAAAATATGATGAATATGATATGCTTTCCATAGACCTAAAATGTCTTCATAAGGTCTCCATTTATATGAAGTAGATAGAATAGCTCAGCAGAAAATGCTATCTTGTAAAATCCGATATTATATTAATGTCCTAATCATAGAATAAGCCATCATTGTATGATCAGTGGAGGTCCCAACCCCAGAAAACCCACTGATCAATAGGACAAAGAAGCAGCGGTGCCTGGTATTGCATCTTAGCCATAGTTTGCCTTGTCCACATGAATAGGCTGAGTTGCAGTATAAGGCTCAACTATACCTTTTGTGTAATAGCCATTGCAGTGAAATGGACAATGTATACCAAGGTAGCTTCTTTATTGATTGTAATATCATAGAAAGATAGTAAAACATTGACTGAACTATGAACTTTTAAAAATAAAATTGGTTTCTGTCTAGAGATGAGCGAACAGTGTTCTATCGAACTCATGTTCGATCGGATATTAGGCTGTTCGGCATGTTCGAATCGAACACCGCGTGGTAAAGTGCGCCATTACTCGATTCCCCTCCCACCTTTCCTGGCGCCTTTTTTGCTCCAATAACAGCGCAGGGTAGGTGGGACAGGAACTACGACACCGATGAAGTTGAAAAAAGTAGGCAAAACCCATTGGCTGCCGAAAACATGTGACCTCTAATTTAAAAGAACAGCGACGCCCAGGTTCGCGTCATTCTGAGCTTGCAATTCACCGGGGACGGAGGTTTCCGTCCAGTTAGCTAGGGCTTAGATTCTGGGTAGGCAGGGACAGTCTAGGATAGGAAGGAGAAGACAACCACAACAGCTCTTGTAAGAGCTAAATTCCAGGGAGAAGCTTGTCAGTGTAACGTGGCACTGACGGGCTCAATCGCCGCAACCCAGCTTTCCCAGGATCCTGAATGGAATACACTGACAGTGTATTCCCGTATACCCCATATATACACCCCAAATCCCCGTTCCAACGGTGTGCCCCCCCACCTTCACCTCAGAAATACCCTGCAAGTCCCCTAGCAATAGGATTGGGGCTATATACACCCACTATTTTTGCTACTGCCATATAGTGCCATTGTCTGACTGGGAATTCAAAGAATATATTGGGGTTACGTGCACCCACAATTTTTGCTACTGCTATATAGTGCCATTGTCTGACTGGGAATTCAAAGAATATATTGGGGTTACGTGCACCCACAATTTTTGCTACTGCCATATAGTGCCATTGTCTGACTGGGAATTCAAAGAATATATTGGGGTTACGTGCACCCACAATTTTTACTACTGGTATACAGTGCCATTGTCTGACTGGGAATTCAAAGAATATATTGGGGTTACAAATACCCTCATTTCTTGCTACTGCCATATAGTGCCAGTTTCTGACTGGGAATTCAAAGAATATATTGGGGTTACGTGCACCCACAATTTTTGCTACTGGTATATAGTGCCATTGTCTGACTGGGAATTCAAAGAATATATTGCGGTTACGTGCACCCACAATTTTTGCTACTGCTATATAGTGCCATTGTCTGACTGGGAATTCAAAGAATATATTGGGGTTACGTGCACCCACAATTTTTGCTACTAGTATATAGTGCCATTGTCTGACTGGGAATTCAAAGAATATATTGGGTTTACAAATACCCTCATTTCTTGCTACTGCCATATAGTGCCAGTTTCTGACTGGGAATTCAAAGAATATATTGGGGTTACAAATACCCTCATTTCTTGCTACTGCCATATAGTGCCAGTTTCTGACTGGGAATTCAAAGAATATATTGGGGTTACGTGCACCCACAATTTTTGCTACTGGTATATAGTGCCATTGTCTGACTGGGAATTCAAAGAATATATTGGGGTTACGTGCACCCACAATTTTTGCTACTGGTATATAGTGCCATTGTCTGACTGGGAATTCAAAGAATATATTGGGGTTACGTGCACCCACAATTTTTGCTACTGGTATATAGTGCCATTGTCTGACTGGGAATTCAAAGAATATATTGGGTTTACAAATACCCTCATTTCTTGCTACTGCCATATAGTGCCAGTTTCTGACTGGGAATTCAAAGAATATATTGGGGTTACGTGCACCCACAATTTTTGCTACTGCTATATAGTGCCATTGTCTGACTGGGAATTCAAAGAATATATTGGGGTTACGTGCACCCACAATTTTTGCTACTGCTATATAGTGCCATTGTCTGACTGGGAATTCAAAGAATATATTGGGGTTACGTGCACCCACAATTTTTGCTACTGCTATATAGTGCCATTGTCTGACTGGGAATTCAAAGAATATATTGGGTTTACAAATACCCTCATTTCTTGCTACTGCCATATAGTGCCAGTTTCTGACTGGGAATTCAAAGAATATTTTGGGGTTACAAATACCCTCATTTCTTGCTACTGCCATTTAGTGCCAGTTTCTGACTGGGAATTCAAAGAATATATTGGGTTTACAAATACCCTCATTTCTTGCTACTGCCATATAGTGCCATTGTCTGACTGGGAATTCAAAGAATATATTGGGGTTACAAATACCCTCATTTCTTGCTACTGCCATATAGTGCCAGTTTCTGACTGGGAATTCAAAGAATATATTGGGTTTACAAATACCCTCATTTCTTGCTACTGCCATATAGTGCCAGTTTCTGACTGGGAATTCAAAGAATATATTGGGGTTACGTGCACCCACAATTTTTGCTACTAATATATAGTGCCATTGTCTGACTAGGAATTCAAAGAATATATTGCGGTTACGTGCACCCACAATTTTTGCTACTGCTATATAGTGCCATTGTCTGACTGGGAATTCAAAGAATATATTGGGTTTACAAATACCCTCATTTCTTGCTACTGCCATATAGTGCCAGTTTCTGACTGGGAATTCAAAGAATATATTGGGGTTACAAATACCCTCATTTCTTGCTACTGCCATATAGTGCCAGTTTCTGACTGGGAATTCAAAGAATATATTGGGGTTACGTGCAGCCACAATTTTTGCTACTGGTATATAGTGCCATTGTCTGACTGGGAATTCAAAGAATATATTGCGGTTACGTCCACCCACAATTTTTGCTACTGCTATATAGTGCCATTGTCTGACTGGGAATTCAAAGAATATATTGGGGTTACGTGCACCCACAATTTTTGCTACTGGTATATAGTGCCATTGTCTGACTGGGAATTCAAAGAATATATTGGGGTTACGTGCCCCCACAATTTTTGCTACTGGTATATAGTACCATTGTCTGACTGGGAATTCAAAGAATATATTGGGTTTACAAATACCCTCATTTCTTGCTACTGCCATATAGTGCCAGTTTCTGACTGGGAATTCAAAGAATATATTGGGGTTACGTGCACCCACAATTTTTGCTACTGCCATATAGTGCCATTGTCTGACTGGGAATTCAAAGAATATATTGGGGTTACGTGCACCCACAATTGTTGCTACTGCTATATAGTGCCATTGTCTGACTGGGAATTCAAAGAATATATTGGGGTTACGTGCACCCACAATTTTTGCTACTGCTATATAGTGCCATTGTCTGACTGGGAATTAAAAGAATATATTGGGTTTACAAATACCCTCATTTCTTGCTACTGCCATATAGTGCCAGTTTCTGACTGGGAATTCAAAGAATATATTGAGGTTACAAATACCCTCATTTCTTGCTACTGCCATATAGTGCCATTGTCTGACTGGGAATTCAAAGAATATATTGGGGTTACAAATACCCTCATTTCTTGCTACTGCCATATAGTGCCAGTTTCTGACTGGGAATTCAAAGAATATATTGGGGTTACGTGCACCCACAATTTTTGCTACTGGTATATAGTGCCATTGTCTGACTGGGAATTCAAAGAATATATTGGGGTTACGTGCACCCACAATTTTTGCTACTGGTATATAGTGCCATTGTCTGACTGGGAATTCAAAGAATATATTGGGTTTACAAATACCCTCATTTCTTGCTACTGCCATATAGTGCCAGTTTCTGACTGGGAATTCAAAGAATATATTGGGGTTACGTGCACCCACAATTTTTGCTACTGCCATATAGTGCCATTGTCTGACTGGGAATTCAAAGAATATATTGGGGTTACGTGCACCCACAATTTTTGCTACTGCTATATAGTGCCATTGTCTGACTGGGAATTCAAAGAATATATTGGGTTTACAAATACCCTCATTTCTTGCTACTGCCATATAGTGCCAGTTTCTGACTGGGAATTCAAAGAATATATTGGGGTTACAAATACCCTCATTTCTTGCTACTGCCATATAGTGCCATTGTCTGACTGGGAATTCAAAGAATATATTGGGGTTACAAATACCCTCATTTCTTGCTACTGCCATATAGTGCCAGTTTCTGACTGGGAATTCAAAGAATATATTGGGGTTACGTGCACCCACAATTTTTGCTACTGCTATATAGTGCCATTGTCTGACTGGGAATTCAAAGAATATATTGGGGTTACGTGCACCCACAATTTTTGCTACTGCTATATAGTGCCATTGTCTGACTGGGAATTCAAAGAATATATTGGGGTTACGTGCACCCACAATTTTTGCTACTGCTATATAGTGCCATTGTCTGACTGGGAATTCAAAGAATATATTGGGTTTACAAATACTCTCATTTCTTGCTACTGCCATATAGTGCCAGTTTCTGACTGGGAATTCAAAGAATATTTTGGGGTTACAAATACCCTCATTTCTTGCTACTGCCATTTAGTGCCAGTTTCTGACTGGGAATTCAAAGAATATATTGGGTTTACAAATACCCTCATTTCTTGCTACTGCCATATAGTGCCATTGTCTGACTGGGAATTCAAAGAATATATTGGGGTTACAAATACCCTCATTTCTTGCTACTGCCATATAGTGCCAGTTTCTGACTGGGAATTCAAAGAATATATTGGGTTTACAAATACCCTCATTTCTTGCTACTGCCATATAGTGCCAGTTTCTGACTGGGAATTCAAAGAATATATTGGGGTTACGTGCACCCACAATTTTTGCTACTGGTATATAGTGCCATTGTCTGACTGGGAATTCAAAGAATATATTGCGGTTACGTGCACCCACAATTTTTGCTACTGCTATATAGTGCCATTGTCTGACTGGGAATTCAAAGAATATATTGGGTTTACAAATACCCTCATTTCTTGCTACTGCCATATAGTGCCAGTTTCTGACTGGGAATTCAAAGAATATATTGGGGTTACGTGCACCCACAATTTTTGCTACTGGTATATAGTGCCATTGTCTGACTGGGAATTCAAAGAATATATTGCGGTTACGTGCACCCACAATTTTTTCTACTGCTATATAGTGCCATTGTCTGACTGGGAATTCAAAGAATATATTGGGGTTACGTGCACCCACAATTTTTGCTACTGGTATATAGTGCCATTGTCTGACTGGGAATTCAAAGAATATATTGGGGATACGTGCACCCACAATTTTTGCTACTGGTATATAGTGCCATTGTCTGACTGGGAATTCAAAGAATATATTGGGTTTACAAATACCCTCATTTCTTGCTACTGCCATATAGTGCCAGTTTCTGACTGGGAATTCAAAGAATATATTGGGGTTACAAATACCCTCATTTCTTGCTACTGCCTTATAGTGCCATTGTCTGACTGGGAATTCAAAGAATATATTGGGGTTACAAATACCCTCATTTCTTGCTACTGCCATATAGTGCCAGTTTCTGACTGGGAATTCAAAGAATATATTGGGGTTACGTGCACCCACAATTTTTGCTACTGCTATATAGTGCCATTGTCTGACTGGGAATTCAAAGAATATATTGGGGTTACGTGCACCCACAATTTTTGCTACTGCTATATAGTGCCATTGTCTGACTGGGAATTCAAAGAATATATTGGGTTTACAAATACCCTCATTTCTTGCTACTGCCATATAGTGCCAGTTTCTGACTGGGAATTCAAAGAATATATTGGGGTTACAAATACCCTCATTTCTTGCTACTGCCATATAGTGCCATTGTCTGACTGGGAATTCAAAGAATATATTGGGGTTACAAATACCCTCATTTCTTGCTACTGCCATATAGTGCCAGTTTCTGACTGGGAATTCAAAGAATATATTGGGTTTACGTGCACCCACAATTTTTGCCACTGCTATATAGTGCCATTGTCTGACTGGGAATTCAAAGAATATATTGGGGTTACGTGCACCCACAATTTTTGCTACTGCTATATATTGCCATTGTCTGACTGGGAATTCAAAGAATATATTGGGGTTACAAATATCCTCATTTCTTGCTACTGCCATATAGTGCCAGTTTCTGACTGGGAATTCAAAGAATATATTGGGGTTACAAATACCCTCATTTCTTGCTACTGCCATATAGTGCCATTGTCTGACTGGGAATTCAAAGAATATATTGGGATTACAAATACCCTCATTTCTTGCTACTGCCATATAGTGCCATTGTCTGACTGGGAATTCAAAGAATATATTGGAGTTACGTGCACCCACAATTTTTGCTACTGGTATATAGTGCCATTGTCTGACTGGGAATTCAAATAATATATTGGGTTTACAAATACCCTCATTTCTTGCTACTGCCATATAGTGCCATTGTCTGACTGGGAATTCAAAGAATATATTGGGGTTACGTGCACCCACAATTTTTGCTACTGGTATATAGTGCCATTGTCTGACTGGGAATTCAAAGAATATATTGCGGTTACGTGCACCCACAATTTTTGCTACTGCTATATAGTGCCATTGTCTGACTGGGAATTCAAAGAATATATTGGGGTTACGTGCACCCACAATTTTTGCTACTAGTATATAGTGCCATTGTCTGACTGGGAATTCAAAGAATATATTGGGTTTACAAATACCCTCATTTCTTGCTACTGCCATATAGTGCCAGTTTCTGACTGGGAATTCAAAGAATATATTGGGGTTACAAATACCCTCATTTCTTGCTACTGCCATATAGTGCCAGTTTCTGACTGGGAATTCAAAGAATATATTGGGGTTACGTGCACCCACAATTTTTGCTACTGGTATATAGTGCCATTGTCTGACTGGGAATTCAAAGAATATATTGGGGTTACGTGCACCCACAATTTTTGCTACTGGTATATAGTGCCATTGTCTGACTGGGAATTCAAAGAATATATTGGGGTTACGTGCACCCACAATTTTTGCTACTGGTATATAGTGCCATTGTCTGACTGGGAATTCAAAGAATATATTGGGTTTACAAATACCCTCATTTCTTGCTACTGCCATATAGTGCCAGTTTCTGACTGGGAATTCAAAGAATATATTGGGGTTACGTGCACCCACAATTTTTGCTACTGCTATATAGTGCCATTGTCTGACTGGGAATTCAAAGAATATATTGGGGTTACGTGCACCCACAATTTTTGCTACTGCTATATAGTGCCATTGTCTGACTGGGAATTCAAAGAATATATTGGGGTTACGTGCACCCACAATTTTTGCTACTGCTATATAGTGCCATTGTCTGACTGGGAATTCAAAGAATATATTGGGTTTACAAATACCCTCATTTCTTGCTACTGCCATATAGTGCCAGTTTCTGACTGGGAATTCAAAGAATATTTTGGGGTTACAAATACCCTCATTTCTTGCTACTGCCATTTAGTGCCAGTTTCTGACTGGGAATTCAAAGAATATATTGGGTTTACAAATACCCTCATTTCTTGCTACTGCCATATAGTGCCATTGTCTGACTGGGAATTCAAAGAATATATTGGGGTTACAAATACCCTCATTTCTTGCTACTGCCATATAGTGCCAGTTTCTGACTGGGAATTCAAAGAATATATTGGGTTTACAAATACCCTCATTTCTTGCTACTGCCATATAGTGCCAGTTTCTGACTGGGAATTCAAAGAATATATTGGGGTTACGTGCACCCACAATTTTTGCTACTGGTATATAGTGCCATTGTCTGACTAGGAATTCAAAGAATATATTGCGGTTACGTGCACCCACAATTTTTGCTACTGCTATATAGTGCCATTGTCTGACTGGGAATTCAAAGAATATATTGGGTTTACAAATACCCTCATTTCTTGCTACTGCCATATAGTGCCAGTTTCTGACTGGGAATTCAAAGAATATATTGGGGTTACAAATACCCTCATTTCTTGCTACTGCCATATAGTGCCAGTTTCTGACTGGGAATTCAAAGAATATATTGGGGTTACGTGCAGCCACAATTTTTGCTACTGGTATATAGTGCCATTGTCTGACTGGGAATTCAAAGAATATATTGCGGTTACGTCCACCCACAATTTTTGCTACTGCTATATAGTGCCATTGTCTGACTGGGAATTCAAAGAATATATTGGGGTTACGTGCACCCACAATTTTTGCTACTGGTATATAGTGCCATTGTCTGACTGGGAATTCAAAGAATATATTGGGGTTACGTGCCCCCACAATTTTTGCTACTGGTATATAGTACCATTGTCTGACTGGGAATTCAAAGAATATATTGGGTTTACAAATACCCTCATTTCTTGCTACTGCCATATAGTGCCAGTTTCTGACTGGGAATTCAAAGAATATATTGGGGTTACGTGCACCCACAATTTTTGCTACAGCCATATAGTGCCATTGTCTGACTGGGAATTCAAAGAATATATTGGGGTTACGTGCACCCACAATTGTTGCTACTGCTATATAGTGCCATTGTCTGACTGGGAATTCAAAGAATATATTGGGGTTACGTGCACCCACAATTTTTGCTACTGCTATATAGTGCCATTGTCTGACTGGGAATTAAAAGAATATATTGGGTTTACAAATACCCTCATTTCTTGCTACTGCCATATAGTGCCAGTTTCTGACTGGGAATTCAAAGAATATATTGGGGTTACAAATACCCTCATTTCTTGCTACTGCCATATAGTGCCAGTTTCTGACTGGGAATTCAAAGAATATATTGGGGTTACGTGCACCCACAATTTTTGCTACTGGTATATAGTGCCATTGTCTGACTGGGAATTCAAAGAATATATTGGGGTTACGTGCACCCACAATTTTTGCTACTGGTATATAGTGCCATTGTCTGACTGGGAATTCAAAGAATATATTGGGGTTACGTGCACCCACAATTTTTGCTACTGGTATATAGTGCCATTGTCTGACTGGGAATTCAAAGAATATATTGGGTTTACAAATACCCTCATTTCTTGCTACTGCCATATAGTGCCAGTTTCTGACTGGGAATTCAAAGAATATATTGGGGTTACGTGCACCCACAATTTTTGCTACTGCCATATAGTGCCATTGTCTGACTGGGAATTCAAAGAATATATTGGGGTTACGTGCACCCACAATTTTTGCTACTGCTATATAGTGCCATTGTCTGACTGGGAATTCAAAGAATATATTGGGTTTACAAATACCCTCATTTCTTGCTACTGCCATATAGTGCCAGTTTCTGACTGGGAATTCAAAGAATATATTGGGGTTACAAATACCCTCATTTCTTGCTACTGCCATATAGTGCCATTGTCTGACTGGGAATTCAAAGAATATATTGGGGTTACAAATACCCTCATTTCTTGCTACTGCCATATAGTGCCAGTTTCTGACTGGAAATTCAAAGAATATATTGGGGTTACGTGCACCCACAATTTTTGCTACTGCTATATAGTGCCATTGTCTGACTGGGAATTCAAAGAATATATTGGGGTTACGTGCACCCACAATTTTTGCTACTGCTATATAGTGCCATTGTCTGACTGGGAATTCAAAGAATATATTGGGGTTACGTGCACCCACAATTTTTGCTACTGCTATATAGTGCCATTGTCTGACTGGGAATTCAAAGAATATATTGGGTTTACAAATACTCTCATTTCTTGCTACTGCCATATAGTGCCAGTTTCTGACTGGGAATTCAAAGAATATTTTGGGGTTACAAATACCCTCATTTCTTGCTACTGCCATTTAGTGCCAGTTTCTGACTGGGAATTCAAAGAATATATTGGGTTTACAAATACCCTCATTTCTTGCTACTGCCATATAGTGCCATTGTCTGACTGGGAATTCAAAGAATATATTGGGGTTACAAATACCCTCATTTCTTGCTACTGCCATATAGTGCCAGTTTCTGACTGGGAATTCAAAGAATATATTGGGTTTACAAATACCCTCATTTCTTGCTACTGCCATATAGTGCCAGTTTCTGACTGGGAATTCAAAGAATATATTGGGGTTACGTGCACCCACAATTTTTGCTACTGGTATATAGTGCCATTGTCTGACTGGGAATTCAAAGAATATATTGCGGTTACGTGCACCCACAATTTTTGCTACTGCTATATAGTGCCATTGTCTGACTGGGAATTCAAAGAATATATTGGGTTTACAAATACCCTCATTTCTTGCTACTGCCATATAGTGCCAGTTTCTGACTGGGAATTCAAAGAATATATTGGGGTTACGTGCACCCACAATTTTTGCTACTGGTATAGAGTGCCATTGTCTGACTGGGAATTCAAAGAATATATTGCGGTTACGTGCACCCACAATTTTTGCTACTGCTATATAGTGCCATTGTCTGACTGGGAATTCAAAGAATATATTGGGGTTACGTGCACCCACAATTTTTGCTACTGGTATATAGTGCCATTGTCTGACTGGGAATTCAAAGAATATATTGGGGATACGTGCACCCACAATTTTTGCTACTGGTATATAGTGCCATTGTCTGACTGGGAATTCAAAGAATATATTGGGTTTACAAATACCCTCATTTCTTGCTACTGCCATATAGTGCCAGTTTCTGACTGGGAATTCAAAGAATATATTGGGGTTACAAATACCCTCATTTCTTGCTACTGCCATATAGTGCCATTGTCTGACTGGGAATTCAAAGAATATATTGGGGTTACAAATACCCTCATTTCTTGCTACTGCCATATAGTGCCAGTTTCTGACTGGGAATTCAAAGAATATATTGGGGTTACGTGCACCCACAATTTTTGCTACTGCTATATAGTGCCATTGTCTGACTGGGAATTCAAAGAATATATTGGGGTTACGTGCACCCACAATTTTTGCTACTGCTATATAGTGCCATTGTCTGACTGGGAATTCAAAGAATATATTGGGTTTACAAATACCCTCATTTCTTGCTACTGCCATATAGTGCCAGTTTCTGACTGGGAATTCAAAGAATATATTGGGGTTACAAATACCCTCATTTCTTGCTACTGCCATATAGTGCCATTGTCTGACTGGGAATTCAAAGAATATATTGGGGTTACAAATACCCTCATTTCTTGCTACTGCCATATAGTGCCAGTTTCTGACTGGGAATTCAAAGAATATATTGGGTTTACGTGCACCCACAATTTTTGCCACTGCTATATAGTGCCATTGTCTGACTGGGAATTCAAAGAATATATTGGGGTTACGTGCACCCAAAATTTTTGCTACTGCTATATATTGCCATTGTCTGACTGGGAATTCAAAGAATATATTGGGGTTACAAATATCCTCATTTCTTGCTACTGCCATATAGTGCCAGTTTCTGACTGGGAATTCAAAGAATATATTGGGGTTACAAATACCCTCATTTCTTGCTACTGCCATATAGTGCCATTGTCTGACTGGGAATTCAAAGAATATATTGGGATTACAAATACCCTCATTTCTTGCTACTGCCATATAGTGCCATTGTCTGACTGGGAATTCAAAGAATATATTGGAGTTACGTGCACCCACAATTTTTGCTACTGGTATATAGTGCCATTGTCTGACTGGGAATTCAAATAATATATTGGGTTTACAAATACCCTCATTTCTTGCTACTGCCATATAGTGCCATTGTCTGACTGGGAATTCAAAGAATATATTGGGATTACAAATACCCTCATTTCTTGCTACTGCCATATAGTGCCATTGTCTGACTGGGAATTCAAAGAATATATTGGAGTTACGTGCACCCACAATTTTTGCTACTGGTATATAGTGCCATTGTCTGACTGGGAATTCAAATAATATATTGGGTTTACAAATACCCTCATTTCTTGCTACTGCCATATAGTGCCATTGTCTGACTGGGAATTCAAAGAATATATTGGGGTTACGTGCACCCACAATTTTTGCTACTGGTATATAGTGCCATTGTCTGACTGGGAATTCAAAGAATATATTGGGGTTACGTGCACCCACAATTTTTGCTACTGCTATATAGTGCCATTGTCTGACTGGGAATTCAAAGAATATATTGGGTTTACAAATACCCTCATTTCTTGCTACTGCTATATAGTGCCAGTTTCTGACTGGGAATTCAAAATGCGCAAGGCTCCCGGAAAAGGACGTGGACGAGGCCGTGGGCGAGGTCGGGGGAATGGTTCTGGGGAGCAAGGTAGCAGTGAAGCCACAGGGCGTCCCGTGCCTACTTCTGTGGGGCAGCAAGCATTGCGTCACTCCACAGTGCCAGGGTTGCTTGCCACATTAACTAAACTGCAGGGTACAAACCTTAGTAGGCCCGAGAACCAGGTACAGGTCTTGCAATGGCTGTCGGATAACGCTTACAGCACATTGTCCAGCAGCCAGTCAGACTCTGCCTCCTCTCCTCCTATTACCCAAGAGTCTTGTCCTCCTTCCTCCCAAAATTCCCAAGCTTCACAGAACAATAACCCCAACTGTCCCTGCTCCCCAGAGCTGTTCTCCGCTTCTTTCATTGTCCCTCAACCTGCCCCTCCACGTCGCGATTCCACGAACCTAACAGAGGAGCATCTGTGTCCAGATGCTCAAACACTAGAGTCTCCTCCATCTCCGTTCGATTTGGTGGTGGATGACCAGCAACCCACCCTCATTGACGATGATGTGACGCAGTTGCCATCAGGGCATCCAGTTGACCTGCGCATTGTGCGGGAGGAGATGAGACAGGAGTTGGAAGAGGAAGTGGTGGATGATGAGGACACTGACCCGACCTGGACAGGGGTGATGTCAAGCGGGGAAAGTAGTGTGGATGTTGAGGCAGGTGCAGCACCAAAAAGGGTAGCTAGAGGCAGAGGCAGAGGTCAGCAGCTTAGGCGAAGCCAGGCCACACCCGGAATCTCCCAAGATGTTCCAGTTCGTACCCTGCCCTGAAAAACTCCCACCTCAAGGGCACGTTTCTCGAAGGTGTGGAGTTTTTTCAAGGAATGCGCCGAGGACAAATATAGTGTTGTCTGCACAATTTGCCTCTCGAAATTGATTAGGGGCTCTGAGAAGAGCAACCTGTCCACCACTTCAATGCGCCGTCATTTGGAATCCAAGCACTGGAATCAGTGGCAGGCAGCAACGGCAGGACAAAGGCCGCCTGCCGTTCACGCCACTGCCACTGCCTCTGCCTCTGCCACTGCCACTGCTGACTGTGCTGGCGATGCACTCCAGAGGACGAGCCAGGACACTACTTCATCTGCCTCCGCCACTTTGTTGACTTCTTCCTCATCCTCCCCTGTTCCTGTCTTATCTCCTTCTCCTGCACCATCAAAGGCACCATCAGGCGCTTCTTTACAACAACCCACCATCTCTCAGACATTGGAGCGGCGGCAGAAATACACTGCTAACCACCCACACGCGCAAGCCTTGAACGCCAACATCGCTAAACTGCTGGCCCAGGAGATGTTGGCGTTCCGGCTTGTTGAAACTCCCGCCTTCCTGGACCTGATGGCAACTGCGGCACCTCGCTATGCCGTCCCTAGCCGTCACTACTTCTCCCGGTGTGCCGTCCCTGCCTTTCACCAGCACGTGTCACTCAACATCAGGCGGGCCCTTAGTTCCGTGCTTTGCACAAAGGTCCACTTGACCACCGACGCGTGGACAAGTGCATGCGGACAGGGACGCTACATTTCACTGACGGCACACTGGGTGAATGTAGTTGAGGCTGGGACTGCTTCCCAAACTGGCCCGGTGTACCTCGTCTCCCCGCCTAACATTCCTGGCAGGGACACGAGAAGAACACCCCCCTCCTCCTCCTCCTCCACCGCCTCCTCCTCCGCCACCGCCTCCTCCTCCGCTGTTAGATTGACCCCAGCTACGAGTTGGAAACGTTGCAGCACTGGCGTTGGTAGACGTCAGCAGGCCGTGCTGAAGCTGATCAGCTTGGGGGACAGACAGCACACTGCCTCCGAGGTGAGGGATGCCCTCCTCGATGAGACGGCAATATGGTTTGAGCCGCTGCACCTGGGCCCAGGCATGGTCGTATGTGATAACGGCCGGAACCTGGTAGCAGCTCTGGAGCTTGCCGGACTGCAACATGTTCCATGCCTGGCCCACGTCTTCAACCTAGTGGTGCAACGTTTCCTAAAGAGCTACCCCAATGTTCCAGAGCTACTGGTGAAAGTGCGGCGCATGTGCGCCCACTTTCGCAAGTCGACAGTAGCCGCTGCTAGCTTAAAATCTCTCCAGCAACTCCTGCATGTGCCACAACACCGGCTTTTGTGCGACGTCCCACACGCTGGAACTCAACGTTTCAGATGTTGAATAGAGTGGTTGAGCAGCAGAGACCTTTGATGGAATACCAGCTACAAAACCCTAGGGTGCCACAAAGTCAGCTGCCTCAGTTTCTCATCCATGAGTGGCCATGGATGAGAGACCTTTGTGACATCCTACGGGTGTTTGAGGAGTCCACAAGGAGGGTGAGCTCTGAGGATGCGATGGTGAGCCTTACAATCCCGCTCTTGTGTGTTCTGAGAGAATCCCTGATTGACAGCAGGGATAACTCAGATCACACAGAGGAGTCAGGGATAGCATCTGATCCGTCACAGCTGGAGAGTAGGTCCACACATCTGTCCGCTTCATCACGTTTAATGGAGGAGGAGGAGGAGGAAGAAGAGTTGTCCGATGATGTGATAGTGATACAGGAGGCTTCCGGGCAACTTCGAATCGTCCCATTGTTGCAGCGCGGATGGGTAGACATGGACGATGAGGAGGAAATGGAGATTGAACTTTCCGGTGGGGCCAGAGGAGTCATGCCAACTAACACTGTGGCAGACATGGCTGAGTTCATGTTGGGGTGCTTTACACCCGACAAGCGTATTGTCAAAATCATGGAGGACAACCAGTACTGGATCTTTGCTATCCTTGACCCCCGGTATAAAAACAACATCTCCTCTTTTATTCCGATAGAGGGGAGGGCCAATCGCATCAATGCTTGCCACAAGCAATTGGTGCAGAATATGATGGAGATGTTTCCAGCATGTGACGTTGGCGGCAGGGAGGGCAGTTCCTCCAGTAGGCGACCAAGTTCTCACCGGTCCACACAAACAAGGGGCACACTGTCTAAGGTCTGGGACACCTTGATGGCACCCCCTTGCCAAAGTGCCGCCACGGAGGGTCCTAGTGTCACCAGGCGTGAGAAGTATAGGCGCATGTTGCGGGAATACCTTTCCGACCACAGCCCTGTCCTCTCCGACCCCTCTGCGTTCTACACGTATTGGGTGTCGAAGTTGGACCTGTGGCTTGAACTTGCCCTATATGCCTTGGAGGTGCTGTCCTGTCCTGCCGCCAGCGTCCTATCTGAGAGGGTGTTCAGTGCAGCCGGTGTCATCATCACTGACAAGCGCACCCGTCTGTCAGCTGAGAGTGCCGACCGGCTCACTTTGATAAAAATGAACCACCACTGGATAGAGCCTTCATTTTTGTGCCCACCTGTGTAAAGCACCCCAACATGAAACTCCATGTCTGTACTCAACCTCTCCAATTCCTCCGCATCCTCATACTCATCCACCATAAGCGTTGCACAATTCTGCTAATACTAGGCTCCCTCCACCATGATTTCCCCCAACTCTGCTGGTTAGAGGCTCCCTCCACCCTGATTTCCCCCAACTCTGCTGGTTAGAGGCTCCCTCCACCCTGCTTTCCCACAACTCTGCTGGTTAGAGTCTCCCTCCACCATGATTTCCCCCAACTCTGCTGGTTAGAGGCTCCCTCCACCCTGATTTCCCCCAACTCTGCTGGTTAGAGTCTCCCTCCACCCTGATTTCCCACAACTCTGCTGGTTAGAGGCTCCCTCCACCCTGATTTCCCCCAACTCTGCTGGTTAGAGGCTCCCTCCACCCTGATTTCCCCCAACTCTGCTGGTTGGAGGCTCCCTCCACCATGAATTGGTCCAAACTGGGGTTTTTAGAGGCTCCCTCCACCATGAATTTGCCCAAACTGGGCTGTTTAGAGGCTCCCTCCACCATAAATTGGTCCAAACTGGGGTTTTTAGAGGCTCCCTCCACCATGAATTGGTCCAAACTGGGGTTTTTAGAGGCTCCCTCCACCATGAATTGGTCCAAACTGGGGTTTTTAGAGGCTCCCTCCACCATGAATTTGCCCAAACTGGGCTGGTTAGAGGCTCCCTCCACCATGAATTGGTCCAAACTGGGGGTTTTAGAGGCTCCCTCCACCATGAATTTGATCAAACTGGGCTGGTTAGAGGCTCCCTCCACCATGAATTGGTCCAAACTGGGGTTTTTAGAGGCTCCCTCCACCATGAATTGGTCCAAACTGGGGTTTTTAGAGGCTCCCTCCACCATGAATTGGTCCAAAATTGGGTTTTTAGAGGCCCCCGCCACCATGAATTGGTCCAAACTGGGGCTTTTAGAGGCTCCCTCCACCATGAATTGGTCCAAACTGGGGTTTTTAGAGGCTCCCTCCACCATGAATTTGCCCAAACTGGGCTGTTTAGAGGCTCCCTCCACCATGAATTGGTCCAAACTGGGGTTTTTAGAGGCTCCCTCCACCATGAATTGGTCCAAACTGGGCTGGTTAGAGGCTCCCTCCACCATGAATTGGTCCAAACTGGGCTGTTTAGCGGCTCCCTCCACCATGAATTGGTCCAAACTGGGGTTTTTAGAGGCTCCCTCCACCATGAATTGGTCCAAACTGGGCTGTTTAGAGGCTCCCTCCACCATGAATTGGTCCAAACTGGGGTTTTTAGAGGCTCCCTCCACCATGAATTGCTCCAAACTGGGCTGGTTAGAGGCTCCCTCCACCATGAATTGGTCCAAACTGAGGTTTTTAGAGGCTCCCTCCACCATGAATTGGTCCAAACTGGGCTGGTTAGAGGCTCCCTCCACCATTAATTGGTCCAAACTGGGCTGGTTAGAGGCTCCCTCCACCATGAATTGGTCCAAACTGGGGTTTTTAGAGGCTCCCTCCACCATGAATTTGCCCAAACTGGGCTGGTTAGAGGCTCCCTCCACCATGAATTGGTCCAAACTGGGGGTTTTAGAGGCTCCCTCCACCATGAATTTGCCCAAACTGGGCTGGTTAGAGGCTCCCTCCACCATGAATTGGTCCAAACTGGGGTTTTTAGAGGCTCCCTCCACCATGAATTGGTCCAAACTGGGGTTTTTAGAGGCTCCCTCCACCATGAATTGGTCCAAACTGGGGTTTTTAGAGGCTCCCTCCACCATGAATTGGTCCAAACTGGGGTTTTTAGAGGCTCCCTCCACCATGAATTGGTCCAAACTGGGGTTTTTAGAGGCTCCCTCCACCATGAATTTGCCCAAACTGGGCTGTTTAGAGGCTCCCTCCACCATGAATTGGTCCAAACTGGGGTTTTTAGAGGCTCCCTCCACCATGAATTGGTCCAAACTGGGCTGGTTAGAGGCTCCCTCCACCATGAATTGGTCCAAACTGAGGTTTTTAGAGGCTCCCTCCACCATGAATTGGTCCAAACTGGGGTTTTTAGAGGCTCCCTCCACCATGAATTTGCCCAAACTGGGCTGTTTAGAGGCTCCCTCCACCATGAATTGGTCCAAACTGGGGTTTTTAGAGGCTCCCTCCACCATGAATTGGTCCAAACTGGGTTTTTTAGAGGCTCCCTCCACCATGAATTTGCCCAAACTGGGCTGGTTAGAGGCTCAATCCACCCTGATTTTCAAAACAAATGTTGGTGCCAACCTCAACTTACTACAAGGGCCAAATTCACTGCTGGTGACAAGCTCTCCTCACTGCAAGTGCCAAATACACATGTTTCAAGGTGTTTTCCTACTGTCAGAGAGGTGGTATTGAGTGTGTAAAGTGTGTAGTTGTTAGGCTGTGATGTTGGGGTAATAGAGGGTCTTTGGTGTGTTAGATGCCCCCAGACATGCTTCCCCTGCTGTCCCAGTGTCATTCCAGAGGTGTTGGCATCATTTCCTGTGGTGTCATAGTGGACTTGGTGACCCTCCAGACACGGATTTGGGTTTCCCCCTTAACGAGTATATGTTCCCCATAGACTATAATGGGGTTCGAAACCCGTTCGAACACACGAACAGTGAGCGGCTGTTCGATTCGAATTTCAAACCTCGAACATTTTAGTGTTCGCTCATCTCTATTTCTGTCTTTTCTTTGCTTTTCTTTTCATACAATCATGACTTGAGTCTTTTTTTTCTAATGTCACTTTGTATATTGATGGAGACAGCGCTTCCATTGACAATACCAGCAGTGCATTCATAGATAATTGTTATATCTTACTGCTGATAACACTGGGGAACACCATTTCTGTTGACTTAGATTTGACACTTGTTTCAAACTTACTATTAGCTCTTGGTTCCAAAAATGACCCCCGTATTTCTCTAGCACGTCAAGTTTTTAAGATACAGGATACCCTCCATTTTTCGTGAAAATCTTACAAAATATACACTTACATGACAATGAAGCAGAAATTAATCTGAATATACTAGAGTTATTTTCCTCCTACAATTGCTATTTATTGCTCAGTTTGGTCCATTGTTTTAGAAGTAGTAAAGTTTTGACTTGGAATGGTGAAACTGCCACAGATGTAACAAAACGAATCAGGGCTGTTGAGGCACTTACGACGCGAAGATGAAGCCGCAGACATGATCGAATGGAAAGCAAAAAAAGTACTTATGTCTATAATAGAATAAATTCTGTTAACTGCTTGTGTACAAACAAGAACTCACAACAAAATTCGGAAAATGATAGCTATCTAGACCAGGGTGGGCAATTTTCCCATGGGGCCACATTAGAAATTGGAATTGTTTCAGAGGGCCGGACTAATATACTTAAGGCTTCCCGCACAGATCCGTGTGCGAGGCCTGCTCTGTTCTATTTTGTGGTAGTAGACTAGAACAGGACACAGGTTGTCTGGAGCGCAGGGCACAAAGCCTGCCCATTGCTCCATCACAATCACATTCCCCATTGCAGCCCCCTACACACACAGTGCAACATTGCAGCCCCACTACACACACAGTGCAACATTGCAGCCCCACTACACACACAGTGCTACATTGCAGCCCCCACTACACACACAGTGCTACATTGCAGCCCCACTACACACAGTATACTGCCTATCACCCCCCCGCCCGCACAGTATAGTAACCATGGCGCTCACCACAGCCCGACACTGAGTACTCACCTCTCAGCATCTTCTCCCAGTCAGTTGGGACAGCTATGACGTCACCACGCACGCGGGAGACGGGTGCACAACCTCCCACCACCTTGTCGCATGCGTTACCAAATAGCCTAGCATGGTCATATCAAGATACGCTGTAGAGAAAAAACTTGACGTGATAGAAGAAAAGTAACTGCAGATTTGAGTTCAGCATGTCAATTTTAGTATTAAACAGCTCAAAAATTTAACTCAACAGAAAACTTTTTTTTTTGTTCCCCTGTGTAATATAACTTGAATTAATGACATTTGTAAAAGAAACACATTACATACAGTGGGGCAAAAAAGTATTTAGTCAGTCACCAATAGTGCAAGTTCCACCACTTAAAAAGATGAGAGGCGTCTGTAATTTACATCATAGGTAGACCTCAACTATGAGAGACAAAATGAGAAAACAAATCCAGAAAATCACATTGTCTGATTTTGTAAGAATTTATTTGCAAATTATGGTGGAAAATAAGTATTTGGTCAGTAACAAAATTTCATCTCAATACTTTGTTATATATCCTTTGTTGGCAATGACAGAGGTCAAACGTTTTCTGTAAGTCTTCACAAGGTTGGCACACAGTGTTGTTGGCATGTTGGCCCAATCCTCCATGCAGATCTCCTCTAGAGCAGTGATGTTTTGGAGCTGTCGCTTGGCAACACGGACTTTCAACTCCCTCCAAAGGTTTTCTATAGGGTTGAGATCTGGAGACTGGCTAGGCCACTCCAGGACCTTGAAATGCTTCTTACAAAGCCACTCCTTCGTTGCCCTGGCGGTGTGCTTTGGATCATTGTCATGTTGAAAGAATCAGCTACGTTTCATCTTCAATGCCCTTGCTGATGGAAGGAGGTTTGCACTCAAAATCTCACGATACATGGCCCCATTCATTCTTTCATGTACCCGGATCAGTCGTCCTGGCCCCTTTGCAGAGAAACAGCCCCAAAGCATGATGTTTCCACCCCCATGCTTTACAGTAGGTATGGTGTTTGATGGATGCAACTCAGTATTCTTTTTCCTCCAAACACGAAAAGTTGTGTTTCTACCAAACAGATCCAGTTTGGTTTCCTCAGACCATAGGACAATCTCCCAATACTCTTCTGGATCATCCAAATGCTCTCTAGCAAACTTCAGACGGGCCTGGACATGTACTGGCTTAAGCAGTGGGACACGTCTGGCACTGCAGGATCTGAGTCCCTGGCGGCGTAGTGTGTTACTGATGGTAGGCTTTGTTACATTGGTCCCAGCTCTCTGCAGTTCATTCACTAGGTCCCCCCGCGTGGTTCTGGGATTTTTGCTCACCGTTCTTGTTATCATTTTGACCCCACGGGGTGAGATTTTGTGTGGAGCCCCAGATCGAGGGAGATTATCAGTGGTCTTGTATGTCTTCCATTTTCTAATTATTGCTCCCACAGTTGATTTCTTCAATCCAAGCTGGTTGCCTATTGCAGATTCAGTATTCCCAGCCTGGTGCAGGGCTACAATTTTGTTTCTGGTGTCCTTTGACAGCTCTTTGGTCTTCACCATGGTGGAGTTTGGAGTCTGACTGTTTGAGGGTGTGCACAGGTGTATTTTTATACTGATAACAAGTTTAAACAGGTACTATTACTACAGGTAATGAGTGGAGGAAAGAGGAAACTCTTAAAGAAGAAGTTACAGGTCTGTGAGAGCCAGAAATCTTGATTGTTTGTAGGTGACCAAATACTTATTTTCCACCATAATTTGAAAAAAAATTCTTACAAAATCAGACAATGTGATTTTCTGGATTTGTTTTCTCATTTTGTCTCTCATAGTTGAGGTCTACCTATGATGTAAATTACAGACGCCTCTCATCTTTTTAAGTGGTGGAACTTGCACTATTGGTGACTGACTAAATACTTTTTTGCCCCACTGTACAAGGTACCTATAAGGAAATTGCTCAAATTCCTGTTATATTTGCCAATTAGGATATCATCACTTTATCTTGAAAATACACATAGTGGTGATGCTGGAAAGGTATTTGACATGATAACTAAATATTTGAAATTATATGGAAGACTTCTTTGTCATCATAATATACAATTGCTGGCTTTATTTTGTAATATCAGGTTTCGATAGTCTCTGATATCATAAAAGTGTGACAGATAGGAACATTTCACAACCTTCCATGTCATGCTTAATGTCAGAGAGGTGATGACAAGTGTATCATTCTAGGGTATAAATACAATGACTTTAGAGGTGTTCTTACAGACCCACAGCTAAACTCTTAGCATCTACCTGACTGAATTTTAATCCTCTCCCATCATGAAGGTTGCAATTGCTTTCCTCTTTGTAGCTCTAAACTGCTACTTTGGTAAGTTGATATATATCAAATCTAAGCTATATTGATGCTAATAAAGCATTATAACATTTACAGCTATTATAATGAGATAAGACTGCATCAATAAATGAATATCAACATTTTCAGATTTAATGGAAATAATGAGCAAATTAAAGGTGCAGATTGAATGCAAAAAGTGAGTTATTTAAAGATGTAATAGATGGCAAAATATTATTATTCCTTTTCATTTACTGTGCAGGATTCGGAAATACAGGCCCCATTGCTACTGGTGGAAAACATGATGCAGGTGAGGGGTTATTACACATTTAGGATATGTTTCCTTGTAACAAATATGTGTTGATGATATTTTTGCATTCGTTTTGATACCAATTGTAAAGATGTCAAATATTGCATTGGTTTAATATATATATATATATATATATATATATATATATATATATATATATATATATATATATATATTATTGACAAGCAGGCATACATTGTGGAATTACCTAATCCATAGAGATATTTTAACTGATTATTGTCCATTTTTGCAGATCTACCTACCATCCCAAAGGGCTGCCTTGAATTGTTAATTAAGGTTAGAATGAAACTAATAACTGCTAATATTTTTATATATATATATATATATATATATATATATATATATATATATATATAAAGTATATTTTGTTTTTTATATAGTAATATAGTTTATATACATATCAGATATCATTACTCATATATTTATTATTTAATACGCTGAATACTTTGACAAGTTCCACAATCCTAACTGTAAGCATCTTTAATAGGTTAATCTTCCAGAGACCCTGCTAAAGCTCCAAGAGTTGTTGTGTTTGTACATGAAAGGAAAGGTGTGTATCTGTATACAGAAAAAGTCTACTTAATATTGTATACAGAAAAGTTTATTTTGTATTGCAATAACATTGTAGATATATTAATAATCCTTTAAAAAAAAAAAAAAAAAAAACAACCTAAATACAAGTTTATAAATCATGATAGTGATAAGTTTTGGTGTCTAGCAGAACTGTCTTTAACGACACAATTTCATTTTAGAATTCTTTTTTCTGCTTTGCAGAAAGAACAGAATGAGGAACTCTACAAACAGTTCTTGAAGGAATTGCATGAGACTTTGGTAACTATTTCAAAGTTACTTACAGATAGGTTAGAGCTGGCCTTAAACATCAGATTTTTTTTGAACCAGTGAATTTGTGTTAGTTGGCTGGCCAAAAAGTGGTCAGTCATGCCAAAGATATACTACTACATTAGCCAATTGGCTATATGAAATGATTAGAGATGAGCGAATAGTAAAATGTTCGAGGTTCGATATTCGTTTCGAGTAGCCCCTCAATATTCGACTACTCAAATCAAATATCGAACCCTATTATAGTCTATGGGGTGAAAATGCTCATTTCAGGGGTAGGCAACGTTCGATCAAATTATACTTACCAAGTCCACGAGTGAGGGTCGGGCTGGATCCTCCGAGAAGTCTTCTCCGTGCAGCATCCCCACGGCGTCTTCTGGCTCTGAATTCACTCTGCCAGGCATCGGGCCTGGGCAGAGCCGACTGCGCATGCCCACACTACAAGCGGACATGCGCAGTCGGCTCTGCCCAGGCCCGATGCCTGGCAGAGTGAATTCAGAGCCGGAAGAGTATTTTGAATACCATAGTATTCGATCAAATACCTACTCAATCAAGTACTACTCGCTCATCTCTAGAAATGATCATTCACAGGTTTATGTACAAAAGACAGTCAGCCACATCAGCAGTCTAAGGTCAGATGTGCACAACCAACTTTAGACAAAATAGTACTGAAATACTAAACAATTTGTGTATGTAGTATTTTATAAAACAAACTTCTCATATAGTTAAAGAAAATCAATTGTTGATGTTGAATTTTATAATGATTATATAATATATAATACTATGTCACAATCTTTGCTTTATACTTTAAGATAAATGCGGGATGTGCAGTGGATGAAATCCTGAGCACGAAAGATTTTCTGGTAATTATGTTATAAGCTGCTTTTGGAAGGTACTGGTGAACTGGATTTTTTTTGTGTGTAAATACTGGAGAAGTACTGCTATGCAATTTGTTGGCGTGGACAATACCTTTTTATTGGTGCTGATATATATATATATATATATATATATATATATATATATATATATATATATATATATATATATATAAGCCATTCAAACTCTAGATTCATGCATCCCCATTGATTTGTTTGGTTTATAGGAACAGATTGGAGATAAAGTTGGAGAGGTAGCTGACAAGCTTGGGTTGCAAATCCTCAAATTAGTGGTAAGTGCTGTTTTTACAAACTCAATTTATGTTCCAATAAAGAATTGTTTATTTTATTAAAAATTGTTACTTTAGAGTCCAAATTTGGTAGCCAAATATAAAATATATTTTTCTAATACTAAATAGGTTACCAATTCTTCAGCGGTTCTGCATTACTTTAAAAAGAGCCAAATATTGTCACAGATGCCCAAGGAAATGATTTCATAGACTATAGTAGAAACATATTATAACAACTTTAATACACTGAAAATAAGCTATTCACAAATATAGAAAATGTAAAAATATTTGCAAATAAGAAAAAAAATTGTAAAAACATTTATTAAAATTTATCAAGATATTGTTTCTTTTAAATATTAAAAAAGCCACCTGATTTAAAGTGATGCAAATTTTAACACAATAGAAAAATATGCATATACGTTCTCTACTGTTTTCTAAATGTCTTTTGAAATCTTAGGAGGAACTTGGAGTGAGTGATATCGTCTTAAATTTTGGTTGTCAATTGTTGGTAAGGAAGCAAAAATATTAGTAAATATAGAACTTCATTCCCTAATGTATTGACCAATTAATAAAGGCTCTTATATATTTTATAGGGAGAAACACTCAAAAGTTTGAGCGAGTCACTGGTAAGATGTACATCTGAGTATACTTCTATGACTGCAAACTGAAAATTAAAAAGAAAAAACAGTCTTTTTATACCAGCAAAAGAAAATATTAGATTATTTTTTTTATTATTATGGATTATTGTTAATTTAAAAAATAACAGTTAGCACACGTATATTGCTCATATTCCTTATAATATAATTTGCTGCTCTTCTTTTGTTTTGTTTTTTAGTAATGTGTGTGAAAATATATATACTCAAACACATAGTCACTTTTTTTTTAAATGTAGATTGTGAGCCCCATATAGGGATCACAATGTCCATTTTTTTTCTTGCCTATCAGTAAGTCTTTGTAGAATGGGAGGAAATCCATGCAAACACAGGGAGAAGATACAAACTTCTTGCAGATGTTGTTCCTGGTGGGATTTAAACCCAGGACTCCAGCGCTGACACATTTTATTGATCTTGTTTACAGTTTTTTTCACGCTTACATTTCTATTTGTACAATGTTATTCCCATTAGGGTGGCCTGAGCGGAGCAAGTAATATTTTGAACTCTCTAAAAATCATAGGCTGAGAAAAAAAATATAAAAGTAAGTTATACATTTTTTTTATTAGCGCATTGTACATACATATCCAATAGTATATCAAATCATGCAGTAATAAATATGGCACCAACATATTTTGCTGCACTTCATAATATAAATATGAAGTACTCTGTTTACCATATTATACTGCAATAAAGCAATGTATTAGAGAAATATTCTGTCTTAGAAACAACATATAATATTGATGTGATAAATCATCCCATGATTCAAGCAAAATTTTTTCCATCAAATATATCTAGAAATACAGTATAAAATGCCCCATTTACTATGGATATCGTATTTTCACTTCTTACAATTTTCAAGTTACATGAAGCCATGATTCATAATAAGAAAAAAATCCTATAATCAGATTATTTATGTAATATAAACATCTATATTGTGAAGAAAATGTATTTATTTATTTTTCTTATATTTTTTTTACTGACATCATTATTGTTATTGTTTTAGACTTCTCACATTTGAAGCCATCAAACTGAGACAATCAAGTTCTACCAAATTATATTACCCAATTATATCATCAATGAATCTATAATCCTGATTTTAATAAATCTGCTATCCTTCATAAAAGTGGCTCTTTTGGTTTTATGATTTCACCATTTATGCAGACTACACTTCCTTATAAGCCAAATACATTGAAATTGACATCTATGGAAAAATCTTTCTTACAGTTAAGAATATTTCATTGAGTTTATGAGAAAATAGAACCAAATGTTAAAATTGAAATATATAGATCAGCTAATTAGAGCATATGGTTGGTGAATAAAAACTGAACATTTTATCTTACTGTAATGGAATTGCTAGAGCAGGAATTCCCCAGTAGCTGCTGATGAACCCTGGGGTGAGGGGCATAAGAGACAGTGAGCCTTAAGCTGAAACCCCCCACTGTCCCTTCCTGCTTGCTGGTCCTAAAGCAAAGGTGGCAACTGGTTGACAGGCCCTTCCTGTATATGTCTATTGAGAGCGTGGTCCTTTTGGTTTTTTACATTTCTTTCACACCTGGTCCTTTCCTATTGGTGTTCCTGTGACGTGCTGCTCCCTCCACCTAGTCATCAATCTTCTAAACGTAACTGTGAACGGGATCACAGTCACATTAGGTGAGAGGCCAATCAGGTCTATTTGTCACTTGTGGGTTTTTCAAATTGCCATAGAATATTTATGATTATCTGCACTATGAGTGTGCTCGGTGTCTACTTTTTGTTCTACTTCCTGTATATGTGACAACACAGAACACAGACAAGGCAAACAACAACAAAGGGAGGTCAGCTTGCCATGGGTCCAGTAACAATTTAGCAACACAGCACCAAATCAAAATCCAAAAGAATAGTCAATAGGGAAATTCAGAGGTCAGTAATATAATAGTAACAGAAGAGGAGCTTAGTGTTATGTTCGTGTCTATGCCCAGACCCAGAATCTGAACTGCACACTGCACCACTAAGGGAACGGGGAAGGAGACTTTCCCTGACACTACGGCGGCTAGCTAGGCCCTGCCTGCAGGTGGTGGTCAGCTTTTCTCAAGCTAGCCTTGGCCCCGACAACTCCTGGCTCTCTAACACGAAGGTCTAGCTGACAGATAGGGCGAGAGCTATAAGAGAGTTAGAGACTAGGGATACTAAGGTGGTCACCCCTACAGAAACCAAGGTGCAGCTGCAGACAAAACAAACAGGATGGGATGTGCTGGACAACAGACATGCACATGCACAATGCGCAACAAGAGAATGAGGAGAGGGACAGTGGAGAGGTGAGGAAAGGGTTAACATAGGACTGGGGCAAAACAAACTGGAACCCAAACCTCACAAATAACCAGATAGTGCCAGGCAAACAGAACTAAAGGACAGGGCAGAGTAGAAGTGTGGAGGGACAAACCAGACTCACACACAAGGCAACACTCACACCACTTCCTAGTCAGTTGTAATTCCACAAAACAATACTCCTCCCAGAGCCACGAATTCCAGTTGGTAACAACGAAAACCGGCAACTAGTGAAGCCAGCCCTCCTCCTAATAAAGGCCCCAGAATCGTCCCATAGGATAATGGTAACAACCAACACCTGAGGTACGATCCAAAAAACCACAAGTAAATTCTGAAGGCCGATACTCAATGACCAAACAGATGACCCAATGGCAAGGACACCACCAGAAGACCCCAGACTGTTGGATCAAAACCCTGACCAAACCCCACCAGAAAAACACTCAGTTTTTATACAAGTCTTCAGGTCGTGACACTTTGCAGGGACAAAGTCAATAACCAGCAAGTCTATGTGGGCTTATGGCATATATAGGAAGCCAAAGACCCGTCCTAGGCTTGATTGGAAGACAGGCTGTCAATCACACAGGCAAGGCTAGAATTAACCATTTGATGAACATAGGGAAAGCAATGTGCAAGAGATGGGTGTGGTGGATATTCAATTACAGAGATTGCCCAGTGTGAACACTGTTAAATGAAAAACACTAAGCAAAGAATCAAACTGGATATGCCTCCAGCGCTGCAGCATGCGATTGGAGGGTGAAACAGAGACCAGAACAGGCAGAGACGTTACACTTACATTGTTCTGCAAGTACATAGTAATGTACTCCATATGGTTTCCTCTTGTTTGCAAATGACATCGCTTCTTGTCTCAGTTACTCAGTTTAATATTCTAAAATATTAAAATTCTTAATCTGATTGCCAATTTTGGTCAACTTATAATTTTGTTAGAAAAGGAGCCAGGTTCTTTATATCTCAATTTTCCCACTATGAAAAAATCTCACACATTTTCAAATCTTTAATAAAAGCAGCATACAAAATTGAGTAGTATTATAATTAAATTGTTATTTACCCCACATTACTATAGTCTAGAGCTGCTTTCACAATTCTCTAAGCTTCAAATCTGAAAACTTCTAGTATTGTATACTAGTGTTAGGACTGTGCAGCAGGTGCGGCCATGGTATCAGGGTCGCAGCCTCTTCCTCTGTAACTGTTCAGTCCAGCATGCATGGGGTTAATCCCCTTGCAGCCAGTAGGCGTAGTTGGTCTGCTAACTAACCCTGTTGTCAGCCTATCGGCATCTGGCTTGAGCACCTGGGCTGGCTGATCAGTCCCGCCTTCCCTCCATTTAAGAAGGCTGGTTTGGACGCTGGGCGTTCTAGCCTCAAACCTCATATGCACACATCCTTGCAAGACATTAGTTTGGCAGCAAGCTGCCTAGTTAGGTAGGTAGTGAGAGTCTATGCCCCTTTTGGTTAAAATTTTGGGAATCACTTCCCTTAGTTAGTATTGGGGGAATCTCCTACCTTAGGCAGGCTGCTACTTTTGTGGTTCTCCTCAGCAGGTGGCTGAAGTGGGTGCAGCCCAGTAAGCTACTGGGAGAACACGGTCATAGTTTGTACTTTTTGTTTGTCTTGCAGTGCAGTAACTGCAAGACTTTTGAATTCATTTAAGTGGCTGCTTTGTTCTGCAGTGGCAGCTTCTCTGAGAAGTTATCAGAGAAGCACTCAGTTGGTGGTGTAGCCCGGCTGTGAAGCTAACTGTTGGGCCTTGTTCACACCAGTGTTCCCTGCGGTTCAGAGTCCAGTGGGCTCTGCAAGATATTATTTATTATTTAGTTTTTTTTTTTTAATATATCCTCACAGTCATAACAACTAGTATGTTCATTGTAGCACCACAAACTCTACAGTGGTGACAGAGTGTAGGTTGGTAAAGACCATTTTTTAATGCAATTTTGGGTTGTTGTCTCAAAGAAGTTTTACTATTAGTTTTAATTCTTCCTTTAACTAACTTTTCAAGACAGTCCTTTGGGGTGGTAGGTACATCTGCACAAATGGACAGTGAACAGTTAAATCATCAAACTACATTATACTAAATTAACATTTGTACTTTTGGGTTTTTTTGTCTGTCAGAGTAAAACAACATATCCCGGAAAAAAAAAGGTCACAAACAAAGCCCATGGGAATCCAGTGACTATTTAGAGGGTCTGTTGGGTGTCTATTTTTTCAACCAATGTCAGCGAATGAAAAAGTTTGGCTTGCAGCACTCTTTCAAATGTCAAATTCTGACCGGTTTATGCCAGATAGACACCTATGGCAGATTCGAACATAGCCTTACCTAGTTTTATAAAATATACTTATGTTAATAAATCAATAATTTTTTTCTCCAGGTCTGCCCAATTCTGAATTGTTTTCCAGCATCTATATATTGGAAAGGATAATAAATGGTACTATTGTGAAGACAATTTGTCCTGCAAACATTAAGCACACATATGACTGTGAACAGAAAAAAATAAATAAAATGAAATTTGAAAAATTTAAAAATGCCACCAACAGACAGGGAGCAGATTTGTAGAAAGAGGTAGGTGAATGAGTTCAGATCAAACTGGATTCAACCTGAGTATTTCAAATTGTTCTGTGATACACTATGGACTAACAAAATGGCCATACTGTGTTTGACCAGGAAACACAGAACAGACACGTGTGCAATTACTTTGTCTGACACTGTCTGTGAGTCATTGTGATCTTGTAGCAACATCTGACAGACTTTCAGTTAATACCCAGTGGTAGGTGGACCTTATAGTTCTGATGTCATATGTAATATAAAAGCTTGGACATTTGTGATCAGCATTTATTTGCTGTAAAGGTGAACATAGGCTATAGCACAGTTCAGAAAAAGCAATAGAAATTGCAACAATATGAGGTCTCCTCTCCTGTTGCTCCACTGCCCCCCCTCTCCAGGTCCTGATGGCAGTGACCCCCTGGCCCAATCCACTGTGCCTCTCCTACTGGCTCCTTCCCTCTCCTCTGGAGCTCCTGAGGCCTCTTCCTATGTGGCCCCCACCCTGACCAACTCTCCTGACTCGCAGTGGTCTCAGTCTGTTAGGGGTGACCCCCCTCGGCCTCCTCATGTTACTCCTGATATGGACTTCTCTGTTACCCCCACTGTCCTGCGGACCCCTGCGGACCCTGTTTTCTCTGATTCTTCCTCCTGTGCTTCCTCGCCTCAGAACCGGCCCAAGCGCCCTAAGTTGTCGGACATTTGGGAGTTGCTCCGTGCTATGCCTACTAAACTGGACATGGAGGCGATGGTCCGCAGGGTGGAGGAGAGGCAGGACCAGATTCTGTCTGGCTTTAAGTCTGAACTGCACTCTTTGTCGACCCAAGTCTCATCTCATCAGCACCGTACGGATTCTATTGACCAGCGCCTACTGGCTGTGGAGCAATCCCTATCCACTCAACGCACGTTTAATCGCCATCTGCTGCTACAGGTTGATGACCAGGAAAACAGGGGCCGCCGGAACAACATCAAGTTGCGGGGCATCCCGAGTGCTGTTCCCACCAAGGAGCTGAGGTCTATTGCAGTATCCGTCTTCAACACTGTCCTCTCTAGGCCGATGGACACTGAAATTGTTATTGATAGGATCCACCATGTGCTGGGGCCTGGAAGGGCTTCCTCCTCCGATTCCAAAGATGTCCTTTGTCGGGTCCACTTTTATAGGGAGAAAGAGGACATTCTTCAGGCTGCGTGGCGTCATGGCCCGGTCCCGTTCTTGGATGGCTCGATTACTCTTCTCCCGGATGTCTCTCGCCGCACTCTGGCCATGCGGCGCCTCCTGAAACCTGTCCTGCGTCTTGTCCTGGACTCTGGTATCTCCTACCGCTGGGGTCACCCCTACCACCTGCAAATACGCCGCAATGGTGCTGTCTTCACCCTCCACTCCCCGGATCAAGTGGAGGCCTTGGCTCACTTCTTGGATGTCCCGGTCTTGTCCCTGCCGGACTGGTTGGAGTATCCTCTCCCTGCCCCCCCCCTTCTACAAGGCCTTCTTCCCCCCCATTGCCGCGCCAGAGGCGCCAACTTGTGGTCTCTTCTGTAGCCTCTCCCGGAGGATCTGCATCTCTGCCTGCTACATAGACTTTGATGGTCCAGTCGGGGCCAATTGAGGCCCACACGTCGTTGATCTGCTGTATTTTGGTTTACTGTTTACCGTGGATCTCTGTTTATTTTTATCTTTTCACTCTGTGCTAAGCTATGTGCCCCGCATGGGGGCGGTGTTGGCCCTCGGTCTTTGCTGCCCCCCTGCGGCGTGTCTCGCCCCCCCTCCCTTCCCTGGCTGGGCCGGGGCGCCCCGCGTCTCTCTCTCCTCTGCTCCTGGCTGTGTTGCACTCCATTCGGGGTGCGCCGTATCTGGGGTTGCAGACGATTCTGTTGTTCTTGCTCTTTTCTGATCGTGGGGTGCTCCGGTTTGCCCGGGGCGCGGAGGTGTTAGAACTTGAAGGAGCTCATGACCTTACGGCTGCTGTTGGTTTTGACCCCTTCATTCTTTCCTTTGCTTTTTGATGGGTTTTGTCGTTGTGGGAATGGGTAGCTTGGGTTTTCGGATCTACCTCTCCCCCAGTTAGAGTTCTTCGGCAGCTCTCTGAGTGCGTACTGCGGTGTGCCTCTGAGACTTGCATTAGTGGGATTGTCCCACTGTTTGGTGTCTCCCGGGCTTGGACTAGCTGAGCTCGGTTTCCACTTGGTTGTCTGTGTTGTCCCTTTTGGTCTGTCTTACCCTATCCCAATTCTGCTTCCCTAACTGGTGTCTGTCTTGGTCCTCCCCCCTCTTCCTCTCCCTACCCTTTCTTCTCTCCCCCCTTTTTTCTCCTCATTTTTCCCTACCTCCCTTCCTTCTCTCGTCCCCCCGGGGTGGGTCCCGGATCCCGAACATGGACTCCCTGACCTTCTCCTCCATTAATGCTAATGGGCTTAACACGCCCCAAAAAAAGGTCCTCTCTCTTGTGGCTGTTGTGGAGTAAGAGGTCCACTGTGGCGTTTATACAGGAGACGCACTTCCGGGAGGGCTCTGTGCCCTCTCTATCTTCCCAGCGCTTTCCAGATGTCTACCATGGCTGCTTCGCTGAGTCCAAATCTAGGGGAGTTAGTATCCTGATTGGTCGCTCAGTGGCCTGGAAATTCCGGGCTGCTATGTCGGATGACTCAGGTAGGTTCTTGTTTGTTAAGGGGGAATTGGCCGGCACCTTGTTTACCTTTGCTAATCTTTATCTCCCTAACGCTGATCAGGTTGGCACCCTTGAACGCATCTTGGATAAGTTGTCGGACTTTTCTGAGGGCACTCTCTTGGTGGGCAGAGATTTCAACTTTGCTTTGGACCCATCTGTTGACATTTCTAGGGGCGTGTCGTATCTTCCTGCTAAGGCGCTTTGTCGGGCTCGTAGGCTTCTCCACTCCCACCAGTTGATTGACGCGTGGCACACGATTCACCCTGACGTTCGGGACTACTCCTTCTATTCTCATGCCCGGGATGTCTACTTCAGGTTGGACTACTTTTTTGTTAGACACTCCGATGTCCCCTTGCTTCGTGGCTCCACGATAGACCCTATTACCTTCTCAGACCACGCAATGGTCCATGTTGTGCTGTCATCCCCAGCTACGAGACCTCGGTCCTGGCAGTGGCGCCTCAATGAGTCGCTCCTTCAGGATGCTCCGACCTCGCTTGCCGTCTCTTCCGCCCTTGAACTTTACTTCAGGGAGAATGACACGGCAGATGTGTCCCCGGTCACGCTTTGGGCGGCCCACAGGGGGGTACTGGTTCAACATGGCTCACGTATGAAGAAGGAGAGGTCTCGTGAACTCGCTACCTTGATAGCTGACGTGGTCTCCCTGGAGCAGACTCACAAGCGTTCGCATGCGGCAGAAGTACGTTCTGCTCTCTTGTTGGCCCGTAAGAAACTGCGCGAGCGTCTCAATGTTAGGACCAGATGCCTTTTGGCTAGGGGCCGTCGCCACTTCTACGAGTTTGGTAACAAGTGCAGTAGGACTCTTGCTAGATCTCTTAGGGAACAGCGTTCCCGTAACTTTGTCCCCCTTGTCTCTGTCTCTGCGGGTACTCGTCTTACTGATCCGACACGTATTGCGGAGGAGTTTGCTAGTTTTTACCGCCAGCTGTATAATCTTCCCTCTGCCTCCGCACCCCCCTCGGATTCCTCGCTTCTCCCCGCGATTGCGCAGTATCTCTCCGACTCGGGCTTACCCCGTTTATCTGACGGAGCCTTGTCTTCGCTGGAGGATCCTATCTCGGGTGAGGAAGTTGCAGAGGCCCTGGCTTCCATGCAACCTAGCAAGGCCCCCGGCCCGGACGGCCTCCCGGCCTCGTATTATAAAAAGTTCTCGTCCCTGCTTTTGGGCCCCCTGACGCGTGCCCTTAATTCTATTTCTGAAGGCTCCCTTCTCCCTCAGGATCTGACTAGAGCTCACATTGCAGTGATACATAAGGAGGGCAAGGATCCTGCTCTGTGCTCTAGCTATAGGCCCATCTCCCTACTCAATGTAGACTTGAAGATTTTCTCCAAGGTCCTGGCTTCGCGCCTGGCCCCTCTTCTCCTTGACCTAGTGGACGCCGACCAGGTTGGTTTCATACCTACTCGGGAAGCTAGAGATAACACTGTGAAGGTTGTCAATGCTATACATTTTGCCCACTCCCGTGACCTCCCGCTCTGTCTTCTCTCCACTGATGCGGAGAAGGCATTTGACCGGGTTGGTTGGCCCTTTCTCTTTGCGGTCTTGGACCATATTGGTCTGGGCCCGGTCATGAAGTCTTGGATTACCTCTCTGTACACTGGCCCCTCGGCGTCCACTAGGGTCAATGGGATCTTATCCTCCCCCTTCCCCATTGGTAATGGCACGCGTCAGGGTTGTCCCCTCTCCCCCTTGATTTTTGTTCTCACCCTAGAACCCCTCCTTAGAAAGATTAGGGACAACCCTGCCCTACTGGGCCTTGTGATTGGGAAGCGTCACCTCAAGATAGCTGCTTATGCGGATGACCTCCTGTTTTTCCTGCGAGACCCGGCCACCTCGCTCCCTGCTCTGATGTCCGAACTGGACGAATTCCACCGCCTTAACAACTTTAAAATTAACTATCAGAAATCTGAGGCGCTGGACGTTTCCTTACCCCCCGGGCTCGGATCTTCCCTAGCTCACACTTTTCCCTTTCGATGGTCCAGTTCGGCGATTAAGTATCTGGGTGTCTGGATCCCTAGAGATCTGCGTGAGCTTTTTGCAAAAAATTACTTGCCCCTTCTCAAAACTGTCCGACTAGATTTGAAGAGATGGTCCAGAGGCACCTATACGGGGTTTGGCCGTTATGCCATCTACAAGATGAATGTGATGCCTAGATTCCTCTACCTACTGCAGACTCTTCCGATTCACATTCCTCCTGTTTTTTTCAGATTGCTCTACTCTGATTTGGTTAGCTTTATCTGGCAGGGTAAGCGGGCTAGGTTGGCCCGTTCCATTTTGACTCTCCCGAAGTCGTTGGGTGGCATGGGCCTACCTGATCCCCGCCGCTATTATGAGGCCGCTCTCTTGCAAAGAGTTATTGACTGGTGCCGCCATTCCCCCTTCAAACAATGGATCTCTATGGAGGGCTCCTTTTCGAGTCTTCCGCTTCATTCGCTCCCCTGGTTGGATTCCGTCGCCCCCTCCTCTGTCTATTCCCATCCCACTATTGGCCCCACCCTTAAAGTCTGTAGGTCGCTTTTTCGGAAGGACTGCCTCTCCTCCTCTCCGTCCCCTCTCCTCCCTGTTCTAGGTAACCCGGCCTTCCCAGCTGGCCTCTCACTGGGCCCGTTCCGGTCCTGGATGGACGCGGGCATGCAGAGAGTCCTCCACTTTCATTCAGAAGGGTCTTGGCGGCCTCTCGAGAGCCTTCACACTGTCCATGACCTCCCACCCCTTGGTCCTTGGAGGGGGCTACAACTTTCCCACTTCCTTTCCTCGCTGTCAGACCCGGACGCCTTTGACAGACCTCTTATGGGCTTTGAGAAGGCTTGTTCTGGATCTGGCCTTTTACGCCATTCTCTCTCGGAGCTCTACTCGCTCTTGGTTTCCCCTCCTCCGGGCCATAGACCCCCCTTCCTAGCTAAATGGGAGACTGATCTCTCTCTCTCCTTTTCGGATGCGGACTGTGTCAGGATCTTGGAGCTCGCCCACAAAAGCTCTGTGGCTTGTAAGTTTCAGGAGGCAGGCTACAAGATTCTCACCAGATGGTATCATGTCCCGGCCTTGCTGCACAAGTTTTTCCTCACCACCTCTCCGCTTTGTTGGCGCTGTGGCTCGGAGGAGGGGACCCTCCTTCATGTCTTCTGGAGTTGTTCGGCTTTGAGGGGCTTCTGGGATGGTGTCCACCGCCTGACTTCTCAAATCTTCCAGTCTTCCCTTCCCAATACCCCGGCTTGCTTCCTTCTACACCTCTCCAATATTCCCCGGCGGGCCTACCGCCGCTCGGCGATTCACCACCTGATCAATGCTGCCAGAGCCTGTATCCCTGCCCTCTGGAAGTCTCCTAACCCCCCGTCCCTACGCCACTGGATCCGTAAGGTGGAGGACATTCAGGCTATGGAGGACCTTACGGCGTCTCTTCGAGACAAACATGAATCCTTCCTGAGGGCTTGGACCCCGTGGATTTTATTTCAGGGATCCCAGCCGTATAGGGACATCTTGGGTTTGGCTTGAGATCTGGTTCTGGGTTTGGACCCCCCCTCCTCCTTCTGTTCCCCTCTCCTTCCTTTCGTCCCTCCCCCCTTCCCTCCTTTCCCCTACGCCCCCCCTCACCTCTTGTTCTCTGCGCTCTCCCCTTCCCTTTGTTTCTTTTGTACGATGCTGGCGCCTTTCCTTGCCCTTTGGTTATGGAGGGGCCCCACTTCCACATTTCTTGTCCTGTTTTGTTCCCCGGGTCCTTGTTTTTATGGGCCCTTTGTTGTTCTGGCAATCATTTGTCTGTAATTACAGTTGATTCTTTTCTATTGTATTTGTGTTTATAAATAAAGAATTTATATAAAAAAAAAGAAATTGCAACAATATGTAGAGGACTAGGACAACAGAGAGAATCAAGCAATTACACAGGCAGAGTAGTGCTAGGATTCAATAGCGAAAGGACGGAATTCATAAACAGTGACTAACATTTAGCTAATTCCATTTTTGGGGCACTTGGGTACCTCTACCAAATTGTATTTAGAAACTTTGGTAATCTAACTGCTCCACTACTTAATCTCGGACATATATGGTATTCTTTCCGACCTGGCACCTGACATGGTTCCCAACCATCCCTGACAACTCTTTATAAAATAATCAATCCCCCAACTTTGCTTCATTCATTTAATGCAACCATACCAGATAACTTTTGGAGGTGTGCTACCTGTCCGGCTAACACATTTCACCTCTTTTGGTCGTGCCACCAGCTTTTGCTACTAACAAAGATAGGTAACAGTTTTATTGCCAATAATCTGTCTGACTGTTGTGCATTAGAGAAATTTCATCTCTGTGCACATTGTCTGGGTCTGGGGTTGCTAGTGGGGTGGAATAGACACACAAGTCCAGTTTGTTTAGTCCAAAACAAAAGTAGGGTTTTATTTTCAATCACAAAAGGTAGTGCAGCAACAATGGAAACAATACAAAAATAAATACCTGCCCGGCTAGGCTCTAACTAAACATAGAATAGGTTATCTCACTTAGAATAACAAAAATCCAAAAAAAGCCAGTGGAATAATTCAGGACACAGCTCCAAAAAATATGACCTCTCTGTCAGCTCTACAGCCAAACTCTACCAAAGTGTTGCTGCTGGAGCTGGCTTCTTAAGCCTCCTTGACGAGGAGACTCTCTGCAGCTGAGTTGCTGCTGGAACATCCCAAAAGTGTGGACTGGAGGGGGGTGGAATGACAGGTCCCACTACCAATGCTACCTGTCATTTCTAAAAATCCAGCCCAATACTGAGCATTTACCAAAATGCTCAGCAGACGAAAGTTGTCAAACATCTCACCCACCTGAGTAGTCTGGGTGAGATGTACACCCTCTCCATTACCTGACCAGCCATCGGCTTACAACATTTTTAAACATACTTTTGTTTACTAACAAGATAATCCTGATAATGTTTTGTTAAGAACTTTTTTAGACAAGAATTAACAATTTTTCATTAAATACATAATAGTGTTTTAATAGCAGTTAGGCGTTGATTTCTCCTCTGCAAATTTTTCAGCTCTTGTGACTGACCATACACAATGTGATAGAGCATTGTTGTTAATCTGAAAAAATATAACATTTTTAAGGATTTCTCTGAAGTGCACATGAGCATATGTGTTTGAAGCTTAGTAATCTCTAGTAAGTATCTAAATGAATTGCAGTGCACTTGAAACATACCGTATTTTTCGGACTATAAGACGCACTGGACTATAAGACTATATAGGTTTTAGAGGCGGAAAATAGGGGAAAAAATTTTGAAGCAAAAACTGGTAAAATATTTAATATATGGGAGTTGTAGTTTTGCAACAGCTGCAAGGCCACATTGACAGGTGACCCTGCAGCTGTACAGGGATGCATAGAGCGTTTTTTTTTTTTGCGGGGCCAGCTGTACTTTTTAGTTATACCATTTTGGGGGATATCTATTGCTTAGATCACCTTGTATTGAAAAAAAACAGGAGGTGATTTAGAACTTTTATTTATTTCATATTTTTAAAGCTTTTTTTTTTTTTTTTTACTATTTTATTCCCCCCCGGGGGCTTGAACCTGCGGTCACTTGATCACAAGTCCCATAGACGGCAATACAACTGTATTGCCATCTATGGGACATTCTGTATATTAGTATTACGGCGGCTGGTCATAGACCCAGCCGCAATACTAATATATAGCAGTGACAGACCGGGGAGCCTCATTAGGCTCCCGGCTGTCACCTGAACAGGTCGGCTCCTGCGATATCGCAGGAGCCGGCCTGCAACTTCACAGGTACGGGGCCGGTGGGGACCGGCCCCGGGGGAGAAGGGGCCACGGATACTGACCCGGCATCCGCTGTACTAGAGAGGCGGATGCCGGGGAGGGATAGACGCCGGGGCCTGAGACATCGCTACGATCCTCTGCCCTGCATGAAGCCAGCGGTGGGGGCACGGAGGAGCGGAATAGCATCACTCCTCCCACTGCTGGCTTCATGCAGGGCAGAGGAGCGCAGCGATGTCTCAGGCCCCGGCGTCTATCACTTGCCGGCCTCTCTATTACAGCGGATGCCAGGCGCCACATTCAGACTATAAGACGCACCCTTCTTTTCCCCCCAAATTTTGGGGGAAAAAAGTGCGTCTTATAGTCCGAAAAATACGGTAATTAAAAAAGACTAATTTTTAATCAGCCTTGTTTCCTAACCATGTTCTCTTATTCACTGGTTTACATTAGGTATACACAAGCATTGTCTTTCCATTGTACTGATGTAACAGACCTTATTGACTCTAATAGGGTTTGTTGAGTGTCTGTAGTTTTAAGGAGGGAGTACTTTTTCCTCCTCCAATTTCCAGGCTGACACTGAAACAGGGGGCATTATTTATCATTTGTTTCTTTTTTGGCCATACTTTTCACAGGTGCACCTTTTTTTTAAACTTGTTTTACTGTAGTGATTATTTATGATGTCAACACATCTCCTTGTCAGAGGTTGGGCAAATATTAGTTTAGATGTGACGTTTTTGACCATGTGCACTTTGTCCCTTGTTGGTCAAAGAGGTGCAAAAAAGGTGTAATTACCCCATTGTATTCGACTATTCTAACCAGATAGGCTCTTTATGCTGCACATGGACTGGAGTGCATTTGCGCCTTTTTTTTGGTTTGTTTTTTTAAATGTGCAAGTCATAAATACATTGGTAAAAGGATCTCGATTTAGACCATGCCCATCTCTCTAGCTAAAAAGTATAGCACAGAAACAGACCTCATACGCAATTTACACCAAAAACACGTGCAAGTAGCTCAATAAATGTACCCCATAACTATATGAAAAGATTTATACATGGATGTCCCCATTAAATTTCTGCAGTACACATAGATTATGAGATCATTAAACTAAAAGACATAAAAAAACAGAAACTTTTTTAAGATGAATAGTAGATTTATTACAATCATGAAAATAAATTTTCATAGAACTTGATTATTCCTCATTTGGCAGCTTCAACTGTAATAAATAAATAAATACATTTTCTGATCAGTGCTGATACATACAGTACTAAAATAATCTGATAATCTGTTTACAATACTTTTTCTTATTATTAGGATAAATAAAGCCAGTTGCATGAAATTGTATTATGCGATCCAGAGAAGTATATAGGCCCAAATTATTTATTTATTTATTTATTTATTTATTTATTTGCCTTTGATAGATTATTCCCTGTTAAAATCTGACATAATATACATTATGGTTTATGCTGCATCATATTGTTTTGTGGGAGAATATTTCTGTAATACAGTGATGTGTAGGGTATCATATACAGATGCAGATGTACTGCTTTTAGCTCTATACTTTGATTATAAAATACAACCGAATATCTTGATTCTATAATGCATGTTTCATATGTGCTATATTCTCAGTGTTATACTTAAAGAGTTGTGATTTTTTTATTTTATGCGCATCTCTGCCTTCTAGTCTTTGTTGGCTCTTCTGATTTTTAATTTTTTTATTGTAAAATATAAACAAAGAGCATATATATATATATATATATATATATATATATATATATATATATATATTTATATTCTATTAAATGTTGGGAGACTGATAACAAATATTGGAGGTCCACTGATCTCAATGTATCTAACAATATCCAATAACAGTGGATTAGCGATAACTGCTTGTGACTAATATTAAAGCCTCCTGATTTAGAATACACTTTAAGGTGAAGGCCCTACAAGGCAGAAAAGTACCCACAACGGAAATGCTGCGATTTCCAAAACTGTTGCATTTTTGGAAATGGCAGCATGTCAATAATACCTACAGAAACGCTAGCAGGTTCTCTATAGGTATAAATGAAGCGGAAAGTTCACAGAGGAAAACTTGGAGCTTTTCAATGTAAAATGTGAAATACTTTATTTTTCAATTTTCCCCATAGAATAAATTCTAATAGAATATTTAACTCCTGAATCATTTTCATAGTTTACTGATAGATGTAATGAAAGTTAAAAATAAAAGTAAGTTAGCATATTAATATTGAGTTACTTATCTTGTATTTCTATAGTCCAGGGCTGCATTCACAATTCTACTAACTTCATATATAGTTTTTATAGCATGTTTTACTAGTTCTGTTTCTGTTTTTCTTTTTACTATAAAGTGTTCATTAGTCTGATCTGCTGTCGATGTGTATGATAGCAAACTCAACTATATCAACTATATGGAGATAGAAAGTACAAAGTGGTTTATATACATGTAACAGTATATATAACTTTCACTTCTGACCTTAATTAACTTTTCGACACATTTCAGCGGGATGGTAGGTATATCTGCTCAAATACAATATGATTTTGGACATGATTAGTAAAAATATCAAAAAGGATTGCATAATTTCATAAAATATACTTACATGTGAATAAATATATTAAATTATTGCTATTAAAACCAATTCTGCCTGAAATTCCTTTAAATGGCTGAGAAAGATTCTGCCATCTTTATATTCAGTTTGTAAAGAAATGATACATTAATACAATAAAGCTTATGTTATATATGCAAGAACCAATCACCTGACTGAGCTCCATATGTATCAAAGTTGCCTGTATTTCCAAGCCCTGTACCAAGAATAAAAGGAAAATAACAATTGTCATTAATTGCCTTGTTTGAAAAAGTATGACTTTCTGCAATATATACAGTTTATATGTAATGTGAAAATATGTATATCCATTTTCAGTCATCTGTAAAATAATTTACTTATTAGCCTGTAATAAAGCGCTTACTATAACATTACTTTACTGTTCCTATTTTATTAGCATTGCTATGCTGTAGCTTAGACCTGAGATATATCCACTTACCAAAGTAGCAGTTTAGAGCTACAAGTAGAAAAGCAATTGCAACCTTCATGATGGGAGATGATGAAAATGGCTATTCAGATAGTCAATTGTATGCTAAGAGTTTAGCTGTGGGTCTGCTGACCAAACGTCTCCAAAGCTCTTATATTTATACCATAAAATGATGCAATAGACAGCCCCTTTCTGACATTAAACATGACATTATAGGTTGTGAATTGTTCTCACCTGTCACACTTCTATGGATTCAGAGATTTTAAAATAACCTCATATTACAAAATAAACTCAATAATACTACATTATGGTGACAAAAAAACGTTCCAGATAAGCTTAATTTCAAATATTTAGCAAATATCATATCATGTAAAGTATGGATTTGTAAGATAAAGTGCTTCCTAACTGGCAAATATCACTATAATATGAACCATTACATTATGCAAATTGTTCCTTAGAAAATGCCAGCAATTGAGGCTATAATGTCTATCAGGAAATGAAACTCATTGTCACGGTTCTGTGTATATATATATAAATAATATTTTTTAAACAACAGAACCTCTAGTCTGCAGAAGACTGCAGTGAGGTCCACAGGCCCAGTGGGTGGCTGTATGTCTGAAGGTAATGTGAACAGGGTGAAACAAACAATGGCCGAGGTGCAGCGCTGTACTCACTGTGAACAGAGTGCAACAAACACGGGCAGTGGTGCGGTACTCAATGTGAACACGGTGCAACTAAACCCTGCCAGTTAAGCCCACTGGCCAGGTGCAGCAGTACTGCTGAAACAACAAGGCTGCCAAGGGTTAATTCACCCCAGGTCAACAAACACACATGCTCCTGCAACAGCTAGGAGTTCTCCTGCAACAGCTAGGAGTTACCAAGGAAGTTTGCATACTTCTGCAACAGCGAGGAGTTCAGCAAACAAACATGCTCCTGCAACATCTAGGAGTTCTCCTGCAACAGCTAGGAGTTACCAAGGAAGTTTGTATGCTCCTGCAACAGCGAGGAGTTCAGCAAACAAACATCCTCCTGCAACAGCTAGGAGCCACCACGGAAGTCTGAATATGCTCCTGCAACAGCTAGGAGTTACCCATGAAGTTTGATAGTTTAAATAAGGCTATCTCAGAGACCAAACCTGCTGCAGCTCCACAGGATGGAACAGTGTCTACAGCTCCCAGCCCTGGTGTAGAGCTGACAGTTCAGGGTTTTACAGGTCCTAACTAACAACACTCAGAAAGAAGCAGAGGAACCCCAGACAGAGGCCTGGTCTGGCAACCTGCCTGAATACTGGAGCCTAACCCTGAAACTACTGTTATTAACAAACTTCCATGGACTTTAATCAATCTTTAATCAAACATTAGTCAAAGTGTGAGCAACCGGCGGGTGTCAGCTCACACTATTTAAAGGTAAGACCCCGCCCAATAAGGGCGGTGGTCATGACCTCACTGCTCATGCTCAGTAGGGGAGAAATAACACTTAGCATGTGAGCGGCTCCAAAAGTCTGAGCATGCTCAGTAGGGTGAAAGCTGAACTTAGACTGACCCGCAGGTGGGGCTGTGCGCCGGGAGAGCAACCTGCAGGACCCAATCCTAACACTCATCCATGAATGCACTGCCAATAATGTCTCCATCAAAAAACAAAGGAAGATTTAGTAAGGTCAATCAATTCTGTCAAGTTTTACCTACGTAGGGGACTTTATAGCATATTATAGTGAAGAATTTCCCAATGGATAGGTCAGAAATCTTTCAGCTACACAAAAAGGCCATCTTAAAGCTATGGGCTAGTTCACACATAAAAACCACCTGGCTTATTTTGGTCCCGAAAAAAAATGCTTCCTAATTAGGTAGCGTTTTTTTTACCTTGAGGCATTTTTTTTAGCGTTTTCTGGAGCAGTTTTTGGCAAAAACTGCTTCAGAAAATGCCAGGTGGTTTTCCCCTCCCCTAAAGTGACTGGACTGTGAAAAAAAACGCTAGGCATTTTCAGTCGCGGTTTTTGCCTCCCGTTCACTTTTATTGTTTTCCTCAGGTGGAAACTGATTGAAGAAAGATCATGTCGCCTCTTTTTTTCTACCAGCAGCAAAAAACTGCTAGCAGAAAAAAAAGCTAGCAGTCTCCATAGATCACCTTTGTATGGAGGATGATTTTGAGGCAAAATATGCTGTCAAAATCTGCCTCATTGCCCCCGTGTGAACTAGCTCTAATTGCTCCATCCACTGCACTGCCCATGATGGTAAAGAGTGCGGCTCTAGTGCAACTCAACCCTTTGAGATGAACAATACCAATTGTAGCTAAGATGATATCAATACCAGGCAAAGTGTGAACAGACCTATAGTAGTTTGAAATTTAATGGAGATCATAAGTCTATAAAGTGCACTGGAATAACACTTAAGATGTCTGATGACAGTAAGTGGATATTTCAACTGTCTAATAATAAAGTGTATCCGGGTGTGTTGGGACTATGATATGGAAAAACTGCCCTTCAGATAAGTCATCAAGGTTAGATCAGAGGGGCCATAGCCATGGCCATGGTGCAACTTAGCCCTATTTAAATAAATTGAATTGATCTTAAACACCGAGTAAAACTGCTATACAGTCTTGATTTGCAATGAAGAGACTGTATAGCAGCTTTAGGGTGCATTCACACTACGGAACGCCAGCGTGTATCAGAGCCGTACACGCCGGCGTTACAGCAGGGCTGCCGGACACTTCCCATTCATTTCTATGGGAGCCGGCATGCGAGCGCTCCCCATAGAAATGACTGGAAAAAAGCAGTCCATTCATTTCTATGGGGAGCGCTCGCATGCCGGCTCCCATAGAAATGAATGGGAAGTGTCCGGCAGCCCTGCTGTAATGCCGGCGTGTACGGCTCTGATACACGCTGGCATTCCGTAGTGTGAATGTACCCTTTCTCTGTGTTTTATACAGTCTTGATTTGCAATGTAGAGACTGTAGATTTTTGGACAAGCTGAATTTTGGGCTGCTAGTAATAAAACCACACAGATCTGATATGATTATCCTGGAAAAACATTCTTTACTAGACATCTGCATCTGTGGAGTTGTCTCCATGCATATGCTTAGTCCCTTCTACCATGGGGGGTGTTAGGCAATTGACGGTAGGCAATTCCCCAGTAGCTGTTGCTTGCTGGATTCTTGGAAGAAGGGGTAAGATGGAGACAGTGAACTGTGATGCTAAACCTACCCTGAAATCCCTACCTACTTGCCTCAAAAACCCTGAGCAGTAGAGGACAACTGCACAGATAAAGTAGCCAAGGGGTGAAAACCAGACAAGTAACTAGGTACAAAATCAGAATCCAGAAGAATATTGAAGTGGCCTCCTGCATTGTACTCTATGGTCAGAGGATAGTGTAGAAGTTTAAATAGGTGCGGATGTTACAGGTATACTGTAGAATTACCAAGACATTGTCAGAAACCTATCCAAGCGATCAAAAATTAGGACTTATGTGGATTAGTGTTTCCTATAAGTGTTTTTATTTTTGCTCACAGCCATACTTTTGTGGATAAGAAACATTAGACAAAATGATGCCAGCTATATGCATAGTAAAATTCAACCAAGCGAGCAGAAACATGCAAATTCCAAAGGATGAATATCCATAACCATGACAGCAACATCAGTCAAAAAACAAATGATCAACAATAAATATACAATAATCAAACTTACAAATAATTGGATAAACAGAGGTCTTACAGTATCCAAAGTTATAGCCAGACCTCAGTAGGATATCTGGCATGTATTTTTACACTTAAATATTGTTGAGCCCCCTGACCTTGGTTTTTCTTATCCATCCTCCCCTCTGTTTTTCCCTACTCCCCTCCCTCCCCCCCCCCCCGTCCTTACCCCCCCCCCCCCTTTCTCCCTCCCTTTCACCTACCCCCCTCCCTTAAATCTATCTCTTGGTTTTAGTTCTTCTTCCCCCAAAAAGAAAAAACTTGTACAATGTATGCTTTAATTGCCTTGCATTTTCTTGGGTTCTGGATTACAATGTACTCAATAAAAACAGTTTTCAAACAATAAATATTGTTGAGTGAGTGTTGTTTGTAGAGTTACAGTAGCTCCTTGAGTAGGATCCCTACCCTGAATGACAGTGTAAAACCAATGGCATAAGGAAAGGGGAAATAAGATGGTTCAGTTGAAATTTTCTATGTAAGGGAATAAAGAGAAATATTGTTGCATGAGATGTCTTTTCTGGTTTTGCATTTGTTTCTATGCCATCATGCAAATATAATACTGTGCTTCTAACTTGTAGATTGTGACTGGAAAACGAATAAGACTTAAAGGGGTTTTTGGGGCAGAAAATCTTTTTTTTTCTTTTTTAGAAAGGTCTATTAGTGCTAGTAATGGATCAATAAGTACACCTTTATACCTTTATTAAGGCTTGGAATGATTTCTGGGTGTCTCTGGTTGCTGCTGGCATTGCCTGCTTTTGTTTACATGTTGTAACTTACTGCTATACAGCTGCCTATGTAGCTTCTACACGTGTTCCCTCTAACTCCGTTAAACTCCCCCTCCCTATTTCCCTAGCAATCCCGCCCATTACTAGCTCTTCCCACCCTGCCTTGTTTTCCAAGCCTAGTGGTCTTGCCCATTACTAGCCCCTCCCACCTTCCCTCGTCTCCCTAGCCCAGCAATCCTGTTCATTACTAGACCCTCCTTATGTTAGTAGCTGTGTTTATTATCTGCTAAAGTGCTGTTTCAAGTATCTCCACTAGCAGCCACTGTTTTCAAGGACTTTATACTCCCACCACTAGAGGCCACCATTCTCTAGCCTTTCTCTCAAACAAGATGACCAATATTGTCTCAGATTAGTGGTCATCTTGCTTCCTGTTTGCAGCCAACTTGCTTCCTGTTGGGACCTATTTAAACCCAGAGCACATTCAGTCCCACGCTTGAGTATTGTGTTAACTCCAGTCTCTAGCTCAGAGGTATATCTTCTCCAGATTACTTCTCCTTACTGCTTACCCACTTGTATATCACCCTCACCTCTGTCTGACTACCCACTATCCACCGACCAAGCCTTCTACTGTTTGTTTCCTGCTGCTCATCCCAGCCCTCGGATTCCAGTTGTGTATCATCAGAATTGTAACACACTGTCCATTGTTTCCCTAGTACTCAATTTACCCTCTGAGAACTTATGTAAACACTACTTAAAGATTTTATCCTATATCCTTACTTCAGACAGGTGCCTTATTGCTAAATATTGGAGGAGGCACCGTTCCTATTTAGAAGTATTGTGTGCAAGAATATGTGAGTCTAGAACACTTGAATATTTGACATCTCTTCTAAACAATGGAAAGAAGAGGTTCCAAACTATCTTAGGATCTTGGGATACCTTTTGAGTGTTCCACAATCTGTAACCCCTGGAGTTATAATTGCTTTCAAGTTACCCCTTCCACGAGATGATAGAAAAGTAACCATTTATTGCCAATAATCTAATTTTGTTTGATTGTTGTGCATTACATCAATTTCATCTCTTTTTTTTTTTTTTTAATAATAATTTTTATTGTTTTTCAAAAAGTATAGACATACCAAAATTGAGCATGCACATATAAAGAAGGCACAGCTTCTGCGAAAATACAATGGTAAAAAATACATATGCATGGTGTCATACATTAGGAAATAAGAATACCAAAAAATTACATACAAGGAAAGGGTATTCCAATGAGGTCAACATGACCATTACCAATGAAAATGAACAATAAATAAAGGGGGAGTTAAGGATAATCGTGAGAAAAACCAAAAATGACTTGGCAAGCAGTATTTGAGAACCTAGGTCACTAGAAAGAGATGAAAGAAGACGTACCCAGAAAAATGCGGGAGGGGGGTGGGAAGGTTTGGATAGGCCGGGGGGCAGGAGGGATGAGGGTGGGTAAGGGGGGGGGTGGAAGGGAAGTAGGCCTGATAATCCACTAGATCTCTGAATGGCTAATAGTACATTACGAATTCAAACGTTTCCATGGCTCCCAAGTGTTAAGGAAAGCCTGGTGCCTTCGCAGACGCCAGCTAGAGAGTTCTTCGAACCTGGCAATCTGATTCACTTTAGCAATCCACTCAGTTCTGGTTGGCGGTTCAGAGTTCAACCATCTGCCCGGAATCAGAGAGTTCGCTGCTGACAACAAATAGGAGACTAAGTTGGACCTGGATGGGGCATAATCGGAGCTAGGCAATGAAAGAATAACCATAGAGGGGAGAATAGTGAAGGGCTGCGAGGTAATTTTCCTGACAGTGTCCTGGATGTCATCCCAGAAGGCGCGAATTAGTGGACATTGCCACCAAATGTGGAAAAGGGTACCTGCGTGCATTTTACATCTCCAGCATAACTCTGAGACACCCAGTTTCATGCGTGAGAGGCGTTCAGGGGTGTGATACCATCTTGTCAATAATTTAAATTGCGTTTCCTGTAGGCGCATACACGGAGAAAAACCATGAGAGTTGCTTAGGACAACACTGACCTGCTCATCCGTTAGTTTGAGCCCCAGATTGGACTCCCAAGACGAGACATAGGCGGGTTTATAAAACACTTTCGGGCTAATGTAGTGCTTCAAGACAAAGGATGTCTTGTTCAGCTGTGAGTTGTTCGCCAAAACCGAGCGTTCAAAGGGCGTGAGTGCCGTACGCGGTCTGTAGGCCTGTGACCAATCACCCGTCAACTTAGATAAGTGATGTTTTTGGAGAAAGGAGAGTGTAGAACGGGGTAGGTGTGATTCCAGCCTGTCACAATCAATCTCAGAGTTACTAACCAAATTATCAACCAGCCTATGCGGCAGAAGACGTTCCCAGACATCGCCGTAGGAGGAGTGAGAATGACCCAACTGTGAGGGAATGAGACCTACAGGAAACATGAGTGAGGAATCTGGGGCCAACTGTTCCCTCATATCCCTCCAAGTCTTGCAAGCTCCTAGTAAAAGCTGATCTATATCTTTTGGACGATGTCCAGGTGTCCCATAGAGCCAGAGATCTGCCTGGGATCGTGCCCCAAAAGTATTCAAAGAAATGTTTGAGATCAGAGAAGGGGTAGAGATATTGGTCAGATCTACCCACCGTTTCAGCTGTACCGCCTTATAATAGTCGGTGACACTTGGCATATCTATACCACCTTCCGTCTTTTTCCTCATGAGGAGCGAGAGAGGGAGCCTGGATTTCTTGCCGTTCCAAAGGAATGTCGCAAACATGGATTTGATTTCCTTGAAGAAAATTGGGGGCAGTTTTATGGGGAGCATGTGTAGGTTATAAAGTATTTTAGGAAGGACATATGATTTAAGAAGGTTCTTACGGCCTAGCCAGGAGAATGGCAGCTTCTTATATGAGGCCAGTTGGGCTCGAATTTCTTTCAGCAAAGGGGTAAAATTAGAAGTGTATAAGTCGCTAGGATCCGCCGTCAGTGTAACTCCTAGGTACTTCAAGGACTTGGATGACCACTTGAACGGAGAGGTGGATGCGAGAGAGGCGACCTGAGAATTCGGGAGGGTAATATTCAGAACTTCCGACTTATCTAAATTGGCTTTATAGCCTGAGATCCAGCCGTATCGGGACAACAAACTTATAATGGTGGGTAAGCCTTTCTCTGGATTAGAGACCAGAAATAATACATCATCCGCAAAAGCCGCGGAATAAAGTTGGTAATCACCTATTTGGAGTCCCGATACATCTGGATGGAGGCGAACAGTTTGCAAAAGGGGTTCTAGCACCAGTAAGAAGAGCGAGGGGGAGAGAGGGCAGCCCTGTCTCGTGCCATTTTTGATGTGGAAGCTCGGAGACAATGTATCATTAATTTTGAGTTTAGCATGAGGCGAATTGTAAAGTGAAAATATGGCCTTGATAAACTGGGGCGGGAAGCTAAACTTTTCAAGTGTTGCGTGCATAAAACTCCAGTCCACTCTATCAAATGCTTTTTCGGCATCCAGACCGAGCAGAACTACTTTAGATCTATGTTTACGAGCATGTGTAATGGCATGGAGCAAGCGGTGGGAATTATCCCTGCCCTCTCTCCCCGTCACGAACCCCGCCTGGTCTGGGTGAATAAGGTGTGGGATCAGGGGTTTGATTCTGGTGGCCAATATTTTTGCCCAGATTTTAAGGTCCAAATTGAGAAGGGATATGGGGCGATAACTGCCACAGGACAGGGGGTCCTTCCCTTCCTTGGGTAAGAGTGTAATGTGTGCCTCTTGGGCTTGACTGGGGAGGGATTTACCCTGAAGGAGTGCATTACACGAGTTGGCAAAATGGGGGATGAGTTCAGACTGAAAAATTTTATAATATTGCAGCGGAAAGCCGTCCGGGCCTGGGCTTTTCCCAATAGGAAAGCTGTTGAGTACCTGTTTAATTTCCTCATGGGAAATGGGGTCTAACAAGGCTGTCGCCTCTTCCTCCGATAAGGAGGGCAGGGGTACAGCTTCCAGAAAGGCTTTCCTCTCTCTCGCCTTATCCTCTGTGTCGGAGGGTGAATCATCAGCATTAAGGTTGTATAGAGAGGAATAAAATGTGAGAAAGGCGGAAGTGATATCTGGGGTAGAAGTGTGGGAAGCACCTGTCTGATCTCTGATTTTTGAAATGAAACATTTAGCTTTCCTCTTCTTAATCAGGGACGTCATCAATTTCCCACTCTTATCCCCGTGAGCGTAAAGTTTATGTTGGAAGTGTAGAAACTGCTTTGCTGTACGTGCGTTTATTAGGTCTCTAAGCTCCTCTCTCAGCTTGAACAATTTTTCGTGTAGTGGGCGTTGAGTGCTTAATTTTCTGAGGCGTTCTATTTTCGCAATCTCAGAGAGGAGGGAGTCCATTTTTTCCCGCGACTCCTTCTTAGCTTTGGAAGCGAGGGAAATGAAAATTCCCCTTATAACAGATTTATGGGCTTCCCATGTAATCACGGGGCAGGTGTCCGGGTTCGTGTTCAGCTCAAAATACATATCAAGGTGACTTTTAACCGTCGCGTGAAAGTCTGCTCTGTCTAACAAGGCCTCATTTAGGCGCCAATTCCAATCTCGTCTAGGGAGCCGATCCAGAGTCAAAGCCGTCCAAACCGGGGCATGGTCCGAAACCGAAATCAAGTCAATACGTGAGTTCAGGGAGTTACAGACCATAGATCTGGACACAAATATGTAGTCCAGTCTCTGATACGATTTTCTAGGGTTGGAGTAAAATGAGTAATCTCTCAATGAGGGATTGTGTGTGCGCCACAGGTCTACCAAATTTGCCTCTGACAGCGCCTGATTTAGTTTACCAAGCGCCTTCTGGGATATGGAGGAGACCCCCGAAGAGGAATCTAAAGCTGGAGTGAGAGTGACATTTAGGTCCCCTGCTAGGATCACCTGGCCCTCAGCAAACAGCTCTAATACCTTCAACACCGACAGAAGCCAACCTACTTGACCCTTGTTAGGGGCGTATACATTCGCAAACGTGTACGCCTGGGAGGCTATCGTGCCCTTTAATAAAAGGACTCTGCCCTCCGGGTCTTCATAAGTCTGTGAGCATTGAAACGGGACTGAACTGTGAAACAATATGGAGACTCCGCACGTGCGTTTAATCGAGTTCGTGGAGTGGAAGCCTAAAGGAAAAGCATTAGTAGGGAGTCTGGGAATGGAACCAGATTTAAAATGAGTCTCCTGTAGGAAAGCAACATTCGTGCGGAGCCGTTTGAGGATTGTGAAGATTTGAGAACGTTTATTGGGAGAGTTCATCCCATTAGTGTTATAGGATGTGAACACTAGTTTAGCCATGGGTCCGGCGTAGGGTCAGGGAGGTATGATGTTAAAGGCCCAGGTAAAGGGAACACGTAGGGGAGGGGGGGGAGGGAAGGTTGGGAGAGAGTGAGCAAGAGGGGGAGGAGGGTACAACTAGAAGTAATCAGTAAAAAAAAAAACGGGAAATTGCAAATGACAGAAGTGGTTCTCACTGCAAATAACAACCACAGTGTAATGTGAAAGGCAATCAACAATATAAAGCAATAACAGTCAAATTATGCGTATTATAGCAGCGGCAAGCCTGATATCCGCTAGCTATGCAAAACACTGTCCAAACGACAGCTAAACGGAGGTAGGAGATAAAGTCCAATCGTGGTCATCGGCCGACCACTCCAAACAGGAGGTAGATAACTATACAAAGAAGGTGAAAAGAGGGGAGCAGTTAAAGAGGGGGTGGACACATAGCATAGAGGGTAGGAGACCCTGGAGGTAGGCATAAGAGGCAGAGGAGGGGGGGGGGGAGGGGGAGGAATGAGTTGAGGGGGGAAAAAACAGAGAGAGCATGAAAGACACATATAACCGGCGTGACAAATTAGCAGACTAGAAGATCCCAAAATCAGCACCTGCCCGATAAGAACAGACGCAATCATTGGCTAATCACATAGGAAACTAGAGATTGAGGCGCCCCACGAAACATACCCGCACAACCCACATAAGCTGGATAGGTTGAACCGCTGCGTGTGTGCAATGCAGGGTCTGGGAAAGGGCGGCCACCCAGGGCCGCGGGGCCCATCCTCGGAACCCCAGGGCCACGGGCAGGAACCCCCCCCAAGGATATAAGAACACTAAGCAATAAAAATGCCAAAGAACTAGTATAAATCAGATTGCCGCAAGTAATCTGTCACCAACACTGCCAGTATGTGAAACATGACTTAAAACCCGGCGTAGCATGAGAACAAAGAAAACCATAAATATACGCAATACTGAGTCGCTCTGGGTGTGGGTCCAGAACACAAGGTCAAAAAACTGCGAAGATGCGCCAAAGGAGAAGTGCCAAAAGAGAAGTCCAGGGTCTGGGTGAAGTCGTATAGGGTCCTGAAAAACCGGGGTTCAGGGGACAAGTGTCTTCCTTGCCTTGGGAGACTTTGGCTTATACGGGCGATCCGGCCCGGTGATGCTGGGAAGCGAAGGCCAAGCAGTTATGTCCATATTGAGAGCCTGCCAGGAGGGGATGGGAATAGGCTGGATGCCCAACAGGGGCCATGCGGCTTCAAGGTCTGCAGGCGAGCGTATCACAATTCTGCGGCCCTGCTTCAGGACTGCCAGCCCAAATGGAAACAACCACATGTATTGTAGGCCTTTCTCCTTCAATGCCTCTAGCAGCGGGCGCAGCATGCGCCGCTTAGATAGGGTTACCGGAGCTAAGTCCTGATAAAGTTGTACCTCTGATTGTTCATATTGAACAGGCCTCTTTGCCCTGGCCGCGGTCAGGATCTCCACAGTGTCTACTGAATTCAAAAGTCCGCATATAATATCTCTGGGAGGATCGGTGGTAGCGGGTTTAGGCCGCACAGCACGGTGTACTCTTTCAATTTGGATAGCCCCAGCCCTCTCCTGACCCAGGAGGGATGTAAAGATAGACGCCATGATGTCTCTCAAATCCTCCGGGGGGTAGGATTCAGGCAGACCCTTCAGACGTATGTTTCTGCGTCTGTTTCGATTTTCCAAATCCTCTAACATATCACTTGCTCTATTAATGTGGGCATGATGTAACACGACATGCTGTTCTACGGTGGTGGAGTGAGTGGCGAGAGCCGAGTAGGCCGACTCCACCGACGACACTCTGCCCCCCAGGCTTTGCATGTCTTCCCTGAGGGCTGCTAATTCCGACATAATCGGGGCTACCGTATGTGAGAGTAGTTTGCGCATAAAGGACTTAGTGACTAGAGCCGAAGAGTTGGTATCTGACCTGTCCACGCTGGTCACGCTTTCCATATCCGAGTCCTCGGCAGTGTACTCCTCCTGCACTTCCCCCTGCGCCATCTTGCGCGCCAAGGCCGGGGACCTGGCCGGCTTCTTCTTGAAGAATTTGTGCATTTCCCCCTGCTGATTCCTCCCGATGGGTGTACCGGGGGTCTCCTGGCTCTTGTCTCGCCCGTTCTTCCCCATTTGTGCTACTGTTCGTTAAGTTTGGAGTGGGTAAGGCCGATTCACAGACGGAGCTGCAGGCTCAGACGTCCATCTGTGTTGACGGTTAGGCTCCGCCCCCCAGCAATTTCATCTCTATGCACATTCTTTAAAAATACTTTTGTTTACTGACAAAACAATTCTATTGGTGAAAATTGTTTAGTTAAGAACTTTTTTAGGCAAGTTTACATTTTTTTTAAGTGTTTTAACAGCAGTTAAGTGCTGATTTCTCCTGTGCAATTATTAAAAAAGAGTTTTCTTGCTGATCAACCATTATACAGTCTAGTGTTTTTTGTCCTTTTTTAAAAATTCTACTTTACAGGGTTTTTTTCCACTTGAGCGGCTAAACATGCACAGTGTGAGGGAGCTTTCTTGTAAACATAAAAAAAATATTCAATGCTCTGTTGTTTCACCTTGTATTTTTTTTGTGTTGACCCAATATACAGTCTAGCCTGTGCTAGCTGTTTTCGTAACTAGAATTCTACCAGATCCTATTCCATGAGTGTTTGAAGCTGAGTGATCTCTTCTAAGTATTCTAAATGAAAAGTGCAGTTCCCTTGAAGCATAGCATAATAAAAAAACAAGCTCAATTTTTAATCTGCCTTGTTTCCCAACCATGTTCTCTTATTAGCTGGTTTACGTTAGGTTTTAGGGAAGGACACTGAAACAGGGGGCGTTATTTATTGTCTGTTCCGTTTTTGGCCATTTCGCAGGTGCACCTTTTTAAGACTTGTTTCTGTGGTGTTTATTTATGATGCATGATGTGCATTTTTTGGCCATGGGCACTTTGTCTGTTTTTAGTCAAAGAAGCGCAAAAAAGGTGAAATTGCCCCACTGTAATGTATTCTAACCTGATGGGCTCTTTTACATTGCACATGGACTGGAGAAAATTTGCGCCTTTTTTTTTTTTTTTAAGTGCAAGTCATAAATACAGCGTTACAAGTATCTCTATTTAGACCACGCCCATCATTCTCTCTAAAAAGCAAAAGTGGCGAGAGCAGCAAAACAGCATAAAAGGGCACTACTGCTTCATAAATGAAGCATAGCACAGAAAAAGACCTTTTACGCAATTTACACAAAAAAAAAGGTGCAAGTAACTTAATAAATGTGCCCCAGAGTCTCTAACAGAGACACTAGTACAGGTCTGAATGTAGCCTTATTTATGCCCAATTTAATATTCTGTTTACTTTATTTGTAATTTAATAAAAATACTCTTAACCATATGAAAATATTTATGCCGGGATATTCCCATTACATTTCTCCAGTACACACAAATTGTGAGATCATGCAAATAAAAGACATAAAAACAGAAACTCTTTTAAGATGAATAGGAATTTTATTACAATCAAGATCACTCAATGATGATGATAAATTTTCATAGAACTTGATTATTCCTCGTCATTTGGTAGCATCAACTGTGATGACCCTAAAATAATAATAATAATAATAATAATAATAATAATAATAATAATAATAATAATAATAATAAATACATTTTCTGATCAGGATACATACAGTACTAAAATAATCTGATAATCTGCCTATAGCACTTTTTCTTCTTATTAGGCTAAATGAAGCCAGCTGTATAAAACTGTATTATGCGATCCAGAGAAGTATATAGGCCCAAATTATATAATTATTTGCCTCTGATAGATATTTATCTATTAAAATCTGACATAATATACATTATGGTTTATGCTGCATCAGATGTTGTTTTGTAGGAGAATATTTCTGTAATACAGTGATGTGTGGGGTATCATACAGATGCAGATATACTGCCTTTAGCTCTATATTTTAAATATAATATAAAACAGAATATCTTGATTCTATTTTTATTATGCATATGATATTTATTACTACATGTGATATAACATTGGATATTTAATTAGTACACATTGGAAAGCAATAATGTAAAACTCACATTTGTATTTTACTCAGCCGATTAATGGTAGTTTGTTCAATAGATCATTTGCCCCACTCAAGCCACTCTAGCAGAAATAACGTAGCACAAATAAAGATATATTAGACGCATACTTGCATATGAGAAAGAACAATACAAACATAATGGATTTAAAAATAACACATGCATGTAATCTGCTTTTTTTTACAACAAACTATATTATTAAAAATGAGTTTTCATGCATAGAAATATACAAAATATAAGTAAATACATATCTCACCAGTGAATCACTCAAACTTTTAAGCGTTTCTCCCTACAAAATATATTTAAAATACAAAATAGCATGTAATAAGTGGATAATAGATTACCAAAGATATCATTAGGTTAATTAATAAAATTTTTGATTTTTACCAATAATCCACAAGCAGCATTCATGATCAAATCGCTTATTCCAAGTTCCTCCTAAAATTCAATGGAAATACATATAGATGTAAGGTAGAACATGGGTATGACATATTAATACTGTATTGGATAGAATATTGTATTGATATATTCTACGAATTGAGTCTTGTGTAAGTCTGTAACAATCCATTATAAATTAATCCAGACCAACTAAAAGAAAATGGCTACCCACCATAAGATCATACTTGGCTACCAGTCCGGGAATAACAATAGCGAAAGAACTTACCACTAATTTTAGGATTTGTAACCCAAGTTTATCAGCTGCCTCTCCAACTTTGTTTCCAACCTTTTCCTATATAACAAGCAAAACAATTTGGTTGCAGGAACTCTGATCTTTTCTGCTTAGATCTATATAGCAACAATAAATGATGACGTTTTTAGCATAATTACCAGGAAATCTTTAGTGCTCAGGATTTCATCTAAAGTACAACCTGAAGTAATCTAGAGGAAATATAAAGCAAAGATTGTGACATAACATTACATAATAAGAATTCAGTATTTCAGCAACATTTAGTCTTTAATACAATTGTTTCAGAATTTAATATTGCATCAATAAATTATGGTCAAATAGTGTTCAAATAATGCTGAAATATTTACCAAAGTCTCATGCGCTTCTTTTAGGAACTTTTTGTAGAGTTCTTCATTGTGCTCTTTCTGCAAGTTAGAAAAATACATAATTCTGGATTTCCTTTACATGTAACTTTTCATTTTCACAACACACCAAAAAGTTACATTGTTGCCATGTGTCCATTATAATTTGCTATTTATGTATTATTATCAATATATATTAAACAGCCTGCAGGTATTATTTTATAAAGTTTAATCGAGTAGAGAAACATTGTGATAATATTCCCACTATATATAGTTTAGGCTAAATGTTGTGGAAAAGCTTCTTTTTTTCTTAAAGATTTTGATACTTTTTGTATAGTCCTAATAATACACATTATATAATTATTTTACCTAAATTTGAAATGTCCAAGTAAGGAAGTGATAAAAACGCATACACTTTATCTGTATATGGATACGCACCTTCGCCTTCAAGTACAAACACAACAACTCTTGGAGCCTCTTCAATGTCTTTGGAAGATTAACCTATTAATGATACAGTTAGAATCTCAGAACTTTACCAAAAGTATTAACAGTATGAATAAGATCTATGAATGCATGTTTCATATGTTACATTCTTAGTGTTATACTTAAAGAGTTGTGATTTTTTATTTTATGCGCATCTCTGCCTTCTAGTCTTTGTTGGCTCTTCTCATTTTTAATTTTTTTATTGTAAAATATAAACAAAGAGCATATATATATATATATATATATATATATATATATATATATATATATATTTATATTCTATTAAATGTTGGGAGACTGATAACAAATATTGGAGGTCCACTGATCTCAATGTATCTAACAATATCCAATAACAGTGGATTAGCGATAACTGCTTGTGACTGATGTTAAAGCCTCTTGGTTTAGAATACACTTTAAGGTCAAGTCCCTACAAGGCAGAAAAGTACCCACAACGGAAATGCTGCGATTTCCAAAACTGTTGCATTTTCGGAAATGGCAGCATTTCAATAATACCTACAGAAACGCTAGCAGGTTCTCTATAGGTATAAATGAAGCAGAAAGTCCACAGAGGAAAACTTGGAGCTTTTCAATGTAAAATGTGAAATACTTTATTCTTCAATTTTCCCCCATAGAGTAAATTCTAATAGAATATTTAACTTCTGAATCATTTTCATAGTTTACTGATAGATGTAATGAAAGTTAAAAATAAAAGTAAGTTAGCATATTAATATTGAGTTACTTATCTTGTATTCCTATAGTCCAGAGCTGCATTCACAATTCTACTAACTGCATATATAGTTTTTCCAGCATGTTTTACTAGTTCTGTTTGTTTTTCTTTTTACTATAAAATGTTCATTAGTCTGATCTGCTGTCGATGTGTATGATAGCAAACTCAACTATATCAACTATATGGAGATAGAAAGTACAAAGTGGTGTATATACATGTAACAGTATATATAACTTTCACTTCTGACCTTAATTAACTTTTCGACACATTTCAGCGGGATGGTAGGTATATCTGCTCAAATACAATATGATGTTGGACATGATTAGTAAAAATATCAAAAAGGATTGCAGAATTTCATAAAATATACTTACATTTGAATAAATATATTAAATTATTGCTATTAAAACCAATTCTGCCTGAAAAACCTTTAAATGGCTGAGAAAGATTCTGCCATCTTTATATTCAGTTTGTAAAGAAATGATACATTAATACAATAAAGCTTATGATATATATATATATATATATATATATATATATATATATATATGCAAGAACCAATCACCTGACTGAGCTCCATATGTATCAAAGTTGCCTGTATTTCCAAGCCCTGTACCAAGAATAAAAGGAAAATAACAATTGTCATCCATTGCCTTGTTTGAAAAAAGTATGACTTTCTGCAATATATACGGTTTATATGTAATGTGAAAATATGTATATCCATTTTCAGTCATCTGTAAATTAATTTACTTATTAGCCTGTAATAAAGCTCTTACTATAACATTACTTTACTGTTCCTATTTTATTAGCATTGCTATGCTGTAGCTTAGACCTGAGATATATCCACTTACCAAAGTAGCAGTTTAGAGCTACAAATAGAAAAGCAATTGCAACCTTCATGATGGGAGATGATGAAAATGGCTATTCAGATAGTCAATTGTATGCTAAGAGTTTAGCTGCGGGTCTGCTGACCAAACGTCTCCAAAGCTCTTATATTTATACCATAAAATGATGCAATAGACAGCCCCTTTCTGACATTAAACATGACATTATAGGTTGTGAATTGTTCTCACCTGTCACACTTCTATGGATTCAGAGATTTTAAAATAACCTCATATTACAAAATAAACTCAATAATACTACATTATGGTGACAAAAGAACGTTCCAGATAAGCTTAATTTCAAATATTTAGCAAATATCATATCATGTAAAGTATGGATTTGTAAGATAAAGTGCTTCCTAACTGGCAAATATCACTATAATATGAACCATTACATTATGCAAATTGTTCCTTAGAAAATGCCAGCAATTGAGGCTATAATGTCTGCATCAGGAAATGAAACTCATTGTCACGGTTCTGTGTATATATATATAAATAATATTTTTTAAACAACAGAACCTCTAGTCTGCAGAAGACTGCAGTGAGGTCCACAGGCCCAGTGGGTGGCTGTATGTCTGAAGGTAATGTGAACAGGGTGAAACAAACAATGGCCGAGGTACGGCGCAGTACTCACTGTGAACAGAGTGCAACAAACACGGGCAGTGGTGCGGTACTCAATGTGAACACGGTGCAACTAAACCCTGCCAGTTAAGCCCACTGGCCAGGTGCAGCAGTACTGCTGAAACAACAAGGCTGCCAAGGGTTAACTCACCCCAGGTCAACAAACACACATGCTCCTGCAACAGTGAGGAGTTCTCCTGCAACAGCTAGGAGTTACCAAGGAAGTTTGCATGCTCCTGCAACAGCGAGAAGTTCAGCAAACAAACATGCTCCTGCAACAGCTAGGAGTTCTCCTGCAACAGCTAGGAGTTACCAAGGAAGTTTGTATGCTCCTGCAACAGCAAGGAGTTCAGCAAACAAACATCCTCCTGCAACAGCTAGGAGCCACCACGGAAGTTTGAACATGCTCCTGCAACAGCTAGGAGTTACCCATGAAGTTTGACAGTTTAAATAAGGCTATCTCAGAAACCAAACCTGCTGCAGCTCCACAGGCTGGAACAGTGTCTACTGCTCCTAGCCCTGGTGTAGAGCTGACAGTTCAGGGTTTTACAGGTCCTAACTAACAACACTCAGAAAGAAGCAGAGGAACCCCACATAGAGGCCTGGTCTGGTAACCTGCCTGAATACTGGAGCCTATCCCTGAAACTACTGTCATTAACAAACTTCCATGGACTTTAATCAAACATTAGTCAAAGTGTGAGCAACCGGCGGGTGTCGGCTCACACTATTTAAAGGTAAGACCCCGCCCAATAAGGGCGGTGGTCATGACCTCACCGCTCATGCTCAGTAGGGGAGAAATAACACTTAGCATGTGAGCGGCTCCAAAAGTCTGAGCATGCTCAGTAGGGTGAAAGCTGAGCTTAGGCTGACCCGCAGGTGGCGCCGTGCGCCGCGAGAGCAACCTGCGGGACTCAATCCTAACACTCATCCATGAATGCACTGCCAATAATGTCTCCATCAAAAAACAAAGGAAGATTTAGTAAGGTCAATCAACTCTGTCAAGTTTTACCTACGTAGGGGACTTTCTAGCATATTATAGTGAAGAATTTCCCAATGGATAGGTCAGAAATCTTTCAGCTACACAAAAAGGCCATCTTAAAGCTATGGGCTAGTTCACACGTAAAAACCACCTGGCTTATTTTGGTCCCAAAAAAAAATGCTTCCTAATTAGGTAGCTTTTTTTTTTACCTTGAGGCATTTTTTTGAGCATTTCTGGAGCAGTTTTTGGCAAAAACTGCTTCAGAAAATGCCAGGTGGTTTTCCCCTCCCCTAAAGTGACTAGACTGTGAAAAAAACGCTAGGCATTTTCAGTCGCGGTTTTCGCCTCCCGTTCACTTTTATTGTTTTCCTCAGGTGGAAACTGATTGAAGAAAGATCATGTCGCCTCTTTTTTTCTACCAGCAGCAAAAAACTGCTAGCAGAAAAAAAAAGCTAGCAGTCTCCATAGATCACCTTTGTATGGAGGATGATTTTGAGGCAAAATATGCTGTCAAAATCTGCCTCATTTCCCCCGTGTGAACTAGCTCTAATTGCTCCATCCACTGCACTGCCCATGATGGTAAAGAGTGCGGCTCTAGTGCAACTCAACCCTTTGAGATGAACAATACCAATTGTAGCTAAGATGATATCAATACCAGGCAAAGTATGAACAGACCTATAGTAGTTTGAAATTTAATGGAGATCATAAGTCTATAAAGTGCACTGGAATAACACTTAAGATGTCTGATGACAGTAAGTGGATATTTCAACTGTCTAATAATAAAGTGTATCCGGGTGTGTTGGGACTATGATATGGAAAAACTGCCCTTCAGATAAGTCATCAAGGTTAGATCAGAGGGGCCATAGCCATGGCCATGGTGCAACTTAGCCCTATTTAAATAAATTGAATTGATCTAAAACACCGAGTAAAACTGCTATACAGTCTTGATTTGCAATGAAGAGACTGTATAGCAGCTTTAGGGTGCATTCACACTACGGAACGCCAGCGTGTATCAGAGCCGTACACGCCGGCGTTACAGCAGGGCTGCCGGACACTTCCCATTCATTTCTATGGGAGCCGGCATGCGAGCGCTCCCCATAGAAATGACTGGAAAAAAGCAGTCCATTCATTTCTATGGGGAGCGCTCGCATGCCGGCTCCCATAGAAATGAATGGGAAGTGTCCGGCAGCCCTGCTGTAATGCCGGCGTGTACGGCTCTGATACACGCTGGCATTCCGTAGTGTGAATGTACCCTTTCTCTGTGTTTTATACAGTCTTGATTTGCAATGTAGAGACTGTAGATTTTTGGACAAGCTGAATTTTGGGCTGCTAGTAATAAAACCACACAGATCTGATATGATTATCCTGGAAAAACATTCTTTACTAGACATCTGCATCTGTGGAGTTGTCTCCATGCATATGCTTGGTCCCTTCTACCATGGGGGGTGTTAGGGAATTGACGGTAGGAAATTCCCCAGTAGCTGTTGCTTGTTGGATTCTTGGAAGAAGGGGGAAGATGGAGACAGTGAACCGTGATGCTAAACCTACCCTGAAATCCCTACCTACTTGCCTCAAAAACCCTGAGCAGTAGAGGACAACTGCACACATAAAGTAGCCAAGGGGTGAAAACCAGACAAGTAACTAGGTACAAAATCAGAATCCAGAAGAATATTGAAGTGGCCTCCTGCACTGTACTCTTTGGCCAGAAGATAGTGTAGAAGTTTAAATAGGTGCGGATGTTACAGGTATACTGTAGAATTACCAAGACATTGTCAGAAACCTATCCAAGCGATCAAAAATTAGGACTTATGTGGATTAGTATTTCCTATAAGTGTTTTTATTTTTGCTCACAGCCATACTTTTGTGGATAAGAAACATTAGACAAAATGATGCCAGCTATATGCATAGTAAAATTCAACCAAGCGAGCAGAAACATGCAAATTCCAAAGGATGAATATCCATAACCATGACAGCAACATCAGTCAAAAAACAAATGATCAACAATAAATATACAATAATCAAACTTACAAATAATTGGATAAACAGAGGTCTTACAGTATCCAAAGTTATAGCCAGACCTCAGTAGGATATCTGGCATGTATTTTTACACTTAAATATTGTTGAGCCCCCTGACCTTGGTTTTTCTTATCCATCCTCCCCTCTGTTTTTCCCTACTCCCCCCCCCCTTTCTCCCTCACTTTCACCTACCCCACTCCCTTAAATCTATCCCTTGGTTTTAGTTCTTCTTCCCCCAAAAAGAAAAAACTTGTACAATGTATGCTTTAATTGCCTTGCATTTTCTTGGGTTCTGGATTACATTGTACTCAATAAAAACAGTTTTCAAACAATAAATATTGTTGAGCGAGTGTTGTTTGTAGAGTTACAGTAGCTCCTTGAGTAGGATCCCTACCCTGAATGACAGTGTAAAACCAATGGCATAAGGAAAGGGGAAATAAGATGGTTCAGTTGAAATTTTCTATGTAAGGGAATAAAGAGAAATATTGTTGCATGAGGTGTCTTTTCTGGTTTTGCATTTGTTTCTATGCCATCATGCAAATTTAATACTGTGCTTCTAACTTGTAGATTGTGACTGGAAAACGAATAAGACTTAAAGGGGTTTTTGGGGCAGAAAATCTTTTTTTTTTCTTTTTTAGAAAGGTCTGTTAGTGCTAGTAATGGATCAATAAGTACACCTTTATACCTTTATTAAGGCTTGGAGTGATTTCTGGGTGTCTCTGGTTGCTGCTGGCATCGCCTGCTTTTGTTTACATGTTGTAACTTACTGCTATACAGCTGCCTATGTAGCTTCTACACGTGTTCCCTCTAACTCCGTTAAACTCCCCCTCCCTATTTCCCTAGCAATCCTGCCCATTACTAGCTCTTCCCACCCTGCCTTGTTTTCCAAGCCTAGTGGTATTGCCCATTACTAGCCCCTACCATCTTCCCTCGTCTCCCTAGCCCAGCAATCCTGTTCATTACTAGACCCTCCTTATGTTAGTAGCTGTGTTTATTATCTGCTAAAGTGCTGTTTAAAGTATCTCCACTAGCAGCCACTGTTTTCTAGGACTTTATACTCCCACCACTAGAGGCCACCATTCTCTAGCCTTTCTCTCAAACAAGATGACCAATATTGTCTCAGATTAGTGGTCATCTTGCTTCCTGTTTGCAGCCAACTTGCTTCCTGTTGGGACCTATTTAAACCCAGAGCACATTTAGTCCCACACTTGAGTATTGTGTTAACTCCATTCTCTATCTCAGAGGTATATCTTCTCCAGATTACTTCTCCTTACTGCTTACCCACTTGTACATCACCCTCACCTCTGTCTGACTACCCACTATCCACCGACCAAGCCTTCTACTGTGCTGTTTCCTGCTGCTCATCCCAGCCCTCGGATTCCAGTTGTGTATCATCAGAATTGTAACACACTGTCCATTGTTTCCCTAGTACTCAATTTACCCTCTGAGAACTTATGTAAACACTACTTAAAGATTTTATCCTATAGCCTTACTTCAGACAGGTGCCTTATTGCTAAATATTGGAGGAGGCACTGTTCCTATTTAGAAGTATTGTGTGCAAGAATATGTAAGTCTAGAACACTTGAATATTTGACATCTCTTCTAAACAATGGAAAGAAGAGGTTCCAAACTATCTTAGGATCTTGGGATACCTTTTGAGTGTTCCACAATCTGTAACCCCTGGAGTTATAATTGCTTTCAAGTTACCCCTTCCACGAGATGATAGAAAGGTAACCATTTATTGCCAATAATCTAATTTTGTTTGGTTGTTGTGCATTACAGCAATTTCATCTGTATGCACATTCTTTAACCACTTTCGGACCGCCCATAGACTATATACGTCCGGATAGTGGTTGTCTAGTTCTGCCAGGACGTACCTGTACGTCCAAGTCAGAACACAGCAGCTGCACAAGATCGTGCAGCTGCTTTCGCTAGGAGCCGGCTGTAACTTCAGCCGGAGCTCCCAGACAGATAGCAGGGCAGATTTATTACCTGCTCTGCTATCTCGATCGCGGTGCGTACAGCGCTCAATGAGCGCTGTATACACGGCAATGGACACAGCCATAAATCAGCTGCCCTCTGACCTGGCAGACACGTGATCTGCTGGGAGCAGTGTCCTGCCAGAGCTGCTGGGTTCTACAGGACTCAGATCAGCTCTGCATACTGTGTATACAGTGTGCAGGAGTCTGTATTTCTCCTGTAACTGAGGTTAAATGTACCAGCCCCAGTTATAGGAGAAATCAGCTTCAAGTACAAAAAAAAAAAAGTGATCAGATGTCCCCAAAGGTCTCTTATCACCTTATGGGGACACAATCTGGGACAAAAATAAAATAAAAATATAATAAAAAAGTTTTTAAAAAATGTAAATAAAATAATAATAAAAAATAAATAAATAATACGCTAATAAAACGCCATTATTAAAGGTTATAGCCCCACCCCCGACGACACTATACAAAATAAAAATTACTGTAACGGAGAGGAAAAACTATATTATAAAGTTTTTCAGTGACACTTTGTGTTATTAAATAAAAAAAATTATAAATTGAAAACCAGACACGATTTCCCTCCTATTTTGTTTATATTTTCCTGGATATAAAAAAAAATTAAAACACATTTGAAAATAAAAATAACATAAAAATAAAGCCCTATGTATCCCCGAAAAAAGACGCAAAAATTAGTTGACTGAGACATACGAGAAAAATTTTACAGACCTCAAAACCACACATACATAATAATCCTAAAATGTGTCTGGTCCTGGACCACAAATTGGCCCGGTACTGAAGTGGTTAAAAATACTTTTGTTTACTGACAAAACAATTCTATTGGTGAAAATTGTTTAGTTAAGAACTTTTTTAGGCAAGTTTACTTTTTTTTTAAAATTCATACAAGTGTTTTAACAGCAGTTAAGTGCTGATTTCTCCTGTGCAATTATTAAAAAAGAGTTTTCTTGCTGATCAACAGCATACAGTCTAGTGTTTTTTGTCCTTTTTTAAAAATTCTACTTTACAGGGGTTTTTTTCCACTTGAGCGGCTAAACATGCAAAGTGTGAGGGAGCTTTCTTGTAAATATAAAAAAAAATTCAATGCTCTGTTGTTTCACCTTGTATTTTTTTGTGTTGACCCAATATACAGTCTAGCCTGTGCTAGCTGTTTTCGTAACTAGAATTCTACCAGATCCTATTCCATGAGTGTTTGAAGCTGAGTGATCTCTTCTAAGTATTCTAAATGAAAAGTGCAGTGCCCTTGAAGCATAGCATAATAAAAAACAAGCTCAATTTTTAATCTGCCTTGTTTCCCAACCATGTTCTCTTATTAGCTGGTTTACGTTAGGTTTTAGGGAAGGACACTGAAACAGGGGGCGTTATTTATTGTCTGTTCCGTTTTTGGCCATTTCGCAGGTGCACCTTTTTAAGACTTGTTTCTGTGGTGTTTATTTATGATGCATGATGTGCATTTTTTGGCCATGGGCACTTTGTCTCTTTTTGGTCAAAGAGGCGCAAAAAAGGTGAAATTGCCCCACTGTAATGTATTCTAACCTGATGGGCTCTTTTACATTGCACATGGACTGGAGAAAATTTGCGCCTTTTTTTTTTTTAAGTGCAAGTCATAAATACAGCATTACAAGTATCTCTATTTAGACCACGCCCATCATTCTCTCTAAAAAGCAAAAGTGGCGAGAGCAGCAAAACAGCATAAAAGGGCACTACTGCTTCATAAATGAAGCATAGCACAGAAAAAGACCTTTTACACAATTTACACAAAAAAAGGTGCAAGTAACTTAATAAATGTGCCCCAGAGTCTCTAACAGAGACACTAGTACAGGTCTGAATGTAGCCTTATTTATGCCCAATTTAATATTCTGTTTACTTTATTTGTAATTTAATAAAAATACTCTTAACCATATGAAAATATTTATGCCGGGATATTCCCATTACATTTCTCCAGTACACACAAATTGTGAGATCATGCAAATAAAAGACATAAAAACAGAAACTCTTTTAAGATGAATAGGAATTTTATTACAATCAAAATCACTCAATGATGATGATAAATTTTCATAGAACTTGATTATTCCTCGTCATTTGGTAGCATCAACTGTGATGACCCTAAAATAATAATAATAATAATAATAATAATAATAATAATAATAATAATAATAATAATAATAAATACATTTTCTGATCAGCGCTGATACATACAGTACTAAAATAATCTGATAATCTGCCTATAGCACTTTTTCTTCTTATTAGGCTAAATGAAGCCAGCTGTATAAAATTGTATTATGCGATCCAGAGAAGTATATAGGCCCAAATTATATACTTATTTGCCTCTGATAGATATTTATCTCTTAAAATCTGACATAATATACATTATGGTTTATGCTGCATCAGATGCTGTTTTGTAGGAGAATATTTCTGTAATACAGTGATGTGTGGGGTATCATATACAGATGCAGATATACTGCCTTTAGCTCTATATTTTAAATATAATATACAACAGAATATCTTGATTCTATTTTTATTATGCATATGATATTTATTACTACATGTGATATAACATTGGATATTTAATTAGTACACATTGGAAAGCAATAATGTAAAACTCACATTTGTATTTTACTCAGCCGATTAATGGTAGATTGTTGAATAGATCACTTGCCCCACTCAAGCCACTCTAGCAGAAATAACGTAGCACAAATAAAGATATATTAGACGCATACTTGCATATGAGAAAGAACAATACAAACATAATGGATTTAAAAATAACACATGCATGTAATCTGCTTTTTTACAACAAACTATATTATTAAAAATGAGTTTTCATGCATAGAAATATACAAAATATAAGTAAATACATATCTCACCAGTGAATCGCTCAAACTTTTAAGCGTTTCTCCCTACGAAATATATTTAAAATACAAAATAGCATGTAATAAGTGGATAATAGATTGCCAAAGATATCATTAGGTTAATTAATAAAATTTTTGATTTTTACCAATAATCCACAAGCAGCATTCATGATCAAATCGCTTATTCCAAGTTCCTCCTAAAATTCAATGGAAATACATATAGATGTAAGGTAGAACATTGGTATGACATATTAATACTGTATTGGATAGAATATTGTATTGATATATTCTATGAATTGACTCTTGTGCAAGTCTGTAACAATCCTTTATAAATTAATCCAGACCCACTACAAGAAAATGTCCAGGAATTACAATAGTGAAAGAATTTACCACTAATTTTAGGATTTGTAACCCAAGTTTATCAGCTGCCTCTCCAACTTTGTTTCCAACTTTTTCCTATATAATAAGCAAAACAATTGGGTTACAGGAACCATGAAAAGATGACCAAATAGACAAATCCACAGCCCACAATATAGCTGTATATAGCACAATAAATGATAACATTTTTTAACATAATTACCAGGAAATCTTTAGTGCTCAGGATTTCATCTAAAGTACAACCTGAAGTGATCTAGAGGAAATATAAAGCAAAGATTGTGACATAATATTACATAAAAATATATCAGTATTTCAGCAACATTTAGTCTTTAATACAATTGTTTCAGAAGGAATATTGCATCAATAAATTATGGTCAAATAGTGTTCCAATAATGCTGAAATATTTACCAAAGTCTCATGCACTTCTTTTAGGAACTTTTTGTAGAGTTCTTCATTGTGCTCTTTCTGCAAGTTAGAAAAATACATAATTCTGGATTTCCTTTACATGTAACTTTTAATTTTCACAACACATCAAAAAGTTACATTGTTGCCATGTGTCCATTATAATTTGCTATTTATGTATTATTATCAATATATATTAAACAGCTTGCAGGTATTATTTTATAAAGTTTAATCGAGTAGAGAAACATTGTGATAATATTCCCACTATATATAGTTTAGGCTAAATGTTGTGGAAAAGCTTCTTTTTTTTCATAAAGATTTTGATACTTTTTGTATAGTCTTAATAATACACAATTGATAGGGACATATGGATCCCTCCGTATGTTGTAGAGGTCCTAATTAGATAATTAATTAACAGGCCTAGATGGACTGCAGCCATCTTCTTTAAGCCTGGAGAACTGATTAAAGACACAAGATGGTAGTGTATCAAAAGAGTTCTGATTTTATTGAAAGAAAAAGGTAGTTTAAATACATTACAGACAAAGAGCTGGCTTGGCTATTCTAATCAGTATATAACATGATTGGTTATAGAGATATAAGACAAGCCTGGCACATGACTATTGGCTGAGGCTCATTATAATCTGCATCTCATTATAGCTTTCCACACTGGGATGGACTTTCCCATGAAACAAAGAAGGATTCAAAATACTTATGTGTGAGCTAACATCCCAGACTGTCTATATGTATATATCATGGCAAAAGAGATAAGATGACATGTTCCAACTTGATTAACAATGAGCTACATAGATTCTGTGTCTGTACACTCTAAGTGACCTTCATATACCATAAAATATGACAGAGTGCCCAGATACCATAAGATTAATACTTTTGTTGGTTATGTGTCCATACATCATGTAAAGGAGGTAAGAGATATACAAAGTCAGCTGCATCTTCTCAAAGTGAGGCCCTTGAGAGATAAGGATTAGCAACCTATGCATTAACGTTCATTATCACATTCCTTAAAGTCTAACAAAGGGCCTCCTTGACTTAAGCAGAAAAATACATACTTATGTGAAAGAGTACAAGATGGCTGCCAAAATACAAAGATGGAGGACTTAACTCTAACAACAATATATAATTATTTTGCCTAAATTTGAAATGTCCAAGTAAGGAAGTGATAAAAACACATACACTTTATCTGTATATGGATACGCACCTTTGCCTTCAAGTACAAACACAACAACTCTTGGAGCCTCTTCAATGTCTTTGGAAGATTAACCTGTTAATGATACAGTTAGAATCTCAGAACTTTACCAAAAGTATTAGCAGTATGAATAAGATCTATGAATGCATATTTCATATGTGTTATATTCTTAGTGTTATACTTAAAGAGTTGTGATTTTTATTTTATGTGCATTTCTGCATTCTGCCCTTTGTTCCCTCTTCTCATTTTATTTTTTTTTTATTTTAAAATATAAACAAAGAGCATATATATATATATATATATATATATATATATATATATATATATATATTCTATTAAATGTTGGGAGACTGATAAAAAAATGTTGGAGGTCCACTATCTCAAAGTATCTACCAATATCCAATAACAGTGGATTAGCGTTAACTGCTTGTGACTAATGTTAAAGCCTCCTGCTTTAGAATACCCTTTAAGGTCAAGGCCCTACAAGGCAGAAAAGTGCCCGCAACAGAAATGCTTCAATTTCCAAAACTGTTGCATTTTCGGAAAACACAGCATGTCAATAATACCTACAAAAATGCTAGTAGATTCTCTATAGGTATAAATAAAGCAGAAACTCCACAGAGGAGAACTTAGAGCTTCTCAATGGAAAATGTGAAATACTTTATTCTTCAATTTTCCCCCATAGAGTAAATTCTAATAGAATATTTAACTTCTGAATCATTTTCATAGCTTACTGATAGATGTAATGAAAGTTAAAAATAAAAGCTATGTTGCTTATTAATATTGAGGTACTTATCTCGTATTCCTATAGTCCAGAGCTGCATTCACAATTCTACTAACTTCATATATAGTTTTTCCTGCATGTTTTACTAGTTCTATGTCTGTTTATTTTTGTAGCAGAAAATGTTCATTAGTCTGATCTGGTGTCGATGTGTATGATAGCTAACTCAACTATATCAACTATATGGAGATAGAAAGTACAAAGTGGTTTATATACATGTAACAGTATATATAACTTTCAGTTCTGACCTTAATTAACTTTTCGACACATTTCAGCGGGATGGTAGGTATATCTGTTCAAACACAATATGATGTTGGACATGATTAGTATAAATATCAAAATGGATTGCATAATTTCATAAAATATACTTACATGTGAATAAATCTATTAAATTATTGCTATTAAAACCAATTCTGCCTGAAATTCCTTTAAATGGCTGAGAAAGATTCTGCCATCTTTATATTCAGTTTGTAAAGAAATGATACATTGATACAATAAAGCTTATGTTATATATGCAAGAACCAATCACCTGACTGAGCTCCATATGTATCAAAGTTGCCGGTATTTCCAAGCCCTGTAGCAAGAATAAAAGGGAAATAAACATGGTCATCTATTGCCTTGTTTGAAAAAAGTATGACTTTCTGCAATATATACGGTATATATGTAATGTGAAAATATGTATATCCGCTTTCAGTCATCTATAAATTCATTTACTTATTAGCCTGTAATAAAGCTCTTACTATAACACTACTTTAGTGTTCCTATTTTATTAACATTGCTATGCTGTTGCTTAGACCTGAGATATATCCACTTACCAAAGTAGCAGTTTAGAGCTACAAGTAGAAAAGCAATTGCAACCTTCATGATGGGAGATGATGAAAATGGCTATTCAGATAGTCAAGTGTATGCTAAGAGTTTAGCTGCGGGTCTGCTGACCAAACGTCTCCAAAGCTCTTATATTTATACCATAAAATGATGCAATAGTCAGCCCCTTTCTGACATTAAACATGACATTAAAGGTTGTGAATTGTTCTCACCTGTCACACTTCTGTGGATTCAGAGACTTTAAAATAACCTCATATTACAAAATAAACTCAACAATACTACATTATGGTGACAAAAGAACGTTCCAGATAATCTTAATTTCAAATATTTAGCAAATATCATATCATGTACTGTATGGATTTGTAAGATAAAGTGCTTCCTAACTGGCAAATATCACTATAATATGAACCATTATATATGCCTATTACGCAAATTGTTCCTTAGAAAATGCCAGCAATTGAGGCTATAATGTCTGCACCAGGAAATGAAACTCATTGTCATGGTTCTGTATATATATATATATATATATATATATATATATATATATTATAAATAATATTTTTTAATCAACAGAACCCTGCAGCAAGGTCCAAAGGCCCAGTGGGCGGCTGTATGTCTGAACTCAATGTGTCTGCAGAACACTGCAGCAAGGTTCTGAGGCCCAGTGGGGGGTGGCTGTATGTCTGAACTCAATGTGTCTGCAGAACACTGCAGTGAGGTCCACAGGCCCAGTGGGTGGCTGTATGTCTGAACTTAATGTGAACAGGGTGCAACAAACACTGGCCAAGGTGCGGCACGGTACTCACTGTGAACAGAGTGCAACAAACACGGGCAGTGGTGCGGTGTGGTACTCAATGTGAACACAGTGCAACTAAACCCTGCCAGTTAAGCTCACTGGCCAGGTGCACCAGTACTGCTGAAACAGCAAGGTTGCCAAGGGTTAACTCACCCCAGGTTAGCAAACACATGCTCCTGCAACAGCTAGGAGTTCTCCTGCAACAGCTAGGAGTTACCAAGGAAGTTTGCATGCTCCTGCAACAGCGAGGAGTTTAGCAAACAAACATGCTCCTGCAACAGCTAGGAGCCACCATGGAGGTTTGAACATGCTCTTGCAACAGCTAGGAGTTACCCATGAAGTTTGACAGTTTAAATAAGGCTATCTCAGAGATCAAACCTGCTGCAGCTCCGCAGGATGGAACAGTGTCTACTGCTCCTAGCCCTGGTGTAGAGCTGACAGTTCAGGGTTTTACAGGTCTTAACTAACAGCACCCAGAAAGAATCAGAGGAACCCCACACAGAGGCCTGGTCTGGCAACCTGCCTGAATACTGGAGCCTATCCCTGAAACTACTGTCATTAACAAGCTTCCATGGACTTCAGTCAATCTTTAGTCAAACATTAGTCAAAGTGTGAGCACCCGGCGGGTGTTGACTCACACTATTTAAAGGGAGGACCCCGCCTAATAGGTTCGGTGGTCATGATCTCACCGCCCATACTCAGTAGGGGACAAATAACACTTAGCATGTGAGCGGCTCCAAAAGTCTGAGCATGCTCAGTAGGGTGAAAGCTGGACTTAGACTGACCCACAGGTGGCACTGTGCACCAGGAAAGCAACCTGCGGGACCCAATCCTAACACTCATCCATGAATGCACTGCCAATAATGTCTCCATCAAAAAACAAAGGAAGATTTAGTAAGGTCAATCAACTTTGTCAAGTTTTACCTACGTAGGGGACTTTCTAGCATATTATAGTGAAGACTTTCCCAATTGATAGGTCAGAAATCTTTCAGCTACACAAAAAGTCCATCTTAAAGCTATGGGCTAGTTTACACGTAAAAAAACGCCTTGCTTATTTTGGTCCCGAAAAAAAATGCTTCCTAATTAGCTAGCGTTTTTTTTACCTTGAGGCATTTTTTGGAGCGTTTTCCGGAGCAGTTTTTGGTAAAAACTGTTTCAGAAAATGCCAGGTGGTTTTCCCCTCCCCTAAAGTGACTAGACTGTGAAAAAGACGCTAGGCGTTTCCAGTCGCGGTTTTCGCCTCCCATTCACTTTTATTGTTTTCCTCAGGTGGAAACCGCCTGAAGAAAGCTTGTGTCGCTTCTTTTTTCTAGTTTGAAATTTATTGCTTTAATGGAGATCATAAGTCTATAAAGTGCACTGGAATAACACTCAAGATGTCTGATTACAGTAAGTGGATATTTCAACTGTCTAATAATAAAGTGCATCCGGGTATTTTAGGACTATGATATGGAAAAACTGCTCTTCAGATAAGTCATCAAGGTTAGATCAGTGGGGCCATAGCCACGGCCATGGTGCAACTTAGCCCTATTTAAATAAGTTGAATTGATCTAAAACACCAAGTAAAGCTGCTATACAGTTTTGATTTGCAATGTAGAGACTGTACTGTAGATTTTTGGACAAGCTGAATTTTGGGCTGTTAGTAATAAAACCACACAGATCTGATATGATTATCCTGGAAAAACATTCTTTACTAGACATCTGCATCTGTGGAGTTGTCTCCATGCATATGCTTGGTCCCTTCTACCATGGGGGGTGTTATGGAATTGCCGGTAGGCAATTCCCCAGTAGCTGTTGCTTGCTGGATTCTTGGAAGAAGGGGGAAGATGGAGACAGTGAAAGGTGCGAATGTTACAGGTATACTGTAGAATTAGCAAGACATTGTCAGAAACCTAGCCAAGCAATCAAAAAATAGGACTTAGGGCTCGTTCACATCTGCGCACTGGTCTCCGTACTGCAGGTTTCCGTTTCCTGCATAAAACAGAGGCAGGATACGGAAACCTGCAGGAGTCTTCCTCACCCATTCATTTGAATGGGTGAGAAAGCTGTCCGGCCATGAGCGGCGGTGAGAGTTTTGTGCTCTCCGCCGCGAAACCGGGTTTTATAATCCTGACACAAAGTCAGACATGCAGTACTCTGTGTCCGGATTTAAAAAAAAACGGTTTCACGGTGGAGAGCATAAAACGCTCACCGCCGCTCACGACCGGACCCAGTCTGTGGTTTCTGTCTTCTGGCATGCAGAAGACCGAAACCACAGAACGGAGACCCTGAACGCAGGTGTGAACCTAGCGTTATGTGGATTAGTGTTTCCTATAAGTGTTTTTTGTTTTGTTTTTTGCTCACAGCCATACTTTTGTGGATAAGAAACATTAGACAAAATGATGCCAGCTATATGCATAGTAAAATTCAACCAAGCGAGCACAAACATGCAAATTCCAAAGGATGAATATCCATAACCATAACAGCAACATCAGTCAAAGAACAAATGATCAACAATAAATATACAATAATCAAACTTACAAATAATTGGAGAAACAGAGGTCTTACAGTATCCAAAGTTATAGCCAGACCTCAGTAGGATATCTGGCATCTATTTTTACACTTAAATATTGTTGAGCAATTGTTTCTAGAGTTACAGTAGCTCCTTCAGTAGGATCCCTACCCCGAATGTCAGTGTAAAACCAATGGCATAAGGAAAGGGGAAATAAGATGGTTAAGTTGAAATTTTCTATGTAAGGGAATAAAGAGAAATATTGTTGCATGAGGTGTCTTTTCTGGTTTTGCATTTGTTTCTATTTCATCATGCAAATTTAATACTGTGCTTCTAACTTGTAGATTGTGAATGGAAAACAAATAAGAATTAAAGGGGTTTTTGGGGCAGAAATCTTTTTTTTTTTTTTTTTTTAGGAAGGTCTGTTAGTGCTAGTAATGGATCAATAAGTACACCTTTATACCTTTATTAAGGCTTGGAATGATATCTGGGTGTCTCTTGTTGCTGCTGGCATCACCTGCTTTTATTTACAAGTTGTAACTTACTGCTATACAGCTGCCTATGTAGCTTCTACAGGTGTTTCCTCTAACTCCGTTAAACTCCCCCTCCCTGTTTCCCTAGCAATCCTACCCATTACTAGCTCTTCCCCCCTGCCTTGTTTTACAAGCCTACTGATCTAGCTCCTCCCACCCTCCCTCGTCTCCCTAGCCCAGCAATCCTGCTCATTACTAGACCCTACCTATGTTAGTAGCTGTGTTTATTATTTGATAAAGTGCTGTTTCAAGTATCTCCACTAGCAGCCACTGTTTTCAAGGACTTTATACTCCCACCACTAGAGGCCACCATTCCCTAGCCTTTCTCTCAAACAAGATAACCAATATTTTCTCAGATTAGTGGTCATCTTGCTTCCTGTTTGCAGCCAACTTGCTTCCTGTTGGGACCTATTTAAACCCAGAGCACATTCAGTCCCACGCTTGAGTATTGTGTTAGTCTTTAGCTCAGAGGTATATCTTCTCCTTACTGCTTACCCACTTGTGCATCACCCGCAGCTCTGTCTCCTTACCCACTTGTGCATCGACCTCAGCTCTGTCTGACTACCCGCTATCCACCGACCAAGCCTTCTACTGTGTTGTTTCCTGCTGCTCATCCCGGCCCTCGGATTCCAGTTGTGTATCATCAGAATTGTAACACACTGTCCCTTTTTTCCCTACTACTCAATTTACCCTCTGAGAACTTATGTAAACACTACTTAAAGATTTTATCCTAAACATTGGAGGAGGCACCGTCCCTATTTAAAAGTATTGTGTGCAAGAATATGTGAGTCTAGAACACTTGAATATTTGACATCTCTTCACAACAATGGAAAGAAGAGATTCCAAACTATCTTAGGATCTTGGGATACTTTTTGAGTGTTCAACAATCTGTAACCCCTGGAGTTATAATTGCTTTCAAGTTACCCCTTCTACGAGTGATTGAAGCTGAGTGATCTCTTCTAAGTATTCTAAATGAAAAGTGCAGTGCCCTTGAAGCATGGCATAATAAAAAAACAAGCTCAATTTTTAATCAGCCTTGTTTCCCAACCATGTTCTCTTATTAGCTGGTTTAGGTTAGGTTTTAGGGAAGGACACCGAAACAGGGGGCGTTATTTATTGTCTGTTCCGTTTTTAGCCATTTCGCAGGTGCACCTTTTTTAGACTTGTTTCTGTGTGGTGTTTATTTATGATGTTGGTGCACCTACTTGTTAAATATTGTGCACATGTTAATTTAGATGTGCATTTTTTGGCCATGAGCACTTTGTCTCTTTTTGGTCAAAGAGGCGCAAACAAGGTGAAATTGCCCCACTGTAATGTATTCTAACCTGATGGGCTTTTTTACATTGCACATGGACTGGAGTGAATTTGCGCCTTTTTTTTTTTTTTAAAGTGCAAGTCATAAATACAGCGTTACAAGGATCTCTATTTAGACCACGCCCATGTTTCTCTCTAAAAAGCAAAAGTGGAGAGAGCAGCAAAACAGCATAAAAGGGCACTACTGCTTCATAAATGAAGCATAGCACAGAAAAAGACCTTTTATGCAATTTACACCAAAAAAAGGTGCAAGTAGCTTAATAATTGTGCCCCAGAGTCTCTAATAGAGACGCTGGTACAGGTCTGAATGTAGCCTTATTTATGCCCAATTTAATATTCTGTTTACTTTATTTGTAATTTAATAAAAATGCTCTTAACCATATGAAAATATTTATGCCAGGATATTCCCATTAAATTTCTGCAGTACACGTAAATTGTGAGATCATGCAAATAAAATACATAAAAAACAGAAACTCTTTTAAGATGAATAGTAGATTTATTACAATCAAGATCACTCAATGATGATGATGATGATAAATATTCATAGAACTTGATTATTCCTCGTCATTCGGTAGCATCAACTGTGATGACCCTAAAATAATAATAATAAATACATTTTCTGATCAGTGCTGATACATACAGTACTAAAATAATCTGATAATATGCTTATTGCACTTTTTCTTCTTATTAGGCTAAATGAAGCCAGTTGTAAAAAAATTGTAATATGCGATCCAGAGAAGTATATAGGCCCAAATTATATACTTATTTGCCTTTGATATTTATCTCTTAAAATCTGACATATTATACATTATGGTTTATGCTGCATCAGATGCTGTTTTGTAGGAGAATATTTCTGTAATACAGTGATGTGTGGGGTATCATATACAGATGCAGATATACTGCCTTTAGCTCTATATTTTGAATATAATATACAACAGAATATCTTGATTCTATTTTTATATTGCATATGATATTTATTACTACATGTGATATAACATTGGATGTTTATTTACTGCACATTGGAAAGCAATAATGTAAAACTCACATTTGTATTTTACTCAGCCGATTAATGGTAGATTGTTGAATAGATCACTTGCCCCACTCAAGCCACTCTAGCAGAAATAACGTAGCACAAATAAAGATATATTAGACGCATACTTATATATGAGAAAGAACAATACAAACATAATGGATTTAAAAATAACACACGCATGTAATCTGCTTTTTTTTACAACAAACTATATTATTAAAAATGAGTTCATGCATAGAAATATACAAAATATAAGTAAATACATATCTCACCAGTGAATCGCTCAAACTTTTAAGCGTTTCTCCCTATTAAATATATTTAAAATACAAAATAGCATGTAATAAGTGGTTAATAGATTACCAAAGATATCATTAGGTTAATTAATACATTTTTTATTTTTACCAATAATCCACAAGCAGCATTCATGATCAAATCGCTTATTCCAAGTTCCTCCTAAAATTCAATGGAAATACATATAGATGTAAGGTAGAACATTGGTATGACATATTAATACTGTATTGGATATAATATTGTATTGATATATTCTACGAATTGAGTCTTGTGTAAGTCTGTAACAATTCTTTATAAATTAATCCAGACCCACTAAAAGAAAATTGCTTCCCACCATAAGATCATACTTGGCTACCAGTCCGGGAATAACAATAGTGAAAGAACTTACCACTAATTTTAGGATTTGTAACCCAAGTTTATCAGCTGCCTCTCCAACTTTGTTTCCAACCTTTTCCTATATAACAAGCAAAACAATTTGGTTACAGGAACTCTGATCTTTTCTGCTTAGATCTATATAGCAACAATAAATGATGACGTTTTTAGCATAATTACCAGGAAATCTTTAGTGCTCAGGATTTCATCTAAAGTACAACCTGTAGTGATCTAGAGGAAATATAAAGCAAAGATTGTGACATAACATTACATAATAACAATTCAGTATTTCAGCAACATTTAGTCTTTAATACAATTGTTTCAGAATTTAATATTGCATCAATAAATTATGGTCAAATAGTGTTCAAATAATGCTGAAATATTTACCAAAGTCTCATGCGCTTCTTTTAGGAACTTTTTGTAGAGTTCTTCATTGTGCTCTTTCTGCAAGTTAGAAAAATACATAATTCTGGATTTCCTTTACATGTAACTTTTCATTTTCACAACACACCAAAAAGTTACAATGTTGCCATGTGTCCATTATAATTTGCTATTTATGTATTATCAATATATATTAAACAGCTTGCAGGTATTATTTTATAATGTTTAATCGAGAAGTGAAATGCTATAATATTCCCACTATATATAGTTTAGGCTAACTGTTATGGAAAAGCTTCTTTTTTTTTTTTTTTTTTGTATAGTCCTAATAATACATTTGAAAAAAGGTTTCCCCCACTTTTTATAATTATTTTACCTAAATTTGAAATGTCCAAATAATGAAGTGATAAAAACGCATACACTTTATCTGTATAGATACGCACGTATATGGATACGCACCTTCGCCTTCAAGTACAAACACAACAACTCTTGGAGCCTCTTCAATGTCTTTGGAAGATTAACCTGTTAATGATACAGTTAGAATCTCAGAACTTTACCAAAAGTATTAGCAGTATGAATAAGATCTATGAATGCATGTTTCATATGTGTTATATTCTTAGTGTTATACTTAAAGAGTTGTGATTTTTATTTTATGTGCATTTCTGCCATCTGCTCTTTGTTGGCTCTTCTCGGTTTTTTTTTGGTTTTTTTTTTAATATAAATAAACATATCCTATTAAATGTTGGGAGACTGGTAAAAAATGTTGGTGGTCCACTGATCTCAATGTATCTACCAATATCCAATAACAGTGGATTAGCGATAACTGCTCGTGACTAATATTAAACCCTCCTGGTTTAGAATACACTTTAAGGTCAAGGCCCTACAAGGCAGAAAAGTACCTGCAACGGAAATGCTGTGATTTCCAAAACTGTTTCATTTTCAGAAATCACAGCATGTCAATAATACCTACAGAAACGCTAGCAGGTTCTCTATAGGTATAATTGAAGCAGAAAGTCCACAGAGGAAAACCTAGAGCTTCTCAATGGAAAATGTGAAAATTTTCCACCATAGAGTAAATTATAATAGAATATTTAACTTCTAAATTGTCTTCATAGCTTACTGATAGATGTAATGAAAGTTAAAAATAAAAGCTATGTTGCTTATTAATATTGAGTTACTTATCTTGTATTCCTATAGTCCAGAGCTGCATTCACAATTCTACTAACTTCATATATAGTTTTTCCTGCATGTTTTACTAGTTCTATGTCTGTTTATTTTTGTACCAGAAAATGTTCATTAGTCTGATCTGGTGTCAATGTGTATGATAGCTAACTCAACTATATCAACTATATGGAGATAGAAAGTACAAAGTGGTTTATATACATGTAACAGTATATATAACTTTCAGTTCTGACCTTAATTAACTTTTCGACACATTTCAGCGGGATGGTAGGTATATCTGCTCAAATACAATATGATGTTGGACATGATTAGTATAAATATCAAAATGGATTGCATAATTTCATAAAATATACTTACATGTGAATAAATCTATTAAATTATTGCTATTAAAACCAATTCTGCCTGAAATTCCTTTAAATGCCTGAGAAAGATTCTGCCATCTTTATATTCAGTTTGTAAAGAAATGATACATTGATACAATAAAGCTTATGTTATATATGCAAGAACCAATCACCTGACTGAGCTCCATATGTATCAAAGTTGCCGGTATTTCCAAGCCCTGTACCAAGAATAAAAGGAAAATAAATGTTGTTATCTATTGCCTTGTTTGGATTAGCCTGTAATAAAGCTCTTACTATAACATTACTTTAGTGTTCCTATTTTATTAGCATTGTTATGCTGTAGCTTAGACCTGAGATATATCCACTTACCAAAGTAGCAGTTTAGAGCTACAAGAAGAAATGCAATTGCAACCTTCATGATGGGAGATGATGAAAATGGCTATTCAGATAGTCAAGTGTATGCTAAGTGTTTAGCTGCGGGTCTGCTGATCAAACGTCTCCAAAGCTCTTATATTTATACCATAAAATGATGCAATAGTCAGCCCCTTTCTGACATTAAACATGACATTAAAGGTTGTGAATTGTTCTCACCAGTCACACTTCTGTGGATTCAGAGATTTTAAAATAACCTCATATTACAAAATAAACTCAACAATACTACATTATGGTGACAAAAGAACGTTCCAGATAATCTTAATTTCAAATATTTAGCAAATATCATATCATGTACTGTATGGATTTGTAAGATAAAATGCTTCCTAACTCGCAAATATCACTATAATATGAACCATTATATGTGCCTATTACGCAAATTGTTCCTTAGAAAATACCAGCAATTCAGGCTATATCATCTGCAACAGGAAATGAAACTTATCCATGAATGCACTGCCAATATTGTTTCCATCAAAAAACAAAGTAAGTTTTAGTAAGGTCACTCAACCTAATGAGAGGTCACTCAACTCTGTCAAGTTTAACCTAAGAAAAAACAGAGACACCGAGTGAGACAATAGTGCAACACCATAGGTGAAAGAAGCAGGAGTAAGAAATGAATGATGATAGTGATTAATGACCAGCTAGCCCCTCACCTTTATTTGTTGTGAAGAGTCACAACAACCTTGCATGCAAACTTACGCAGCAAAAACAAATTTCTCCGGCAACTCTCCGATGATAAAATATAACTTTTAATCAGAAAACATCATAAAATGATAAAAAAATTGATGTCGATCACAAAATAAAGAAAAAAAAAAAAAGTAAACCCTCTAAAAAATGCAGACGTGTTGCGGAACCATCGTTCCTTCCTCAGTGCACTGAACTAACAGCACCCAGATAGAGGAAGAGGTAACCCCACACAGCGGCCTAGTCTGACAACCTGCCTGCAAGGCTGGAGCCTGTTCCTGTACTACTGTCATAAACAACTTCCGTGGACTTTCGGTCAAACATTAGTGTGGCGGGTGGGCGTCGGCTCACACTATTTAATGGGAAGACCCTGTCCAATAGGGGCGGTGGTCATAACCTCACCGCTCATGCTCAGTAGGGGAGAAATGACAGCTTGTGAGCGGCTCCAAAAGTGTGAGCATGCTCAGTAAGGTGAAAGCTGGACTTAGACTGACCCGCAGGTGGCGCTGTGCGGGACCCAATGCTAACAAGCAGTCAATCCCATCAATATTCTATAATATAATATAATAATATAATCACATAATTAAAAAAAATGTTTTCCTTTTTTTCCTTTTTTCCTTCTCCTCCCCAACATGATATTAATCCCAAAATCACAATAATCAGAGGACAGATCATATAGGTAAACAACATACACTGATAATTCACAGTAGTCATATGAAAAAAACATATCAGGTTTTTCCCCCATCAAGTAAAGAGTCGCAATCACACATTTCTATAACACACGAATGTAAAAAACTTTGTTCACAACCCAGTTTCGTATACACCAATACATTGATGTTTCAACTTAATGTACTTTAACCCCTTAGAGACACAGCCCAAAAGTGCGTAAAGGATCAGGTTTCTGTTCCGGCACACAGCACCACCTGCAGGTCAATCCGACTCTCACCCTCGGCCTCATGCAGTGAGGCGTCTAGAGACTAAGTCCCATTTCTCGTCTACTGAGCATGCTCGGACTTTTTGGAGCTGCTCAGAAGTTAAGTCCCATTTTGGCCATACTGAGCATGACCGATGAGTTCATGGCCACCGCCCTGCTGGGCGGGGACTTCCCTTTATATGCGTTGAGTGTGCCGCCGCCCGGTGCTCACACTTTGACTGGAAATTGTTTATGACAGAGGTTCAGGGCTAGGTTCCTCTGTTAGGCAGGTTGTCAGTCTAGGCCTCTGTGTTTTATACTTTGGCCCCAATCTGGGCACTGTTAGTAGGACCTGTAATTCTCCTGAACTGTCAGCGCTACACTAGGGCTTTGGAGCAGTGGTCTCTGTTCCAGCCTGTGGCGCTGTCAGTAGGTTTGGTTTCTGGGTTAGCCTGTGCCCTGACCCTCTATCCCTGTCAGTTCTGAATACTAGGGGTCTGTGAGCCACTGACCTCTGTGTTATGGTCAGCAGGGTTTATTAAAAAAAACAAAAAAAAAATAAACCCTACGGAGCCCTCTGGGCTACTGATTGCTAAACAGCCTGGTGTGAACACTGTCTCAGTTACTGTCACTGCCAGCTAAATAAAAGGACCAGGTGTGCTCTGTTACCGTTCACAGAGCCCAGTGCAGTCAGAGCAGCCCCACAAATAAACTAACTGGCTAGCCAGCACTCTTGGACTAGCCAGAGACCAACAAACCCTATGTGCAGATTAACCCCTGCAACCCTGGATTGTGCAGTGGAACAGACAGCGATGCCCATATCATGACCACAGTTACTGGACAATCCTAACACTGTCTTGTGTTGCTGACCAGGAGTGACATTTAACCCCTGGCAGCCTGCACCTGTGGCATCTACTCACAGGTAGGATTATCCAGTGCAGTTTAACTGGTGAATGTTTGTTACCGTGTTGCAGTCTGTTCCCACTGAATCACATACTACTGCTTGGACACACAGCAGGGCTCCGAAAAGAAGGAGCACTGTGCTTTTTAGCTTTTGGGGTACAGATTTAGAGGGAATTTCTGGGTGCCATGTCGTTTTTGCAGAGCCCTGGAGGCTACAGTAAACTGGAATTCCCCAAGAAGTGACCCCATTTTGTAAGGGCAATTTTAGGGTCTCTGCAAAAGGGTCACGGCATCCAAAAACCAAACCGTCTAAGTCTGTGCTCCAAAAACCAAATAAGCCTTCTTTCCTTCTGTATCCGGCTGTGCCCCAATATCAGTTTATACCCATATGTGACATTACATACATTATCCTGGGTACACCTGTGTCATACATGTGGCATAAACTACAGTTTGGGCACAGCAGCAGGGCGCAGAAGGGAAGGAGCGCTATGCAACTTTTGGAGTACAGATTCAGATGTTTGGTATCTGGACACCATGTCATGTTTGTAGAGCCTGTAAGGTACCAGAAAAGTGGATTCCCCAAATGAGTGACCCCATTTTGAAAACTGCACCCCTCAAAGAATTTATCAGGGGGAGTATTAGTATCCCAGATGTGACTACACAGCAGATAGTGAAGAGGGAATATATAAGCGGTATGGAGTACATTTGGAACACCACATTCTCTACTATGTCCCAGTAGCTCCTATGATTGGGGGAGTCACTCTGGGGGGTCACTTTAGGGGTCACTTCTGGTGTCTTTTCACTCATAAGCTGTAAATCTGGAGTGTCCCCTGATATCTGCTCGCACAGCTTATACATTCCCTTCCTGCCGCAGCCAGTATTAGTATTAGTATTCTAATAATTTGGCGATTTTTGCGGGTTTTTGTCCTCACATTACTAGATGCTATATTTTCTTTATTTTACTGGTGACGTGGCCATATAAGGGCTTGTTGTTTGCGGGATGAGATGTATTTTGCAATGATACCATTTTTGGGTGCCCACAACTTATTGAATACATTTTATTAACTCTTTTTTGCTGGATTTAAAAAAAAAATCAATTCTGGCATTGTTTTACCTTTTAAATTTTTCGCCATGCAGCGTACAGTATAATTAACATGTGATCTTTATTCTGTGGGTTGGTACAATTATGGTGATACCTCATTTATATTATTTTTTTTATGTGTTACTAGTTCTGCAGAGCAAAAACACATTTGGGGACATAAATCAATGTTTTTTGTATCGCCATTTTCTGAGAGGTGTAACATTTTTATTTTACAGTTGACAGTGTTGGTTGGGGGCTTATTTTTTGCGGAACAACTTATGCTTTTTATTGGTACTGTTGTGGGGTGCATATGACTTTTTGATCACTTTTTATAGCATATTTTGTAAGGTGAGATGGCGAAAAATCACTACTTCCGGCGGGTTTTTTCTGTTTTTATTTCCCGTCATTCATTGTGTACATTAAATATTGTTTCCGTTTTATTGTACAGATTGTTACGGATGCGGTGATACCAAATATGCATTGTTTTTATTAATTTTTAGGTTTTTTTAAATATTTATTTTCTATAGAAAGAAGGGAATTTTGGGGGCTTTATAACTTTATTGTTTTAAAACACTTTATTTTTATTTTTTTCACTGTTTCATGTGTACCTATGGGACTCTTAGATCAGTGATGATTTCATCACTAATCCTGTATTATTCTCTGTGAGACACAGCATGCACATGTCTCACAGGGTATAACAGCAAGTGAGCTGTGCAGATGGCACAGACTCACTTCCAGAAGACCTGGCAGGATCAACCAGGTAAGTGGGACTCAGGGTAGCCTGGGGTCACTAGCCAGACCCCAGGCTTCATAGTAGACGTACCGGCACCCCCTGATCTCACCGCAGGGGGTGCCGCAGGGGGGTCGGAAAAGTGCAAAACCCTTTGTTTGTGGTGGTCATGTTTGACCATCACAATCAAAGGGTTAAAACCTCCGATCAGCGAAAGCACCGACCGGAGGTTATGGAAAAGGGAGAGAGATGTCAGTAACAGCGGGCGAGCGCTCCATGACATAGTATTACTTCATGGTGCGCGAAGTGCCTAGCGCCCATAAAGTAATAGTATGTCATGGGTCATTAAGGGGTTAAACACACACCCTGTTTATGTTCTTGAAAACTTGGTAAACAAATAAACTCACCAAAAGATGTTTGATCCTATTTCTTTCCACAAGTAAATGATGATGATACTTACTTCCTACTCGGTGAGACTAACTGTGGCCGCTTCTTATCACATGGAACAAGTCACATGATACGTCACATGACATGAATAGCCAATCACAGAGCTTGATTGAATATATTAGTAAACTGACATATAGCAACCGCAAGACATAATATAAGTTAACCATAGTATAATAACGTAAATTATTTAGCATTAAAATTATAAACTTTTGAGTGCTAAATAGTAGCGACACGACTTTTTCCAAAGTGTATCTAATGTGATAAAGTTTGAACTTTGAAAAAAAAAAACACAAAAAACAAAGCAGATTAAAAAAAAAAACAACCCCCCACAAAAAAACAAAACAAAACAAAAAAAACCCTGCATACATTTTAATAGATTAGCGTGATATCTTGTCTCACATTAAGTTTGTGAGGCACTCTGGTGTTAAGTCTCCATATCCAGTACGCTTCACGTTTAAGGAGTGTCTTCCTTCGATCACCCTCGCGTACTGGATGAGGTATCTGATCTATGGCATAAAATGAAAACGATGAAGTGTTACCATTGTGACAGGTGGAAAAGTGTTTAGAAACATTGGACATTTGTTCAGTAGGAACCTTTGAACAATCTGCTAAGTGTTCAGACACTCTAATTCGACGTATGGTGCAACCCACATATAGTAGATTGCAAGATGTACACTCTATAATATACACTACATAACTGCTATTGCAGTTTAGATGGTTTGAGGTTTTTTTTTATGTAGATTGTAAGCCCCATATAGGGATCACAATGGACATTTTTTTTTTCCATTTAAGTATGTCTTTGTAAAATGGGAGGATATCCACGCAAACACAGGGAGAACATACAAACTCCTTGCAGATGTTGTTCCTGGCAGGATTCGAACCCAGGACTCCAGCGCTGCAAGGCTGCAGTACTAACCACTGAACCACTGTGTTGCCCCCAGATGGTTTGAGATTTTGAATAAAGATTTATCATGTGCAGTACCGAAGGTGGTAGTCTTTTTACATTACCTGCAAACTGCACACCTATTATGACCACATCTATAGAAACCTGAATATTTCAACCAAGTGGACCTATCCTCTGTTTTGGATCTAACCATGCTGGGTGAAAGAATATCTCCCAGTGACTTACCCTTGCTGAAGACAAACCTAACACCAGATTTCAGAATTTCCCTTGGTAACGGATTGGACTCAAGTATAGGTAAGTTTTTCTTAATAATTTGTATTATTTGATTATACTGTACACTATATGGAGTCGAAAAATATATTGATGTATTATTACCTGGTGTCAAGCTTTTATCTTCAAGCAAGGTTACTTGATTCTTTTTGGAAATTATGTGTTTCACCCTATCTAATGTCCACTGAGGATACCCATGATCCTTGAGTCTCTTAAGGGTGTGTTTAGCCTGCAAATTATAGTCCTCCTCCTCAGAACATGCAAGTCTGGTCCGATATAACTCACCTACCGGAATAGACTTAACCATATGCCTTGGATGGTGACTAGAAGCCAACAGCGTGGTATTGCCCGCTGTGGGCTTGTGGTAGAGAGAGGTTTGGATTGATGCCATTGTGACACTGCCAATCAACTGCAAATCAAGAAAATTAATTTTATCCTTGGAAAAAAAATAAGTGAAAGACAAATTTTAATTATTGGTATTAATATAAACTAAAAACATTGGTATGGGCACTACATCACCCCTCCAGACGATCAAAATATCATCTATGAAGCGCCCATACCAATGTAAAAAGGAAGAATAAGGGTTAGAAGCCGTGAAAATATAGGACTCTTCCCACCAAGATAAAAAAAAAGTTAGCTAATGAGGGGGAGAAGGGGGAGCCCATAGGGGCTCCACAAATCTGCAAAAAAAAAATTTTTGAATCAAACATAAAAAAAAATTGTGTTTTAACAAAAAATTAACAACTTGTATAATGAACTCACATAAATCTGGGGAATAAGAACTATAACAATACAGGTGATAACACAGTGCCACCGTGGCACAATCATGATCTATACTGAAGTATAGTGAATTTATATCACATGACAGCCATGAATCCGAAGAACGCCAGGAAAAATCATTGAATATTTTAAGTAACTCCTTTGAGTCCTTGATATAACCTGGGATCCTTCGGACCAACGGCTGCAACAGATCGTCCACCCAAGCACATAACTTTTCACTCTATGAATCTATACTAGCAATTATGGGGCGCAAGGGTGGGGGAAAAACTGCCTTATGAGTTTTGGGTAACCCATGACATATCGGGGTGATCGGAAACTTATTAATCAAAAAATGTTGTTTGAATTCAGAAATGATACCTAGGCTTACACCTTCCTTGACCAAATTTCCTAATGCCTGATTGAAACCTGCGGTAGGATCTCCTTCTAAAACTCTATAAGATTTTTCATCATTTAATAATAACATACATGCGTCCTTATAGTCGCAAGAGTTCATAACCACCACTCCCCCCCCCCTTGTCTGCCATTTTAATGATTATTTGATGATTATTTTTCAATTCTTGTAGAGCCTGTCTCTCTGATGTAGTTAAATTATGTTGAAAATTTTTAACCTTTAAGCACTCTTTTAGGTTGTTTAAGTCTCTCTCAACATTTTACTAGAAGAGATTAAAGACAGGGATGTGGGACTTAAGGGGATAGAAGGTGGAGTTATCAGTTTTAATGAGAGTTGTATGGATGTCCTTAGCAGGACCCTGATTATTCTGATAAGTTAGATCTAACAATTGTAACATTGCTACTTGTTCCATAAACTCAAAACCTGCAAATTCATTATAGGTATTCCTAATATTCATATTAGGAGAAGCATGCACATGATCTAATTCACATGGACTATCTTTATCAAAAAAATGTTACTTAACAGTCAACATTAGCATCCTTAAGGTTTGTGAAGTTTTAATAGATTCCAATTGTTGCATTAAATCTTGTATATCCTTTTTAACTGAAGACTATTTTTATGTTCATATTCCACAATCAAGTTCATCAATTTTAAAGAACAATCCGTTAAAATGTTATTCCATGTTTTTTTAAAATCTTCATCATAAATGAAGGTTGGGAATTTTTGAGGCGCAATCCCCTGGGGATCATGTTTTTATTGATATATTGCTATATTATTGAGTCCCAGAACAGTTTTAATTCCTGCACTGATAGTTTCTCCCATTTAAAAAAACAGTTCATCATGTCAAGTCCAACATTACATGTGCAGTCATATTAGATATAATGCACCTAAGCATGAGACACAGCAGTCAATCCCAACAATATTCTATAATATATATCACATATTTTTTAAAAAAATTAAAAATTCTTTCCTTTTTTTTTCTTCTTTTCCTTCTCCTCCCCAACATGATATTACTTCATATGACTTCAGCCCTTTCTCATTAAACATGACATTAAAAGTTGTGAAGTGTTCTTATCTTTCACACTTTTGTGGTTTCAGAGACTTTCATTTAATCTCATATTACAAAATAAACTCAATAATACTACATTATGAAGACAAAAGAGCGTTCCAGATAAGCTTAAATACAAATATTTTGCATTTACCATATCATGTACCGTATGTATTTTTAAGATAAAGCACCTCTTAACTGGAAAATATCACTATAATATGAACCATTATACAGTATATGACTATTGCACAAATTGTTCCGTTGAAAATGCCAGCAATTCAGGCTGTCGCATCTGCATCATGAAATGAAACACAAACACATATTGAATGCACTGCTAGTATTGTCTTCATTAGAAAAGCAACAATTAGTAAAGGTCACTCTATCAAGTTTAAGGGAACTTTCTAGTATATTACATTGATGACTTTCCCATAGGATAGGTCAAAAATCAGCTACACAAAGGAGCCATCTCAGAACAAATTATTCTTTAACTGCATTGCCCAGGTTAGCAAAGAGTGTGGCTGTAGTGCAACGTAGCCCTTTCGATGAAATGAAGCTTCTATACAGTCTTGGTATGCAGTGTAGAGATTGTAGCTTTTTGGACACGTTAAATGATAGGGTGCCAGTAGTAATACCCGACTTGACATTGTCCTGGGAAACCATTCTTTACAAAACATCTGTTTCACTGGGGTGGTCTCTCTACATATGTCTGGTCACTTCTACCATTGTCTACTGTAGGATTGCCAAGACAATGTCAGAAACCTAGCCTAGCAATTCAAAATTGGGGCTGATCTTCACAAGTGCCCAGGTGAGAAAGGAACTCAAAAAGATCAAGACAGGGAAGGCTGCAGGGCCAGATGGCATCAGTGCCAGGCTACTTAAGACTTGTGGGGACCAGCTGTGTGGTATTATTACATATATATTCAATATGAGCCTGAATCTGGGAATGGTACCACAACTGTGAAAATCATCTTGTGTGGTACTATTTCCAAAACCAACTCATCCGATGGACCTTAATGACTACAGAGCTGTAGCATTGACATCACAGTTGATGAAGATTTTAGAGAGATTGGTTCTCACACATCTCTGCCAGTGGTGTAACTACCGGGGTAGCAGCTGCCACCGGGCCTGGGACATTATGGGCCCGGCGACAGCTGCCGCCGCTGCTATTGTTTTTTTCTAATAGGCCGTTACTGGATGGAGATACTCCAGCCGGTAACGGGCCCTATGTACTTATCGATCCCGCCACGGGCCCCACAAACACTATTATACTTGGGGGTCTTTTCAGACCCCCGAGTATAATGATTGGAGGCCCGTGAGAGGCGAACATAATAAAACAGTGCTACTTACCTTTCCATGCTCCTGGCAGGCTTCAGGCCTAGTTGTGTGACGTCACATGACCCGGGCCTGCGTCACAGATAGAGTACACGTGGGTGTTGCCCATTGTTTAGGAAGAACGGGGTCTTCAATGTGGCATCCCCAAGGGTGTTATTGAGGGCAAATTCTACCCAAGGGAGCAAAGATACTCAGTTATCATGGTGAGTGGAGACGAAGTGGCGGAGATATGTTGCCAGGGACTGGTTGGTGCGCTCTACTAGACCATTCGTCTGTGGGGGATAGGCCGAGGAAAAAGCAGAGCTTGACTTCCATCAGTCGACATAGTTCTCGCCAAAAACGAGCTGAGAACTGGGTACCCCGGTCAGTCACCACTCTGTCGGGCATGCCATGCAGACAGAAGACATATGTAACAAACAGCTGTCCCAACTCCCTGGCCGTGGGCAGTTTAGGTAAAGCCACTAGGTGTGACATTTTGGAGAAGTGATCCGTGATGACGAAAATGATTTTATAGCCAGACGAGAGGGGCAGGTTCACAATGAAATCTATCCCCACCGTATCCCACGGTCTATAAGGGACTGGAAGAGGCTGCAGCAGGCCTGCGGGCAACTCCCTAGAGGGCTTATTACGGACGCAGGGCACACATGCCCGCACAAATTCCCTGACATCACGAGCCATTCCAGGCCAGAAATATGATCTGCTCAGGAGTTCCTGCGTTCTCCTGCTGCCAAAGTGTCCCCCAATGCGTGAGGAGTGTGCCCAGGTGAGCATCTCCCGACGCCTATGGGCTGGTACAAATGTCTTCTCAGGTGGCCCCCATTCTTGGGATAGCGGAGCGACCACCTGAACCTTTTCGGAAAGGATAATGAGTCGTTCTGTCTCAGTGGCCTCATCGATCGGGTCGAACGAGCGGGAAAGAGCGTCTGCTCGCATGATCTTCTCCCCAGGTAGAAAATGTAGGGTAAAATTGAACATGGAGAAGAAAAGTGACCACCTAGCTTGGCGAAGGTTTAAACGCTGAGCGGTCTGGAGGTACAACAAGTTCTTGTGGTCAGTATACACCTCAAAGGGGTGCCTGGATCACTCCAAAATGTGTCGCCACTCCTGAAAAGGGACCGCAGTTCCAGCCATTCTTGAATCGCTGTCACCTTGGAAGGATCCATGGCCAGACCTGTGCTAGATATAATTTACCCCAGGAACGGCAAAGAGGATTTTTCAAACAAGCACTTTTCCAACTTAGCATATAGCTGGTTTACAAGGAGGCACTTTAGAACCTCAGCGACAGTGGAACGATGTGTGCTGAGATCCATTAAAAAAATCAGTATGTCATCCAAATACACGACTACCGAAATTTGAAGTAGATCCCGGAAAATATCGTTCATAAAGTCTTGAAATACAGGGGGGGCATTGCACAGGCCAAATGGCATCACAAGATACTCATAATGACCATCACGGGTGTTAAATGCAGTTTTCAAGTTGATCAAGTTATACACCCCTCTCAGATCCAGCTTAGTAAAAATGGTAGCCCTCTGTAACCTGTCAAAGAGCTCAGAAATAAGGGGAGAGGGTATTTATTTTTTACTGTGACCGCATTTAGGCCCCGATAGTCAATACAGGGACATAGCAATCCATCTTTCATCTCCACACAGAAGAAACCTGCAAAAGCCGGAGACACCGATTTCCTGATAAAGCCTCAAGCGAGGTTATCCTTAACGTACTCGGTCATGGCCTCAGTTGTAGGCACTGATAAGGGATACACATGTCCCCTAGGAAGCACGGCTCCAGGAACCAGTTCTATGGGGCAATCATAGGGACGGTGCGGTGGTAAACTCTCTGCTGCCTTCTTGGAAAACACATCCGAGAAAGCGGAATATTGGGGCAGTAGACCTGTCAGGTCAGGAGTCATGGGTTGGAGAGTGACTCCCTCCGATGGTAACAGGCAGTGCTGATGACAGTGTTCACTCCAGGACAATAGCTCTCCGGTGACCCAATCAATTTGTGGGGAGTGTTGGCGCAGCCACAGGAGCCCCAGGAGGAGATCATCCACACCCTCATGCAGAGACAAGAAGGAAATGGTCTCCCTATGCTTGGAGGAGAATGTCATACCTAGCGGTACTGTCCGCTGTGTGATCTCCACCAGCAAGATGGAGCCATTCACGAATCGCACCTTAACTGGCTGTGATAGAAACACCAGGGGAATGCCTTTCTTGTGTGCAAACTCAAAGGACATAGAGAGCCCGTCCGCTCCTGAGTCTACACACGCCTTGGCAGATATAGTACGGGTACTCTCCACTAGATGTACAGTGAAAACTAGTTTGGTGGGCGGTGTAGGCATAGCTAGTAATCTCTCGCCAATGGATACTAGCGGCTGCAGTTTCCCTGCTTCTTAGCGCAGTGATAGGAGAGATGCCCCAGCTGCCGGCAGTAGAAACATACGTAGTCACGTCTTGGACGCCGGGAAGTGGCTCCAGCACGAGAAATGTCCATTTGTTCAGGCGCAACCTCTATCGGCAGTGCAGGAGAGCTGGGGGAGGGGAATATGGGGCCAAACGGATACGAGTTCGGCTGGCCGCCACTTCCAGTTTTCGTGCGCTGTGCCACAAGTCAATGCGAGTGGCGAGGGCGATTAGAGCCTCTAGGGTTAGGGGAACCCCACGGGTTGCCAAAGCATCTGTGATGTGGGAAGCCAACCCTTTCCAAAACACTGGCACCAAAGCCTTATCCAGCCAGTCAATTTCGGATGCCAGTGTCCTAAATTGTATTGCGTATGTACTAACGGTACCCGAACCCTGGCTTAGGTTGAGTAGCTGCAGGGGGGAGTCAAAGGTAACCCGTGGACCCAAGAAAACTTGTTTCAGGGACCCTAGGAAAGTTGTGGGGCGGGTAGTGACAGGATTGCCACGCTCCCATAGTGGCGTAGCCCACTTCAATGCCCAGCCAGCCAGGAGGGAGATTACAAACCCCACCTTACTTTTTTCAGTGGGGAATGCGGCAGTCTATAAATCGAAATGGATGGTACCTTGGCTTATAAACCCCCTACACTCCTTTGACTCTCCTGAAAATTTATAGGGGAGAGAGAGACAGAGGGTTGCGCTAGCAGTTGATGGTGTTTGAGCTAATGTTTGCACTAACGCCTGAACAGTGAGGGGGGGCGTCCCCTGTAGCTGGCGCTGCTCCAGTGATTGCAGACGAGCCTCCAACTGCTGCACGTAGCGCTGCAGCTGCACGTGCTCAGACATGCCGGCAAGACCTTGGCTCACACTTATGTTATGGTTTTATATATATATATATATATATATATATATATGTATAAAATTATAATTTTGACAGAACCTATTGACTACAGTAGAGACTGCAGTCGAGGTCCACAAGCCCCAGGAGGGCAGCCGTCTGCCTGAGCAAAGCAGCAGTCTGTTTGTGCAGTTCTAATGTGAACAAAGAGCAATATACGTTCACTAGTTAACATCACTGGTAGGGTTGAGCGATTGCGTTCGGAAAAGATCGGATTCCGATCAGCGATCGAGAAAATTTCACGATCGCCATCGGAATTCCGAACACGATCTTTTTATGTGGGATCGAGATCGGTGATTTTTCCCACAATGCTTTGCTTAACCTTCACACTGAGTATATGCTGTATATTCAGTGTGAAGGCTCCGCTGCAGTTCCATAAGAATGAATGGAAGCAGCTGACACACAGCCTTAACCCTCTGTGCGCCGGCTGCCTCCATTCATTCGAATAGAAGGCTAAACTAAATCTCTAGCAGCTACTTACCTCTAGAGATGGCTGCTTCAGTGCCCTCCTTCTTCTTGCCTCGCTGTCCCGCCTCCCAGGTGAGTGTTTAAAGTGCTAGGTAGGCGGGGCTTGTGGCGTAGAATGTGGTCGGGTACAGGGCGGGGAGACGTGACGTCTCCCCTCCCAGTACCCGCCCACACTCTCCTAACCCGCCCACACTCTCCTAACCTGGCAGGGAGGGGGCAGCGAAGGAAGAAAAGCAGTGTGGAGCAGCAGCGAGGCCAATAATGAAGGCACGGGGCACAGGACCAGCCATCTCTGGAGGTAAGTGGACACCAGGGGGTAGGATTGCATTTAAAATCCAATCTCCGATTAATAAAAAAATCCCATTGACTTACATTGGGATCGGAATTGGGATCGAGATAGGGTTCAAATGAAAAATGATCAGAAATCGGATTTTTAAATCGATCCTGAAAAGTCAAGATCGGCTCAACCCTAATCACTGGGTAAATGTGTTTGTGCAGCTCCTAATGTGAACAGGCTGCAATGAGGTGTTTCACCAATTGACTTCACTGGGTAACTGTGCTTGTGCAGCTCTGATGTGAATAGGCTGCAATGCAGCTTCCACCAGTTGACTTCACTGGGTAACTGTGCTTGTGCAGCTCTAATGAGAACAGGCTGCAATGAAGCTTCCACCAGTTGACTTCACTGGGGAATGCACCTGAGTAAACATGTTGCAGTAAAGGTTGCCAAGGGTTAACTTCACCCCTGGTCAGCAACATAAACCTGCTCCAGCAAGCCTGGAGCTGCTGTGTCAGTGCACGGGTGTCTGCGTACTGACAGACCCCTGGGAGGGTCCTGGCTTAGAGGACCGTTCAGTAGGCTACTAGTCCCTACCGGCAGTGCCCTGGTTGGGGCCAAGGAAACCTAACCTAGAGCCCTATACTGGCAACCTGCCTACACCGGAACCTAGCCCTGAACTCCTGCCTTACAGGCATGTTAGTCAAAGTGTGAGCACCTGGCGGGTGTGAACTCAAACTATAAAAAGGCAAGTCCTCGCTCACAGGGCGGTGGCCATAACTTCACCGCACATGCTCAGTATGGGCAAACTGGGACTTAGTCTCTGAGCACCTCCAGAAGGTCTGAGCATGCTCAGTAGGGAGAAAGCTGGACTTAGACTCCACATACCTCACTGTCCGACGCCGAGGGCGAGTGTTGGATTGACCCACAGATGGCGCTGTTCGCCGGAAGGAAACCCTACAGGACCCCGTTCTAACAAATGACTCCTAAAGTTACAGGAGTCTATGCTTTGTGATATGGATACCCCTCAATCATATTAAAAGTAAGTCAGTGACTCACTGTCAATGTGATCTTGAGTAGAGATGAGCGAACGCCATTCGATCAGGCCCCCAAGGGCCTGAAATCTAATTTTTTAGGGGTCACCCCAAGGGCCAAAAAATAAAACACTGCTGCTACAAGGCTCTAGTCACCCCAAGGGCCAAAAAATAATACACTGCTGCTGCATGGCTCTAGTCACCCCAAGGGCCAAAAAATAATACACTGCTGCTGCATGGCTCTAGTCTCGCCAAGGGCCAAAAAAATAATACACTACTGCTGCATGGCTCTAGTCACCCTAAGGGCCAAAAAAATGAAACACTGATGCTGCATGGCTCTAGTCACCCCAAGGGCCAAAAAATAAAACTGCTGCTGCATGGCTCTGGTCACCCCAAGGGCCAAAAAAATAATACACTGCTGCTGCATGGTTCTATTCGCCCGAAGGGCCAAAAAATAATACACTGCTGCTGTGTGGCTCTATTCACTCCAAGGGCCAAAAGCACAGTATTTTAAAGGCTCTACTTACTCCAAGGGCCAAAAACACTGCTGGTGCAAGGCTCTACTCACTCCAAGGGCCAAAAACACTGCTGGTGCAAGGCTCTACTTATGCCAAGGGCCAAAAACTCTGCTTTTTAAAGGCTCTACTCACGCCAAGGGCCAAAAGCACTGTATTTTAAAGGCTCTACTCACTCTAAGGGACAAAATCTAAATCTCTGCTGTTTAAAGGCTCAACTCACCCAAAGAATCAACAAATCTCTGCTGGTGCAAGTCTGAACTAAGTAAAAGGCTGAAGCCACCTAAAGGGCCTCAATCTCTGCTGGTAGCCCAGCTTAAGGGCCTGTAACTTAATTTGGAAGGGCTAATGTTAAGGCAGACCTGGACAAAGTCGGCCCCCGGGCCGTATCTGGCCCTCTGACTGATTCAATCCGGCCCGCACAGCTTGACTAGAGAGGCGTGTCTGGGGGCGTGTCTAGGGGGCGTGTCTTATTGCCAGCAGAAGATGGAGACATGTGGAGAGTGTCATAAAGTACTGAGATGTAAAGTGAGATGCAGGGGGGGAGAGTGTGTGTGTGTGTGTGTGTGTGTGTATGTGTGTGTCTGTATGTGTGTGTGTATGTGTGTCTATATGTGTCTGTCTATATGTTTGTGTCTATATGTGTCTGTCTATATGTGTGTCTGTCTATATGTGTGTGTCTGTATGTGTGTGTCTATATGTGTGTGTCTATGTGTGTGTGTCTGTATGTGTGTGTGTGTCTATATGTGTGTTTCTGTATGTGTGTCTGTCTATATGTGTGTGTCTGTATGTGAGTGTGTGTCTATATGTGTGTGTCTGTATGTGTGTCTGTCTATATGTGTGTGTCTGTATGTTTATATGTGTGTGTGTGTGTCTATATGTGTCTGTCTGTCTGAGTGTGTGTGTGTGTCTCAGTAACCTAGGGGCAGAGATGGAAGGGGAATGTTATACTAGGGCAGAGATGGCAGATGGAGGGGGGGACATGAAACTGGGGGGGACATGAAATGGGGCAAATAAAAGAGGATATGAAACTGAGGGAGAAATGGAGGGGGGACATGAAACTGGGGGTAGATGAAGAGGGCACTTAAAGTGGGGGGACATTAAACCATGGAGGAAGCTGTAGGGGGACCTGTCTGCCTCTAGTTGCCCCCAGTTTAATATCACTCTCCAGCTACCCCTACGGTTTAATGTCTGCTTCCAGCTTCCCGATTTTAATGTCCCCCTCTAGTTGCCCCCAGTTTCATGTCCCACTCTAGCTGTTAATTTATTGCCCCCCTCAAACTACCCCCACTGTTTAATGTCCCCCTCCAGCTGCTCCAGTTTTGTGTCCCCTCTAGTTTCCACCAGTTTATACTGGGGCACCAGGAGAGGGACTTAATACTGTGGGGCAGTTGGAAGGGAACATTATAGTGTGGGGTGACTATAGGAAGATAATACTTTGTGGGGGAACTTGGAAAGATGATTGGGAATGGGCGGAGTCAACGTAGAAGCAGGTGGAGCTAAATTTGCTGTGGCACGGCCCTCTAGCGTAGTTTCAATTTCTTATGCGGCCCCATGGGAAAATTAATTGCCCACCCCTGTGTTAAGGGCTAGAAAAGTGAATATTGGAAGGTCTTACCACATCACACACACACACATCCACAATGACAGTTCAGGGTGGGTACTGATAGATTTCCCATTGCCTATTCCATCTGTGGTTGTCATGGGGAACGTGATTTAATGTGGTGCTTATTAATGTTTGTTGAGCTTAAATTTGGGTTTGTGTCCAACCATTTGGGGAGAAGGTTTCCAGGTATTTTCCCACTTTAATAGAGGTTTTTTTGAGTGTGGGAAGTGTGAAGTTGATAGGCTGTGATGTTGGGGTAAAACAGTGACTTGGGCTTGTTAGATACCCCCAGGCATGCTTCCCCTGCTGTCCCAGTTGCATTACAGAGGTGTTGGCATCATTTGCTGAGGTGGCATAGTGGACTTGGAGACCCTCCTGAGTCGAATGATGGGATCCCCTGAAATGAAGCATTTTCTCCCATAGACTATAATGGGATTCGAAATTCGATCGAATAGTCGAATATTGAGGGCTATTCAAAACCAATAAAGAATATCGAATATTTTACTGTTCGTTCATCTCTAATGTTTCCAACCTCCACACTACTCAGAGTTTGCTGGACTTTTTCTGTTAATTTCAACTATTTTTCTCCAAATTTTCAAGTATCTTATGATTTGTTCCAATTAGCAATTTAACAAGTGTCCATGAACACTTGGAAACGGTTTCTTCCCATTTACCAATAAACGGTGTATTGTCTCTATCTAGGGTAGAGAGAACTTGCACATGTAGACCCCTGGAAATGATTTTTTTTTTACAAATAGTTTACCAAAGCAGCTTTGTTCCACCACACTTTAACCCTTTTTCTAATGAGATCGAAAATCTTTTGTTTCAATTCCATAAATTGGGATGACTACAAGAGTCCCGAAGATTTATATCTCTGAACATTATGTGAGGTCTTGTAAGTTTTGTCATCGTATGGAGTCATTTTTAGAAATGGTGGACATTGTTGTATATTTGAGGCAAACGGAAGATTCCATTAAGGCAAGAATAAAAACAAGAAGAAAACAGAAATTTTTTCTTCTGATATTAATTTTTTTTTCACCATTTTTAACACTTTGTGTTTTTGTGAGTGTACCATATTTATTGCACTCGATCACCACATCACTAATACATAGTTATCAATTTATTGTTGTATGATTAATTGTGAGACACTATGTTCATTTTATCCATCGGTTAGTTTTTGCATTGTGTTTTTCATTTTCATTTAATTATTTTCCAATATTGGAGTATCATCTTTTAAAATTTTCTGTATAATTTATTATATTATTAGTATTTCTTTTATGTATTTATTATTTTTATTTATCATTGATTTTTGTTTCTTTATTTCTTTATTTTCTTTCATTCTGTTTACTTCCTTTTCATTATTAATCATTCATTATTTATTTCTTATATTGCATGTATTGTTTTATAATTCTGTATTTTTATTACTTGATACTATTATATAATATGGGATCTTCTTTATATGATTGGTGTCTCACAATTATCATGTAGATATGTATGGTCAGCATTATGGAATTTCTATTTATGTTTTCCTCTAAACGCTGCCAATCCAGCCCTATTTGTATACTCTCCAACTCCAGCTTACATGTATTTTAAAACACAGCCTGGCGAGGGGCACATCTTGTCCCCGCACTGGCCTCACGACATACACGGGCGCTATTGTGGTCATGTCACAGGTTTGCATCGCATGATGTGGCCTTTCATATCCGAACATGTGTGCTCGGGATTTCCTGATGTCGTCATGGTGTGATTTGCCGTTCATTCGTCAGGTGTGTTACCATTCCTGGCCTCATATATATAGTCCCTCTGCTTCGAGTGACATACACTCCTAATGAACAATTGGCAGACAAAATGCGTTGAGGTGTCGACCATCCATGTTATATCTAGTATACCAGGGCTCCAGTATTTAACATGGCTACAGGTATTATTATATTTTTGTGAAATAGCTCATTATTTGGGGACTATGTTCATTGACATTTACTTTATCTATGAGGATATGCGGTTCTGTATGCTTGACACTTAGTGAATAATCCACATCAATCTTTGGTCCTGATATAAACGTGCAAAGGTAATCATTACTAAACTTCTACTTAATATATTTTCTTATAATCTACTTTATATTAACTTCAGCCTTGCTGGCATTTTGCACATAGACTTTTTGTCTTATTCAATTGTTTATCTAAACTTCCTACATTGTCCCTGTTATACATTTTTGGTCACTTTGTGTAACATTTATGTCATATATATGTACTATGTGTAAGGAGAGCACTGATCAGATATGCTGCTCAGAGAAATGCTCATCACCCTGAACACACCTTCCCCACTGTGAAACATGGTGGTGGTAGCATCATGCTATGGGGATGCTTTTCAGCAGCCAGGACAGGGAAGCTAGTCAGAATTGATGGGAAGATGGATGGAGATAAATACAGGGCAAGCCTAGAAGAAAACCTGTTGGAGGCTGCAATACACTTGAGACTGGACTATTTAAAACAAACAAGGGAAAATTTTAAAAATTCTGATAGTATACAGGTACACAGTCCTGCCATATTAATGTAACCACCATCTACTTTTGACATCAACGTTAAATAACCAATCACAGAAGACAGGTGTCATCAGCCATCTGGGTTCACTCATCATTGTGGAAGGCACAATGGATCAACACAAGTATGCATCTAGCCTTGCGAAATGTTTTTCCACTGGATGAATGCATCTACCAGCAGGACAATGCGACATGCCATAAAGCTCACAGTGTATGTGTGTGGTTCGAGGAGCACCAGGATAAAATTATAGTACACGCTTGGCCAGCAAATTCCCCGGACTTGAACCCAATCAAGAATCTGTGGAACCACCTCGATTGGATTGTTCGCGCCATGGATACTCAACCATGTAACCTAGCGCAGCTGGCCACGCATTGGAATTGTTCTGGCTCAACATCCCAGTGAACATCATTACAACATCCCCTCTCTTCCTGCACATCTTGCAGCGGTCCGCTCTGTGAAAGGTGATTATTCTGGATTTTGACAGGTGGTCACATTAATGTGACTGGACTGTGTAAGACTCTACATTTCTAGAAAATTATTTCTAATATACACCTTCTAAGGATTGGAGTCAGGGTCAGGCAGTGCAAAGTGACAAAGCTGGAAAGCAACACTGTGCAGCTAATGACAAAAGGGGTCGCAGGCCATGCAGCTATCACTACGCTGTAATATCTGAGATGAGGCAGACCAATGCACTTCCTAATTGAAGTGCGCCTACCACGACTCCTACACTTCTATCCCGGCGGCTAGGATAAGGGGAGAGGAGGCCCTGAAAGTGCTAGGGATTGGAGTCACGGGGTCACACCTAAACAGAAAGCACAGTGTAAATGCAATGCAAAACAAAAGACTAAATAGCATGGAACCAGGGAGGACCACAAGTCCCAGCAAGACAGAGAAGAGAAGGCGAGGTCAGACGAGCAAGAGGTCGAGCCAGGAGGTATAATAAAGGGACCAAATCAAAAGACAAGGGATAGTCAAAATACAAGCCGGGTGTAAAAACCAAGGAACAGATTGAATACAAACAGACAGGGAATCAGACTGAGCAGGGGAACCAGGAAACACAAGTGAATGGCTGGCAAGGATCCATGCCTGGGTGGGGTTAAAATAGCAGCAGAAAAACACACCTGATGGCTAATGGCATGGAGACTGAAGGCAAGGAAAAGATTAACCCTTAATGACCTAAGCACAACCAATACAACTCCTAACACGTCTCCCAGGGAGACACCGCGCAGCAAGGAGACCGCGGCTACCCCGTATCCTGACACACCTATAAAAAATATTATGGAATGACTGTGATTTTAAATCCAATAGGAACATTAAGAAATCTTGTCTACATAGACAAAGCTAGATACATACCAGACATTTTAATAAATTAAACCAGGACTCAGATATATCATGAATAATGAGATTTATTGTGAGCGGTATCAATCATTTATACATTAAATTAGCACAATGCTTTGGATTCTGTGATGTGTTTTTATGGCTTTCAATTCCATCATCTGTAAAGAAAATTAAAGAGTTATAATCATAATTATTATAGTACTATAACAAGCAGATTATAATCCATTAATTAACGAATTAAGAATTGTTAATGGGGTATACAAGACAGTGAAAATTACTTCATATGTAAAAGATAGGGGGTAACTTACTGATTTACTATACTATGAATTAGAATTTAAAAAGAAAATCAAATGACAAAAAAAAAAAACAACAATAGTTTGTGGACTCTACATGCACCTGGCCTTATTATTACACTTTTGTCTGGCATATTAATGGCTTCTGGTCTTGGCTAAATGGGATTCAAAAACAAACCTCTCATAAGACTATCATTACACACATTAATTATTATAAAAATAAATATTTTTTAGAAAATTACCTTGTTCATTTTAATCACTTAAGTTTAACCAGAATAAAAGAAATAGAGGATGTAATGATCAATAACTCACATGAAAAAATTGTTTTCTTAGCCCCCAATTGGCAAATTTATGTCCAAGCCCAACTAAAATAAAATGATGTAAAAAGATTTATCAGCGGACTTTAATATGCTACTAATATATAAGATAAAGTTTGAACGAACAATGCATATAATATTATTAAGTATATGTTATTATTCTCTCAATACAACTTAAATTTATTGTTACCTTTCAGCTTAAATTATATTGATAAATAAGTTACAATTACTTAATCTGTAGTTAAGGTACTTAATAGAGATGAGCGAACAGTGTTCTATCGAACACATGTTCGATCGGATATCAGGGTGTTCGCCATGTTCGAATCGAATCGAACACCACGTGGTAAAGTGCGCCAAAATTCGATTCCCCTCCCACCTTCCCTGGCGCCTTTTTTGCACCAATAACAGCGCAGGGGAGGTGGGACAGGAACTACGACACTGGGGGCATTGAAAAAAATTGGAAAAAGTCATTGGCTGCCGAAATCAGGTGACCTCCATTTTAGACGAATAGTGGATTTCAAATCCGGGTCATATGAGAATGTGAACTTTGTGACTATGAGACAGGGATAGCTGTACAGGCAGGGATAGCTAGGGATAACCTTTATTTAGGGGGGAATGTTATTAAAAATAACTTTTTGGGGCTCTATCGGGTGTGTAATTGTGATTTTTGTGAGATAAACTTTTTCCCATAGGGATGCATTGGCCAGCGCTGATTGGCCGAATTCCGTACTCTGGCCAATCAGTGCTGGCCAATGCATTCTATTAGCTTGATGAAGCAGAGTGTGCACAAGGGTTCAAGCGCACCCTCGGCTCTGATGTAGCAGAGCCGAGGCTGCACAAGGGTTCAAGCGCACCCTCGGCTCTGATGTAGGAGAGCCGAGGGTGCACTTGAACCCTTGTGCACCCTCAGCTCTGCTACATCAGAGCCGAGGGTGCGCTTGAACCCTTGTGCACACTCTGCTTCATCAAGCTAATAGAATGCATTGGCCAGCGCTGATTGGCCAATGTATTCTATTAGCCTGATGAAGTAGAGCTGAATGTGTGTGCTAAGCACACACATTCAGCTCTACTTCATCGGGCTAATAGAATGCATTGGCCAGCGCTGATTGGCCAGAGTACGGAACTCGACCAATCAGCGCTGGCTCTGCTGGAGGAGGCGGAGTCTAAGATCGCTCCACACCAGTCTCCATTCAGGTCCGACCTTAGACTCCGCCTCCTCCGGCAGAGCCAGCGCTGATTGGCCGAAGGCTGGCCAATGCATTCCTATGCGAATGCAGAGACTTAGCAATGCTGAGTCAGTTTTGCTCAACTACACATCTGATGCACACTCGGCACTGCTACATCAGATGTAGCAATCTGATGTAGCAGAGCCGAGGGTGCACTAGAACCCCTGTGCAAACTCAGTTCACGCTAATAGAATGCATTGGCCAGCGCTGATTGGCCAATGCATTCTATTAGCCCGATGAAGTAGAGCTGAATGTGTGTGCTAAGTACACACATTCAGCACTGCTTCATCACGCCAATACAATGCATTAGCCAGTGCTGATTGGCCAGAGTACGGAATTCGGCCAATCAGCGCTGGCTCTGCTGGAGGAGGCGGAGTCTAAGGTCGGACCTGAATGGAGACTGGTGTGGAGCGATCTTAGACTCCGCCTCCTCCAGCAGAGCCAGCGCTGATTGGTCGAGTTCCGTACTCTGGCCAATCAGCGCTGGCCAATGCATTCTATTAGCCCGATGAAGTAGAGCTGAATGTGTGTGCTTAGCACACACATTCAGCTCTACTTCATCAGGCTAATAGAATACATTGGCCAATCAGCGCTGGCCAATGCATTCTATTAGCTTGATGAAGCAGAGTGTGCACAAGGGTTCAAGCGCACCCTCGGCTCTGATGTAGCAGAGCCGAGGCTGCACAAGGGTTCAAGTGCACCCTCGGCTCTCCTACATCAGAGCCGAGGGTGCGCTTGAACCCTTGTGCAGCCTCGGCTCTGCTACATCAGAGCCGAGGGTGCGCTTGAACCCTTGTGCACACTCTGCTTCATCAAGCTAATAGAATGCATTGGCCAGCACTGATTGGCCAGAGTACGGAATTCGGCCAATCAGCGCTGGCCAATGCATTCTATTAGCCCGATGAAGTAGAGCTGAATGTGTGTGCTAAGCACACACATTCAGCACTGCTTCATCACGCCAATACAATGCATTAGCCAGTGCTGATTGGCCAGAGTACGGAATTCTAAGATCTAAGAGTCTAAGATCGCTCCACACCAGTCTCCATTCAGGTCCGACCTTAGACTCCGCCTCCTCCAGCAGAGCCAGCGCTGATTGGCCGAATTCCGTACTCTGGCCAATCAGCACTGGCTAATGCATTGTATTGGCTTGATGAAGCAGTGCTGAATGTGTGTGCTTAGCACACACATTCAGCTCTACTTCATCGGGCTAATAGAATGCATTGGCCAGCGCTGATTGGCCGAATTCCGTACTCTGGCCAATCAGCACTGGCTAATGCATTGTATTGGCTTGATGAAGCAGTGCTGAATGTGTGTGCTTAGCACACACATTCAGCTCTACTTCATCGGGCTAATAGAATGCATTGGCCAATCAGCGCTGGCCAATGCATTCTATTAGCGTGAACTGAGTTTGCACAGGGGTTCTAGTGCACCCTCGGCTCTGCTACATCAGATTGCTACATCTGATGTAGCAGTGCCGAGTGTGCATCAGATGTGTAGTTGAGCAAAACTGACTCAGCACTGCTAAGTCTGCATTCGCATAGGAATGCATTGGCCAGCCTTCGGCCAATCAGCGCTGGCTCTGCCGGAGGAGGCGGAGTCTAAGGTCGGACCTGAATGGAGACTGGTGTGGAGCTATCTTAGACTCCGCCTCCTCCAGCAGAGCCAGCGCTGATTGGTCGAGTTCCGTACTCTGGCCAATCAGCACTGGCCAATGCATTTCTATGGGGAAAAGTTAGCTTGCGAAAATCGCAAACTGACAGGGATTTCCATGAAATAAAGTGACTTTTATGCCCCCAGACATGCTTCCCCTGCTGTCCCAGTGTCATTCCAGGGTGTTGGTATCATTTCCTGGGGTGTCATAGTGGACTTGGTGACCCTCCAGACACGAATTTGGGTTTCCCCCTTAACGAGTTTATGTTCCCCATAGACTATAATGGGGTTCGAAACCCATTCGAACACTCGAACAGTGAGCGGCTGTTCGAATCGAATTTCGAACCTCGAACATTTTAGTGTTCGCTCATCTCTAGTACTTAACACTGAATGTCATAGTTTTACATAAAACCAGCTACATGGATGTCTTACCAGCAACTTGCGTAAGTCTAGCAGTGTCTTTCCCTATAAAAAGATACAGATAAAAAGCACAAATTTAAGTAAATAAGTTATAGTCCTAAGTAATAGAAAAGTCTTCATATTATCTAATATCTTACCAATAGGTCACATAGGAAATTCAGAACAATATCCGAAACTCCTAGTTCTTCCTACAATTAAATAGAAGGATATTGAGATGAAAAGAGTTATTTTAAATCACAAATTTATAAAACAAGAAAATAAAAGTATTTCTGTAAACAATAGTATTGGCATAACATATCTTGATGTTAAATCGTCACATTATGCTTTTTCACCTCCTCTAATGATTTTGAGTATCAAATTATTTTTAATGCTGAATTTATTCAGAAAATTATATCTCAGAAGAGATGCTTAGTGCTTACCAGTGTTTCAAAAATTTCCATACCAAGCTGTTCTGCTACTTCTCCAACGTTGTTCCCAACTTCCTCCTAGAATTTATAGACAAGCACAAAAAGAATTGAAGAAAAAAATAAAGCTAAAAATAAATAAATAAATAAATAGTAAATAATGATCTATAACATAATTACCAGGAAGTCTTCAAGAGATAGAATTTCATCAACTGTACAACCTGCATCTTTCTAAAAGAAAGAAAGGGTAAAAGTTGGTATTCAATATTATCAAAATGTTATTTCAATCTAGTCAGCTAATCACCTCTGTCCAAAATGTATGTGTGGAGCAAATAAGAGCATTATATTGTGTGGAGGGCACCCATAAGCATTATACCATGTGGGAAACACTAAGAAGGAATAATATTGTTGGGGAAGCATTAAGAAGCATTATGTTGTGTGGGGGCACTAATGGATCCTTACACTGTGGGAAGAACTAATGAGGCATTATACTTTGTGGGGGGAAGTAAGAAGCATTAGACTAATAACAGCCCATTAGTACCCCCACACAGTACAATGCTCCATTACTACCCCTACATTAGGCACAGTATAATGTTGCTTAATACCCCCCACATAGTATTATATATTGCCCTCCTCTCATGCATACCCTGACACTGGTTAGGAGAAACACTTACCTTCCGATTGCTATCCTTTTGCATATTATGTTACATTGCTACAGTGGCAGCAGGGATTGGTAATCATCCCTGCTGCTGCTCTAGTAGTGTATCGATGCTAAAGAGCGACAGTCGAGAGGCGAGTATCTACTCCTTATCACTGTAATTATGGATACAGGGATTTGGACTTCTGCGACCAGCAGTCCTTATTTTGAACGTAGTCTACCAGCTGAATTGTCCACTCTCCTGCCCTGCATTGATCTAAAAGATTGGTGGGTGGGAGGGAGAGCGCTGTGGTTACTCAGCAGGGTCTGGTGTTGTTGAACCCCTCTGACTTTGGGCTATAAGACACAGGAACTTTTGGGAAACTATTTTCTTTGCCAAGAAAGTGTGTTGTATGATAAGAAAAAATCAGTACTCACTAGTACATGAGCAAAGGTTTATAGCACTGCATCAAGTATATCACTGACACTAGTCCAATAGTAATTTAAATATTTACATTTTGCATTCATAAAATACTTTTACAAGACTTACCAGAGCCTCGTGTAATTCCACTAAGAACTGTTTATATAAGCGCTCATTACGATCTTTCTGAAAGTACAAAAAATGCAGATTCTCCACTTAGCTAAAGTATTTTCATATGAAGTCAATTAACATTAAATTATTCTTATATATCAATGTGTTTAATAAAATATGGTTTGACTTGCATACATTATTTTTCTAACACTTTATCAAAAAGAACAATTCTTTCAGGCTATGTAGAGTATGTTTGGTATCTTTATTAGTTTCAAGGTTTGAATGACCTCCCATGTTCCCTGATCCACTCAACATTACAGTGAAATGTATCACTTTCTAAACTAGTATCACTATTACATGGATTAATATCAAATCATACATATGCAATACTCATAAATTTCAATTAGCTCAACAAATTTACTATTGTTTTCATCAAAATTTGGCACATTTTTAAAATAAATCTATACCTGTTTATAACAGACATAATTTTCAATTCCAGCTATAAGGACTACCTTTGGAAAGATTTTCTAAATGTTTGAGGAGTGTGCATCTCCTAATAAATTGTGTAAGCAAATGATAGATTAAGACTGGCAAAAGAAATAGCAGGCTTAGTAAATGTACCTCAATGTGATTCGTTCTAGGTACACTGAAAGCTGGGCAACCCAGATATGTAACATATTTATTTATGAAAATGTAAAGCTTTTAAATGAATATATATATATATATATATATATATATATATATATATATATATATATTTATTTATTTATATTTATCATTGAAACATATATGGCTCCTGTATGGAGATGTAGTCAAATTGTTAAGTTACCATATGCTGTAGTATGGGGAAATGTGAAGTAAAATTTTGCTGTAACTATAAATTGCTTTATTTTTACAAAAAAAAAAGATTATATCGCGTATAGAGTGTGCCACCCAAAAGGTGTAAGCTTTAAAATGATAAAAATATAGCAAGAATGAATGAAAAACGCTTAATACAAATAGTCCAAATCAAGTTTATCTACATACGTGTGCTTTCATGTACAGACAGAGCAAACGTTGGAGTCTCAGCAGGACCTCCGGGAGATCAACCTGTTGATAACAATGATAGTTAACAACCCTACATTGTAACAGAAGATTTGTCCGCTTTGTTATACAATATTATCTTACTGAATGCGGATATGATCAATCCATAAATATACACTGAATTTATTAGTGATATTACATTTTGAATAGCAATAGATACATGAGAAACATAGAAATGATAGCTAGCGTTACTCTCAAATTGATGAATAATTTTATATATAAGGCTCCCAAATATATAATGTCTAATTTCCCACTATACCCAAGCCCTACTATATAACATGCATCTAAACATGATTGCATATACATCTTGTGCCTAATTTTATCTAGTCTATGAATAGATAGAACATTTGTACCACCGTTTTGTATATAATGTGTAGATATTATCTCAAGGAAGGAAAAATTCTTACCCTAACTAATTTTTCAAGGCAGCTCCTTGGGATGTGGTCTAAGGATAAAAATAAAGAGTTGTAACATATATTTGTTCCAAAATACTCAAGATTGAAAGAATTCTTCAATTTTACAAGAAGGGGAAATATCCAGTTGTCCAACCTCTAAATTTATCGAGGTGAAAACCAAAATTCATGCATAATAATAATCATCAGTTAATAAGCATAAACAGCACCTTCATTTTTACATTTCGGAGTACATTGACAGAACACTAAAGATTATCTATGAATAATAGTAACTACTCACATCCAACGTCATGTCCAACTGTATGATCTGTAAAATAGAAGAGAAACAACATTTATACTGTTATTATTAATGATTACTTTTTAGTATTGTAACTTAATGTCATCACAATGATGTCTAACACTATAGCATTATCTTATAATATGCTGTTCCTTTACTTTATATATGAACTTACCAAAGCAACAACTTAGAGCCACAACAAGGAAAGCAATAGCAGCCTTCATAATGGGAGAAGGATCGATGCTGGTTACTCAGAAAGAATATCTAAATATCAGCTCTGGGTTTATTCACAAGCCGTAAGATTTAGTGTATTTATACCTTCTCACTGTTATTCTGTATCCCTGACAATAAACACAACCCATTGATCATTGATGGTTGTGAAATGTTCCCAAGGGTCAGTTTTGCAATTTCTGTCACTTTCTGGTTGTCTCTTATTGCACAACACACCCAACAATGCTGTTATTTCTTGTTTATCTGGAATAATAAGCATAATTGGGTAACATATGATACATTGATTATAGATTAAATTCTATTTCTATCTTTTACATTTATCATCATTTTTCATATGTCATATATGTTTTGTACCCTCAATATAAAGTAATTATTCCTTTCATAGTTACATAGATGATAGGTTGAAAAAGGACACAAAAATCCTACCAGACACCAAATATGGCAATCACCAGAAAATCCTTGGATTGCCATCTCCAAAAGTCTAGTATCCATAAGTTGTAATATTATATTTGCAAGTTCTTTAATCTCACTGTACTACCTATTTATATATTTGTAGATTGTATTTAGGTCACCCCTAAGCTGTCTTTTTCCAAACTGAATATCCTCAGTCTTCATCATTTGCCTTAGTTTTGCAATCCCTCTATTCTCTTATGTTCTTTGCTAGATAGCCTTTGTACCTACTCTACATCAACCCAAAATTATTGTGAGTCCTACTTGGGGCAAGGAATAAAGATAATGCCTGTAAAGTACTGTGGGATATATTGGAGCCCTATTAGCAAGAGGAGAGGAATAGGGCCTGTGAGCTGGACCTGTGAGCGCTGTCCTGCCCTATTCCTCTGCAAAAATCTATTGGACCTGTGAGTGCCGTCCTGCCCTATTCCTCTGCTGTTTCCCCGGTTGACACAACTGGTGCCTTTGAGACGTGCTGCTGCCCATACCTGGTATCATATACACCTTAGTACGGAGTTGTGAACGCTGTCACAACCAAACCAGGTGAGAGGCCACCAGGTCTGATACATTTATTACAATTATCTAAAAAGGTGAATAGACTATCTACACTATAAAGTGTGGTCGGTGTTTTTCTATCTTTTACAATTATTAGCAAGAGGAAGGACAGAAGGAAGGAAGGAGTAAATAAATAAATAAACAAAATTATACACCATGTTCAATGTGTGGACCAAGTAGTGATTTGTATAGAGCAAATTGGGGAGCAAAGGGGAGCCAATAGATAGATCCAATTATCCTAACTTACTGCTTAATCTGTACCATTGTTTCCAGGACTGTAATATGGACAGGAGCTATATCCCATCATCACCTGCCCCATGCTGCAAAATCTAAAAAGATCCATCAAATGTTTTGGTGATTATAGCTACAGATGAGCGAATCAATGTTGAAGTAGAATTCGATCTGAATTCCAGGAAATATTCGATTTGCGTCGAATCCGCATTTCCTCACACTTTGAAGTAACGAATCGAACAGCTCCAATCGGGGTTTTAAACCCTTTGGATGCCACGGTCAAACATGACCGCAGAATCCAAGGGGTTCTGCCATGCTACTTGTATCCCTCGGCACCCCACACGGCAAGATTTGGGGTGTTGTTGTGATTAAAAATTAAACAAAAATACTAATACTCACCTGTCCTGATCTTAGAATCCACTCTGGGGGTCTTCTGGCCAGTGACCGAGGCCTGCTCCCCATGTGAACACTGGAGAGGATGCTGATCCCAGGACAGGTGACTATCAGTATTTTTTTTTAACTTTTTTTATCCCGAAAACACCCCCAAAAAACATTGTGGGGAGCCCGTTTAGGACCACAATATATGAAAAAACCCTGGGATGCTGTGGTCATGTTAGGTTACCTGTGGGACATTGTAGGTTGTTTGTATCAACCGTTCTCATTGACATTTTATATTCATACTAATGTAGGTAGGCACCAGTAACATTGGCCATCCAACATTAATATGTTTTACTATAATCTAAGCTATTACCTTACTTACCTTATTTACCTTAGCAAATAAATGTCTTAGAAGCTGCAGAATAGTAAAAGAACCTAAGCCTTAAAGATAATAAATACAACAGTTGACCAATAAAGATTATGAAATCTTGCCTGCAGTCATACTTCTGCAAAAAGCAGATTCTTAAATTCCCAACAATTATTAAATAATAACCTGACAATGGTATTGCTTTACATTTGTACGATACAGCATTTAATGACGGCAAACAGTTCAATTGCAGGTATTTCTTATATCTTCTCAGGCACCTGCCCTGGCCTCCAACTTCTCCACATATGTAATTGTTATAATTACTTGTCATTTATTAGCAGAGTTCCTGAAGCACTTTGCACTGTACATAACTCAAATTTGGCTCATAAATACCTTCGAGAATTTGAGTAAGATCTTGTTTAACTAGTTTTGCAAAGATGTCCACAGCTGGACTGAGAGTCAAAAGGAGAAAATGTTGTGAGCGGCGACAGAGGTGTGTTGGAGCAGAAAAATCACAAATAACATCCTGCTCTTCTACTAAAAAGTGGCAGATCTCTAAGAGCCTGTCTCTCTACTGATGTATCAAGAAGACCCCTATTATTAGCACGATTTAAGAGTTTCTTCAATACCATCTTGCAAGCAAAATGTTCTAAATCTTTAGTCATAGTGAAACGGTCAAATTTTCAAGAGGGTGATAAAGAACATCCCTTTCTGTAAAACCTCAATCTGAGGTTTTCTAAGAACATGGGAGGATAAACTGATTTGTGATGCACTTGTTTTTCATATTGGACCTGGTCACTTTGTGTTTTAAAGATATGGTTTTAAGATCAGAAGACTGTCCTCCCACATTAAGGGTTTCTGCTGATCCCGCCTGCTTGCATTAAAAATAAGGCCTTCTGCATCATATTTCTCAGTATTTGGGATTATTGATTTCGAACAGGATATGGATTGAAAGCTTGTTCTCTAACTTCTCTTATGCCACCGATATTTAAGCAGAAATCCTCAATATGACGGGAGAATTTCTTTGTTTTAACTTGTTGTTTTCTTCCTATTCCCATTTTTCAATATCTTCCTCAAGTGTCTTTTCAAGTGTTTCCACCTCCACACTACTCAGAGTTTGTTGGACTTTCTCTGACAATTTCAACTTTTTTTTCCAAATTTTCAAGTATCTTAAGATTTGTTCCAATTAGCAATTTAACAAGTGTCCATGAACACTTGGAAACAGTTTCTTCCCATTTACCAATAAAGATAAGATAAGATAATCCTTTAATAGTCCCACAGTGGGGAAATTTCAGTATGTTTCAGCTGCATAGTAATACAGATACTAGTAATACAGATACATGGTAATACACAGTAAATATTACAGAAATAGTAGACACACATATGCTGAGAAAGATATACTAGGAGTCCATAGCAGCTTGGGAACAGAGAAGAAAGAAGGAGGACATTCATAATCATTAGTTCTCTGTGCGGAGTGATCTTCGCTTGGTCTGATGTAGATTATACAGCCTGGTTGCGGTTGGAAGGAAGGACTTGCGATAGCGCTCCTTCTCACACTTGAGGTGAAGCAGACGGTCACTTACAGTGCTGCCAAGTTCCATCAGGGTCCCATACATGGGGTGGGATTTGTTCTCCCACATGCAGGTCACCACAGACAGTATCCTTCTGTCACCCACCACCTGTACTGGGTCCAAGGGGCTCCCCAGGACAGAGCTGGCCCTCCTGATCAGCCTGTCAAGTCTATTTCTGTCCCTGGTTGATATACTGCTCCCCCGGCAGGCTACACCGAAAAAGATGGCTGAGGCAACCACAGAGTTGAAGAAGGCCCTAAGAAGTGTCCCCTGGACTCCGAAGGCCCTCAGCCTCCTGAGCAGGTAGAGTCTGCTGTGGCCCTTTCTGTGCAGCGCCTCCAGGTGATCAGCCCAGTCTAGTTTATTATTGAGGAGCACACCCAGATACTTATAGGTCCTGACTATCTCAATGCATGTCCCCTGGATCTCCATCGGGGTCGGAGCACCTCTCCGTTTACTAAAGTCCACCACCATCTCCTTGGTCTTCCCAGCATTAATCCTGAGCTGGTTCTGCTGGCACCATTCAACAAAATCCTGATTTAAGTCTCTGTATTCCCTATCGTCGCCATCAGTGATAAGGCCGACTATAGCAGAGTCATCAGAGTACTTCTGTAAGTAACAGCTGGAGGAGTTGTGCCTAAAGTCAGCAGTGTACAGTGTGAAGAGAAATGGGGCAAGAACTGTACCTTGTGGTGCCCCCGTACTACAGATCACAGTGTCAGACACACAGTCCTGGGTTCTCTTATACTGAGAGTGGTTTGTCAGGTATTCTAGGATCCAGTTGGACAGGTGGTGGTCCACTCCACCAAGGTTCAGCTTCTCCCTCAGTAGCCCTGGCTGAATGGTGTTGAACGCACTGGAGAAATCAAAGAACATTATTCTCACAGTGTTCCCTGGTTTCTCCAGGTGAGAGAGAGCTCTATGAAGAAGGTGGATGATGGCGTCATCTACCCCAATGCCCGGCCGGTAGGCAAACTGGAGGAGGTCCAGAGCGGAGCTCACTAGGGGGCGTAGGTGTGTCAGGACCAGTCTCTCTAGGACCTTCATCAGGTGGGATGTCAGTGCTACGGGTCGGTAGTCATTGTAGTCCATCGGGTTGGGTTTCTTTGGGACTGGTACCACACAAGATGTTTTCCACAGTTGAGGTACCACTCCGAGCTTTAGACTCATATTGTACATGTGCGTAATAATACCACACAGCTGGTCACTGCACATTTTAAGAAATCTTGCGCTTATCCCATCGGGTCCGCCGGCCTTGTCTGCCTTAATTCTCTTAATTTCCCGACACACCAGAGACTCCTTGAGGATCAGACATTCGGATTGTGATTTACTGCCAGTCGGTGGGGGTTGGGTCTTGGTGTGTGAGGGGAGGGGGGTTGCTTGTGAGGGGGGAGTTGGTTTGGAGTCGAATCTATTGAAGAATAGATTAAGCTCATTAAGCCACTTCCTGTCACCTTCAATCTGATGAGCTGCCATTTGTTGTTGTTTATGTCCGGATATCACCTTCAGGCTGTCTCAGACCTTTGAGACTCTACCCTCCCCCATCTGAAGTTCCATCTTCCGCCTGTAGTTGGCTTTCCCTTCTCTGATCAGTTGTCTTAGTTGTTTCTGCACCGCCCCCAGGCCATTTTTGTCCCCAGACCTAAAAAATCGCTTTTTCTCCTTAAGAAGAGTTTTAATCTCAGAGTTGATCCATGGTTTGTTATTGGAGAAACACCTCACCTTCCTAGTTGGTACCGTGCTGTCCACACAGAAATTAATGTAGTCTGTTATGCAATGTGTGAGTCCCTCAATGTCCTCTGGAAATGAGTCTTGAAATACTTCCCATAGAGTTATATTAAAACAGTCCTTTAGAGACTCGACACTTCCCTCTGACCAAATCTTCACTGTACGGTGTACAAACGGTGTATTGTCTCTATCTAGGGTAGAGAGAACATGCACATGTAGACCCCTGGGAATGATGATTTTATTTTACAAATAGTTTACCAAAGCAGCTTTGTTCCACCACACTTTAACCCTTTATCTAATGAGATGGCAAATCTTTCATTTCAATTCCCTAAATAGGGATGACTACAAGAGTCCCGAAGATTTATATCTCTGAACTTTATGTGAGGTCTTGTAAGTTGTGTCATCGTATGGAGTCATTTTTAGAAATGGTGGACATTGTTGTATATTTGAGGCAAACGGAAGATTCCATTAAGGCAAGAATAAAAACAAGAAAAAAGCTGAATTTTTTTTTTCTCATATTAATTATTTTTTTTTCACCATTTTTGACACTTTGTGTTTTTCTGCGTATACCATATTTATTGCACTCGATCACCACATCACTAATACGTATTTATCAATTTATTGTCGTATGATTAATTGTGAGACACTATGTTCATTTTATCCATCGGTTAGTTTTTGCATTGTGTTTTTCATTTTCATTTAATTATTTTCCAATATTAGAGTATCATCTTTTAAAATTTTCAGTATAATTTATTATATTAGTATTTCTTTTATGTATTTATTATTTTTATTTATCATTGTTTTTTGTTTCTTTATTTCTTTATTTTCTTTCATTCTCTTTACTTTCTTTTCATTATTAATCATTCATTATTTATTTCTTATATTGCATGTATTGTTTTATAATTCTGTATTTTTATTACTTGATACTATTATATAGTATGGGATCTTCTTTATATGATTGGTGTCTCACAATTATCATGTAGATATGTATGGTCAGTATTATGGAATTTCTATTTATGTTTTCCTCTAAACACTGCCAATCCAGCCCTATTTGTATACTCTCCAACTCCAGCTTACATGTATTTTAAAACACAGCCTGGCGAGGGGCACATCTTGTCCCTGCACTGGCCTCACGACATCCACGGGCGCTATTGTGGTCATGTCACAGGTTTGCATCGCAGGATGTGGCCTTTCATATCCGAACATGTGTGCCCGGGATTTCCTGATGTCGTCATGGTGTGATTTGCCTTTCATTCGTCAGGTGTGTTACCATTCCTGGCCTCATATATATAGTCCCTCTGCTTCGAGTGACATACCCTCCTGATGAAGAATTGGCAGACAAAATGCGTTGAGGTGTCGACCATCCATGTTATATCTAGTACACCAGGGCTCCAGTATTTAACATGGCTACAGGTATTATTATATTTTTGTGAAATAGCTCATTATTTAGGGACTATGTTCATTGACATTTATTTTATCTATGAGGATATGCGGTTGTGTATGCTTGACACTTTGTGAATAATCCACATCAAACTTTGGTCCTGATATAAACGTGCAAAGGTAATCATTACTAAACTTCTACTTAATATATTTTCTTATAATCTACTTTATATTAACTTTAGCCTTTTTGGCATTTTGCACAAAGTCTTTTTGTCTTATTCAATTGTTTATCTAAACTTCCTACATTGTCCCTGTTATACATTTTTGGTCACTTTGTGTAACATTTATGTCATATATGTGTACTATGTGTAAGGAGAGCACTGATCAGATATGCTGCTCAGAGAAATGCTCATCACCCTGAACACACCTTCCCCACTGTGAAACATGGTGGTGGTAGCATCATGCTATGGGGATGCTTTTCAGCAGCCAGGACAGGGAAGCTAGTCAGAATTGATGGGAAGATGGATGGAGATAAATACAGGGCAATCCTAGAAGAAAACCTGTTGGAGGCTGCAATAGACTTGAGACTGGACTATTTAAAACAAACAAGGGAAAATTTAAAAAATTCTGATAGTATACAGGTACACAGTCCTGCCATATTAATGTAACCACCATCTACTTTTGACGTCAACGTTAAATAACCAATCATAGAAGACAGGTGTCATCAGCCATCTGGGTTCACTCATCATTGTGGAAGGCAGAATGGATCAACACAAGTATGCATCTAGCCTTGCGGACCATGTTCACCCCTACATGCGAAATGTGTTTCCACTGGATAAATGCATCTACCAGCAGGACAATGCGACATGCCATAAAGCTCACAGTGTACGTGTGTGGTTCGAGGAGCACCAGGATAAAATTATAGTACACGCTTGGCCAGCAAATTCCCCAGACTTGAACCCAATCAAGAATCTGTGGAACCACCTCGATTGGATTGTCCGCGCCATGGATACTCAACCATGTAACCTAGCGCAGCTGGCCACGCATTGGAGTTGTTATGGCTCAACATCCCAGTGAACATCATTACAACATCCCCTCTCCTCCTGCACATCTCGCAGCTGTCCGCTCTGTGAAAGGTGGTTATTCTGGATTTTGACAGGTGGTCACATTAATGTGACTGGACTGTGTAAGACTCTACATTTCTAGAAAATTATTTCTAATATACACCTATAAAAAATATTATGGAATGACTGTGATTTTAAATCCAATAGGAACATTAAGAAATCTTGTCTACGTAGACAAAGCTAGATACATGCCAGACATTTTAATAAATTAAACCAGGACTCAGATATATCATGAATAATGAGATTTATTATGAGCGGTATCAATGATTTATACATTAAATTAGCACAATGCTTTTGATTCTGTGATGTGTTTTTATGGCTTTCAATTCCATCATCTGTAAAGAAAATTAAAGAGTTAAAATCATAATTATTATAGTACTATAACAAGCAGATTATAATCCATTAATTAACGAATTAAGAATTGTTAATGGGGTATACAAGACAGTGAAAATTACTTCCTATGTAAAAGATAGGGGGTAACTTACTGATTTACTATACTATGAATTAGAATTTTAAAAAAAATCAAATGACCAAAAAAAAAAAAACAATAGTTTGTGGACTCTACATGCACCTGGCCTTATTATTACACTTTTGTCTGGCATATTAATGGCTTCTGGTCTTGGCTAAATGGGATTCAAAAACAAACCTCTCATAAGACTATCATTACACACATTAATTATTATAGAAATAAATCTTTTTAGAAAATTACCTTGTTCATTTTAATCACTTATGTTTATCCAGAATAAAAGAAATAAGAGGATGTAATGATCAATAACTCACATGAAAAAATTGTTTTCTTAGCCCCCAATTGGCAACTTTATGTCCAAGCCCAACTAAAATAAAATGATGTAAAAAGATTTATCAGCGGACTTTAATATACTAGTAATATATAAGATAAAGTTTGAACGAACAATGCATATAATATTATTAAGTTTATGTTATTATTCTCTCAATACAACTTAAATTTATTGTTACCTTTCAGCTTAAATTATATTGATAAATAAGTTACAATTACTTAATCTGTAGTTAAGGTACTTAACACTGAATGTCATAGTTTTACATAAAACCAGCTACATGGATGTCTTACCAGCAACTTGCGTAAGTCTAGCAGTGTCTTTCCCTATAAAAAGATACAGATAAAAAGCACAAATTTAAGTAAATAAGTTATATTCCTAAGTAACAGAAAAGTCTTCATATTATCTAATATCTTACCAATAGGTCACATAGGAAATTCAGAACAATATCCGATACTCCTAGTTCTTCCTACAATTAAATAGAAGGATATTGAGATGAAAAGAGTTATTTTAAATCGCAAATTTATAAAACAAGAAAATAAAAGTATTTCTGTAAACAATAGCATTGCCATAACATATCTTGATGTTAAATCGTCACATTATGTTATTTCACCTCCTCTAATGATTTTGAGTATCAAATTATTTTTAATGCTGAATTTATTCAGAAAATTATATCTCAGAAGAGATGCTTAGTGCTTACCAGTGTTTTAAAGAGTTCCAGACCAAGCTGTTCTGCTACTTCTCCAACGTTGTTCCCAACTTCCTCCTAGAAATTATAGACAAGCACAAAAAGATTTGAAGAAAAAATAAAGCTAAAAATAAATGAATAAATAGTAAATAATGAGCTATAACATAATTACCAGGAAGTCTTCAAGAGATAGAATTTCATCAACAGTACAACCTGCATCTTTCTAAAAGAAAGAAAGGGTAAAAGTTGGTATTCAATATTATCAAAATGTTATTTCAATCTAGTCAGCTAATCACCTCTGTCCAAAATGTATGTGTGGAGCAAATAAGAGCATTATATTGTGTGGAGGGCACCCATAAGCATTATACCATGTGGGAAACACTAAGAAGGAATAATATTGTTGGGGAAGCATTAAGAAGCATTATGCTGTGTGGGGGCACTAATGGATCATTATACTGTGGGAGGAACTAATGAGGCATTATACTTTGTGGGGGGAAGTAAGAAGCATTAGACTAATAACACCCCATTAGTACCCCCACACAGTACAATGCTCCATTACTACCCCTACATTAGGCACAGTATAATGTTGCTTAATACCCCCCACATAGTATTATATATTGCCCTCCTCTCATGCATACCCTGACACTGGTTAGGAGAAACACTTACCTTCCGATTGCTATCCTTTTGCATATTATGTTACATTGCTACAGTGGCAGCAGGGATTGGTAATCATCCCTGCTGCTGCTCTAGTAGTGTATCGATGCTAAAGAGCGACAGTCGAGAGTAGTTACTCCTTATCACTGTAATTATGGATACAGGGATTTGGACTTCTGCCACCAGCAGTCCTTATTTTGACAGTAGTCTACCAGCTGAATTGTCCACTCTCCTGCCCTGCATTGATCTAAAAGATTGGTGGGTGGGAGGGAGATCGCTGTGGTTACTCAGCAGGGTCTGGTGTTGCTGAACCCCTCTGACTTTGGGCTATAAGACACAGGAACTTCTCAGAAACTATTTTCTTTGCCAAAAAAGTGTGTTGTATGATAAGAAAAATTCAATACTCACTAGTACATGAGCAAAGGTTTCTAGCACTGCATCAAGTATATCACTGACACTAGTCCAATAGTAATTTAAATATTTACATTTTGCATTCATAAAACACTTTTACAAGACTTACCAGAGCCTCGTGTAATTCCACTAAGAACTGTTTATATAAGCGCTCATTACGATCTTTCTGGAAGTACAAAAAAATGCAGATTCTCCATTTAGCTAAAGTATTTTCATATGAAGTCAATTAACATTAAATTATTCTTATACATCAATGTGTTTAATAAAATATAGTTTGACTTGCATACATTATTTTTCTAACACTTTATCAAAAAGCTCAAATCTTTTAGGCTATGTAGAGTATGTTTGGTATCTTTATTAGTTTCAAGGTTTAAATGACCTCCCGTGTTCCCTGATCCACTCAACATTACAGTGAAATGTATCACTTTCTAAACTAGTATCACTATTACATGGATTAATATCAAACCGTACATATGCAATACTCATAAATTTCAATTAGCTCAACAAATTTACTAATATTTTCATCAGAATTTGGCACATTTTTTTAAATAAATCTATACCTTTTTATAACAGACATAATTATCAATTCCCGCTGTAAGGACTACCTTTGGAAAGATTTTCTAAATGTTTGAGGAGTATGCATCTCCTAATAAATTGTGTAAGCAAATTATAGATTAAGACTGGCAAAAGAAATAGCAGGCTTAGTAAATGTACCTCAACGTGATTCGTTCTAGGTACACTGAAAGCTGGGCAACCCAGATATGTAACATATTTATTTATGAAAATGTAAAGCTTTTAAATTAACCTATATATATAATTGAGACATATATGGCTTCTGTATGGAGATGTAGTCAAATTGTCAAGTTACTGTATGCTGTAGTATGGGGAAATGTAAAGTAAAATTTTGCTGTAACTATAAATTGCCTTATTTAAAAAAAAAAAAAAAAAAAAAAAAAAAAAAGATTATATCGCATATAGAGTGTGCCACCCAAAAGGTGTAAGCTTTAAAATGATAAAAATATAGAAAGAATGAATGAAAAACGCTTAATACAAATAGTCCAAATCAAGTTTATCTACATACGTGTGCTTTCATGTACAGACAGAGCAAACGTTGGAGTCTCAGCAGGACCTCCGGGAGATCAACCTGTTGATAACAATGATAGTTAACAACCCTACATTGTAACAGAAGATTTGTCCGCTTTGTTATACAATATTATCTTACTGAATGCGGATATGATCAATCCATAAATATACACTGAATTTATTAGTGATATTACATTTTGAATAGAAATAGATACATGAGAAACATAGAAATGATAGCTAGCGTTACTCTCAAATTGATGAATAATTTTATATATAAGGCTCCCAAATATATAATGTCTAATTTCCCACTATACCCAAGCCCTACTATATAACATGCATCTAAACATGATTGCATATACATCTTGTGCCTAATTTTATCTAGTCTATGAATAGATAGAACATTTGTACCACCGTTTTGTATATAATGTGTAGATATTATCTCAAGGAAGGAAAAATTCTTACCCTAACTAATTTTTCAAGGCAGCTCCTTGGGATGTGGTCTAAGGATAAAAATAAAGAGTTGTAACATATATTTGTTCCAAAATACTCAAGATTGAAAGAATTCTTCAATTTTACAAGAAGGGGAAATATCCAGTTGTCCAACCTCTAAATTTATCGAGGTGAAAACCAAAATTCATGCATAATAATAATCATCAGTTAACAAGCATAAACAGCTCCTTCATTTTTACATTTCTGAGTACATTGACAGAACACTAAAGATTATCTATGAATAATAGTAACTACTCACATCCAACGTCATGTCCAACTGTATGATCTGTAAAATAGAAGAGAAACAACATTTATACTGTTATTATTAATGATTACTTTTTAGTATTGTAACTTAATGTCATCACAATGATGTCTAACACTATAGCATTATCTTATAATATGCTGTTCCTTTACTTTATATATGAACTTACCAAAGCAACAACTTAGAGCCACAACAAGGAAAGCAATAGCAGCCTTCATAATGGGAGAAGGATCGATGCTGATTACTCAGAAAGAATATCTAAATATCAGCTCTAGGTTTATTCACAAGCCGTAAGATCTAGTGTATTTATACCTTCTCACTGTTATTCTGTATCCCTGACAATAAACACAACCCATTGATCATTGATGGTTGTGAAATGTTCCCAAGGGTCAGTTTTGCAATTTCTGTCACTTTCTGGTTGTCTCTTATTGCACAACACACCCAACAATGCTGTTATTTCTTGTTTATCTGGAATAATAAGCATAATTGGGTAACATATGATACATTGATTATAGATTAAATTCTATTTCTATCTTTTACATTTATCATCATTTTTCATATGTCATATATGTTTTGTACCCTCAATATAAAGTAATTATTCCTTTCATAGTTACATAGATGATAGGTTGAAAAAGGACACAAAAATCCTACCAGACACCAAATATGGCAATCACCAGAAAATCCTTGGATTGCCATCTCCAAAAGTCTAGTATCCATAAGTTGTAATATTATATTTGCAAGTTCTTTAATCTCACTGTACTACCTATTTATATATTTGTAGATTGTATTTAGGTCACCCCTAAGCTGTCTTTTTCCAAACTGAATATCCTCAGTCTTCATCATTTGCCTTAGTTTTGCAATCCCTCTATTCTCTTATGTTCTTTGCTAGATAGCCTTTGTACCTACTCTACATCAACCCAAAATTATTGTGAGTCCTACTTGGGGCAAGGAATAAAGATAATGCCTGTAAAGTACTGTGGGATATATTGGAGCCCTATTAGCAAGAGGAGAGGAATAGGGCCTGTGAGCTGGACCTGTGAGCGCTGTCCTGCCCTATTCCTCTGCAAAAATCTATTGGACCTGTGAGCGCCGTCCTGCCCTATTCCTCTGCTGTTTCCCCAGTTGACACAACTGGTGCCTTTGAGACGTGCTGCTCCCCATACCTGGTATCATATACACCTTAGTACGGAGTTGTGAACGCTGTCACAACCAAACCAGGTGAGAGGCCACCAGGTCTGATACATTTATTACAATTATCTAAAAAGGTGAATAGACTATCTACACTATAAAGTGTGGTCGGTGTTTTTCTATCTTTTACAATTATTAGCAAGAGGAAGGACAGAAGGAAGGAAGGAGTAAATAAATAAATAAACAAAATTATACACCATGTTCAATGTGTGGACCAAGTAGTGATTTGTATAGAGCAAATTGGGGAGCAAAGGGGAGCCAATAGATAGATCCAATTATCCTAACTTACTGCTTAATCTGTACCATTGTTTCCAGGACTGTAATATGGACAGGAGCTATATCCCATCATCACTTGCCCCATGCTGCAAAATCTGAAAAGATCCATCAAATGTTTTGGTGATTATAGCTACAGATGAGCGAATCAATGTTGAAGTAGAATTCGATCTGAATTCCAGGAAATATTCGATTTGCGTCGAATCCGCATTTCCTCACACTTCGAAGTAACAAATCGAACAGCTCCAATCGGGGTTTTAAACCCTTTGGATGCCACGGTCAAACATGACCGCAGAATCCAAGGGGTTCCGCCATGCTACTTGTCTCCCTCGGCACCCCACACGGCAAGATTTGGGGTGTTGTTGTGATTAAAAATTAAACAAAAATACTAATACTCACCTGTCCTGATCTTAGAATCCACTCTGGGGGTCTTCTGGCCAGTGACCGAGGCCTGCTCCCCATGTGAACACTGGAGAGGATGCTGATCCCAGGACAGGTGACTATCAGTATTTTTTTTTAACTTTTTTTATCCCGAAAACACCCCCAAAAAACATTGTGGGGAGCCCGTTTAGGACCACAATATATGAAAAAACCCTGGGATGCTGTGGTCATGTTAGGTTACCTGTGGGACATTGTAGGTTGTTTGTATCAACCGTTCTCATTGACATTTTATATTCATACTAATGTAGGTAGGCACCAGTAACATTGGCCATCCAACATTAATATGTTTTACTATAATCTAAGCTATTACCTTACTTACCTTATTTACCTTAGCAAATAAATGTCTTAGAAGCTGCAGAATAGTGAAAGAACCTAAGCCTTAAAGATAATAAATACAACAGTTGACCAATAAAGATTATGAAATCTTGCCTGCAGTCATACTTCTGCAAAAAGCAGATTCTTAAATTCCCAACAATTATTAAATAATAACCTGACAATGGTATTGCTTTACATTTGTACGATACATCATTTAATGACGACAAACAGTTCAATTGCAGGTATTTCTTATATCTTCTCAGGCACCTGTCCTGGCCTCCAACTTCTCCACATATGTAATTGTTATAATTACTTGTCATTTATTAGCAGAGTTCCTGAAGCACTTTGCACTGTACATAACTCAAATTTGGCTCATAAATACCTTCGAGAATTTGAGTAAGATCTTGTTTAACTAGTTTTGCAAAGATGTCCACAGCTGGACTGAGAGTCAAAAGGAGGAAATGTTGTGAGCGGCGACAGAGGTGTGTTGGAGCAGAAAAATCACAAATAACATCCTGCTCTTCTACTAAAAAGTGGCAGATCTCTAAGAGCCTGTCTCTCTACTGATGTATCAAGAAGACCCCTATTATTAGCACGATTTAAGAGTTTCTTCAATACCATCTTGCAAGCAAAATGTTCTAAATCTTTAGTCATAGTGAAACGGTCAAATTTTCAAGAGGGTGATAAAGAACATCCCTTTCTTTAAACCTCAATCTGAGGTTTTCTAAGAACATGGGAGGATAAACTGATTTGTGATGCATTTGTTTTTCATATTGGACCTGGTCACTTTGTGTTTTAAAGATATGGTTTTAAGATCAGAAGACTGTCCTCCCACATTAAGGGTTTCTGCTGATCCCGCCTGCTTGCATTAAAAATAAGGCCTTCTGCATCATATTTCTCAGTATTTGGGATTATTGATTTCGAACAGGATATGGATTGAAAGCTTGTTCTCTAACTTCTCTTATGCCACCGATATTTAAGCAGAAATCCTCAATATGACGGGAGAATTTCTTTGTTTTAACTTCTTGTTTTCTTCCTATTCCCATTTTTCAATATCTTCCTCAAGTGTCTTTTCAAGTGTTTCCACCTCCACACTACTCAGAGTTTGTTGGACTTTCTCTGACAATTTCAACTTTTTTTTCCAAATTTTCAAGTATCTTAAGATTTGTTCCAATTAGCAATTTAACAAGTGTCATGAACACTTGGAAACAGTTTCTTCCCATTTACCAATAAAGATAAGATAAGATAATCCTTTAATAGTCCCACAGTGGGGAAATTTCAGTATGTTTCAGCTGCATAGTAATACAGATACTAGTAATACAGATACATGGTAATACACAGTAAATATTACAGAAGTAGTAGACACACATATGCTGAGAAAGATATACTAGGAGTCCATAGCAGCTTGGGAACAGAGAAGAAAGAAGGAGGACATTCATAATCATTAGTTCTCTGTGCGGAGTGATCTTCGCTTGGTCTGATGTAGATTATACAGCCTGGTTGCGGTTGGAAGGAAGGACTTGCGATAGCGCTCCTTCTCACACTTGAGGTGAAGCAGACGGTCACTTACAGTGCTGCCAAGTTCCATCAGGGTCCCATACATGGGGTGGGATTTGTTCTCCCGCATGCAGGTCACCACAGACAGTATCCTTCTGTCACCCACCACCTGTACTGGGTCCAAGGGGCTCCCCAGGACAGAGCTGGCCCTCCTGATCAGCCTGTCAAGTCTATTTCTGTCCCTGGTTGATATACTGCTCCTCCAGCAGGCTACACCGAAAAAGATGGCTGAGGCAACCACAGAGTTGAAGAAGGCCCTAAGAAGTGTCCCCTGGACTCCGAAGGCCCTCAGCCTCCTGAGCAGGTAGAGTCTGCTGTGGCCCTTTCTATGCAACGCCTCCAGGTGATCAGCCCAGTCTAGTTTATTATTGAGGAGCACACCCAGATACTTATAGGTAAGAACTGTACCTTGTGGTGCCCCCGTACTACAGATCACAGTGTCAGACACACAGTCCTGGGCTCCAGGTGATCAGCCCAGTCTAGTTTATTATTGAGGAGCACACCCAGATACTTATAGGTCCTGACTATCTCAATGCATGTCCCCTGGATCTCCATCGGGGTCGGAGCACCTCTCCGTTTACTAAAGTCCACCACCATCTCCTTGGTCTTCCCAGGATTAATCCTGAGCTGGTTCTGCTGGCACCATTCAACAAAATCCTGATTTAAGTCTCTGTATTCCCTATCGTCGCCATCAGTGATAAGGCTGACTATAGCAGAGTCATCAGAGTACTTCTGTAAGTAACAGCTGGAGGAGTTGTGCCTAAAGTCAGCAGTGTACAGTGTGAAGAGAAATGGGGCAAGAACTGTACCTTGTGGTGCCCCCGTACTACAGATCACAGTGTCAGACACACAGTCCTGGGCTCTCACATACTGAGAGTGGTTTGTCAGGTAGTCTAGGATCAAGTTGGACAGGTGGTGGTCCACTCCACCAAGGTTCAGCTTCTCCCTCAGTAGCCCTGGCTGAATGGTGTTGAACGCACTGGAGAAATCAAAGAACATTATTCTCACAGTGTTCCCTGGTTTCTCCAGGTGAGAGAGAGCTCTATGAAGAAGGTGGATGATGGCGTCATCTACCCCAATGCCCGGCCGGTAGGCAAACTGGAGGGGGTCCAGAGCAGAGCTCACTAGGGGGCGTAGGTGTGTCAGGACCAGTCTCTCTAGGACCTTCATCAGGTGGGATGTCAGTGCTACGGGTCGGTAGTCATTGTAGTCCATCGGGTTGGGTTTCTTTGGGACTGGTACCACACAAGATGTTTTCCACAGTTGAGGTACCACTCCGAGCTTTAGACTCATATTGTACATGTGCGTAATAATACCACACAGCTGGTCACTGCACATTTTAAGAACTCTTGCGCTTATCTCATCGGGTCCGCCGGCCTTGTCTGCCTTAATTCTCTTAATTTCCCGACACACCAGAGACTCCTTGAGGATCAGACATTCGGATTGCGATTTACTGCCAGTCGGTGGGGGTTGGGTCTTGGTGTGTGAGGGGAGGGGGGTTGCTTGTGAGGGGGGAGTTGGTTTGGAGTCGAATCTATTGAAGAATAGATTAAGCTCATTAAGCCACTTCCTGTCACCTTCAATCTGATGAGCTGCCATTTGTTGTTGTTTATGTCCGGATATCACCTTCAGGCTGTCTCAGACCTTTGAGACTCTACCCTCCCCCATCTGAAGTTCCATCTTCCGCCTGTAGTTGGCTTTCCCTTCTCTGATCAGTTGTCTTAGTTGTTTCTGCACCGCCCCAGGCCATTTTTGTCCCCAGACCTAAAAAATCGCTTTTTCTCCTTAAGAAGAGTTTTAATCTCAGAGTTGATCCATGGTTTGTTATTGGAGAAACACCTCACCTTCCTAGTTGGTACCGTGCTGTCCACACAGAAATTAACGTAGTCTGTTATGCAATGTGTGAGTCCCTCAATGTCCTCTGGAAATGAGTCTTGAAATACTTCCCATAGAGTTATATTAAAACAGTCCTTTAGAGACTCGACACTTCCCTCTGACCAAATCTTCACTGTACGGTGTACAAACGGTGTATTGTCTCTATCTAGGGTAGAGAGAACATGCACATGTAGACCCCTGGGAATGATGATTTTATTTTACAAATAGTTTACCAAAGCAGCTTTGTTCCACCACACTTTAACCCTTTTTCTAATGAGATGGCAAATCTTTCGTTTCAATTCCCTAAATGGGGATGACTACAAGAGTCCCGAAGATTTATATCTCTGAACTTTATGTGAGGTCTTGTAAGTTGTGTCATCGTATGGAGCCATTTTTAGAAATGGTGGACATTGTTGTATATTTGAGGCAAACGGAAGATTCCATTAAGGCAAGAATAAAAACAAGAAAAATAACAGAAATTTTTTCTTCTCATATTAATATTTTTTTTTTTTCACCATTTTTGACACTTTGTGTTTTTCTGCGTATACCATATTTATTGCACTCGATCACCACATCACTAATACATATTTATCAATTTATTGTCGTATGATTAATTGTGAGACACTATGTTCATTTTATCCATCGGTTAGTTTTTGCATTGTGTTTTTCATTTTCATTTAATTATTTTCCAATATTAGAGTATCATCTTTTAAAATTTTCAGTATAATTTATTATATTAGTATTTCTTTTATGTATTTATTATTTTTATTTATCATTGTTTTTTGTTTCTTTATTTCTTTATTTTCTTTCATTCTCTTTACTTTCTTTTCATTATTAATCATTCATTATTTATTTCTTATATTGCATGTATTGTTTTATAATTCTGTATTTTTATTACTTGATACTATTATATAGTATGGGATCTTCTTTATATGATTGGTGTCTCACAATTATCATGTAGATATGTATGGTCAGTATTATGGAATTTCTATTTATGTTTTCCTCTAAACACTGCCAATCCAGCCCTATTTGTATACTCTCCAACTCCAGCTTACATGTATTTTAAAACACAGCCTGGCGAGGGGCACATCTTGTCCCTGCACTGGCCTCACGACATCCACGGGCGCTATTGTGGTCATGTCACAGGTTTGCATCGCAGGATGTGGCCTTTCATATCCGAACATGTGTGCCCGGGATTTCCTGATGTCGTCATGGTGTGATTTGCCATTCATTCGTCAGGTGTGTTACCATTCCTGGCCTCATATATATAGTCCCTCTGCTTCGAGTGACATACCCTCCTGATGAAGAATTGGCAGACAAAATGCGTTGAGGTGTCGACCATCCATGTTATATCTAGTACACCAGGGCTCCAGTATTTAACATGGCTACAGGTATTATTATATTTTTGTGAAATAGCTCATTATTTGGGGACTATGTTCATTGACATTTATTTTATCTATGAGGATATGCGGTTGTGTATGCTTGACACTTTGTGAATAATCCACATCAATCTTTGGTCCTGATATAAACGTGCAAAGGTAATCATTACTAAACTTCTACTTAATATATTTTCTTATAATCTACTTTATATTAACGTTAGCCTTTTTGGCATTTTGCACAAAGTCTTTTTGTCTTATTCAATTGTTTATCTAAACTTCCTACATTGTCCCTGTTATACATTTTTGGTCACTTTGTGTAACATTTATGTCATATATGTGTACTATGTGTAAGGAGAGCACTGGTCAGATATGCTGCTCAGAGAAATGCTCATCACCCTGAACACACCTTCCCCACTGTGAAACATGGTGGTGGTAGCATCATGCTATGGGGATGCTTTTCAGCAGCCAGGACAGGGAAGCTAGTCAGAATTGATGGGAAGATGGATGGAGATAAATACAGGGCAATCCTAGAAGAAAACCTGTTGGAGGCTGCAATAGACTTGAGACTGGACTATTTAAAACAAACAAGGGAAAATTTAAAAAATTCTGATAGTATACAGGTACACAGTCCTGCCATATTAATGTAACCACCATCTACTTTTGACATCAACGTTAAATAACCAATCATAGAAGACAGGTGTCATCAGCCATCTGGGTTCACTCATCATTGTGGAAGGCACAATGGATCAACACAAGTATGCATCTAGCCTTGAGGACCATGTTCATCCCTACATGCGAAATGTGTTTCCACTGGATGAATGCATCTACCAGCAGGACAATGCGACATGCCATAAAGCTCACAGTGTATGTGTGTGGTTCGAGGAGCACCAGGATAAAATTATAGTACACGCTTGGCCAGCAAATTCCCCAGACTTGAACCCAATCAAGAATCTGTGGAACCACCTCGATTGGGTTGTTCGCGCCATGGATACTCAACCATGTAACCTAGCGCAGCTGGCCACGCATTGGAGTTGTTATGGCTCAACATCCCAGTGAACATCATTACAACATCCCCTCTCCTCCTGCACATCTCGCAGCTGTCCGCTCTGTGAAAGGTGGTTATTCTGGATTTTGACAGGTGGTCACATTAATGTGACTGGACTGTGTAAGACTCTACATTTCTAGAAAATTATTTCTAATATACACCTATAAAAAATATTATGGAATGACTGTGATTTTAAATCCAATAGGAACATTAAGAAATCTTGTCTACGTAGACAAAGCTAGATACATACCAGACATTTTAATAAATTAAACCAGGACTCAGATATATCATGAATAATGAGGTTTATTGTTAGCGGTATCAATGATTTATACATTAAATTAGCACAATGCTTTTGATTCTGTGATGTGTTTTTATGGCTTTCAATTCCATCATCTGTAAAGAAAATTAAAGAGTTAAAATCATAATTATTATAGTACTATAACAAGCAGATTATAATCCATTAATTAACGAATTAAGAATTGTTAATGGGGTATACAAGACAGTGAAAATTACTTCCTATGTAAAAGATAGGGGGTAACTTACTGATTTACTATACTATGAATTAGAATTTAAAAAAAAATCAAATGACCAAAAAAAACAAACAATAGTTTGTGGACTCTACATGCACCTGGCCTTATTATTACACTTTTGTCTGGCATATTAATGGCTTCTGGTCTTGGCTAAATTGGATTCAAAAACAAACCTCACATAAGACTATCATAACACAAATTAATTATTATAAAAAATAAATATTTTTAGAAAATTACCTTGTTCATTTTAATCACTTATGTTTAACCAGAATAAAAGAAATAAGAGGATGTAATGATCAATAACTCACATGAAAAAATTGTTTTCTTAGCCCCCAATTGGCAACTTTATGTCCAAGCCCAACTAAAATAAAATGATGTAGAAAGATTTATCAGCGGACTTTAATATACTAGTAATATATAAAATAAAGTTTGAACGAACAATGCACATAATATTATTAAGTTTATGTTATTATTCTCTCAATACAACTTAAATTTATTGTTACCTTTCAGCTTAAATTATATTGATAAATAAGTTACAATTACTTAATCTGTAGTTAAGGTACTTAACACTGAATGTTATAGTTTTACATAAAACCAGCTACATGGATGTCTTACCAGCAACTTGCGTAAGTCTAGCAGTGTCTTTCCCTATAAAAAGATACAGATAAAAAGCACAAATTTAAGTAAATAAGTTATATTCCTAAGTAAAAGAAAAGTCTTCATATTATCTAATATCTTACCAATAGGTCACATAGGAAATTCAGAACAATATCCGATACTCCTAGTTCTTCCTACAATTAAATAGAAGGATATTGAGATGAAAAGAGTTATTTTAAATCGCAAATTTATAAAACAAGAAAATAAAAGTATTTCTGTAAACAATAGCATTGCCATAACATATCTTGATGTTAAATCGTCACATTATGTTATTTCACCTCCTCTAATGATTTTGAGTATCAAATTATTTTTAATGCTGAATTTATTCAGAAAATTATATCTCAGAAGAGATGCTTAGTGCTTACCAGTGTTTTAAAGAGTTCCAGACCAAGCTGTTCTGCTACTTCTCCAACGTTGTTCCCAACTTCCTCCTAGAAATTATAGACAAGCACAAAAAGATTTGAAGAAAAAATAAAGCTAAGAATAAATGAATAAATAGTAAATAATGAGCTATAACATAATTACCAGGAAGTCTTCAAGAGATAGAATTTCATCAACTGTACAACCTGCATCTTTCTAAAAGAAAGAAAGGGTAAAAGTTGGTATTCAATATTATCAAAATGTTATTTCAATCTAGTCAGCTAATCACCTCTGTCCAAAATGTATGTGTGGAGCAAATAAGAGCATTATATTGTGTGGAGGGCACCCATAAGCATTATACCATGTGGGAAACACTAAGAAGGAATAATATTGTTGGGGAAGCATTAAGAAGCATTATGCTGTGTGGGGGCACTAATGGATCATTATACTGTGGGAGGAACTAATGAGGCATTATACTTTGTGGGGGGAAGTAAGAAGCATTAGACTAATAACACCCCATTAGTACCCCCACACAGTACAATGCTCCATTACTACCCCTACATTAGGCACAGTATAATGTTGCTTAATACCCCCCACATAGTATTATATATTGCCCTCCTCTCATGCATACCCTGACACTGGTTAGGAGAAACACTTACCTTCCGATTGCTATCCTTTTGCATATTATGTTACATTGCTACAGTGGCAGCAGGGATTGGTAATCATCCCTGCTGCTGCTCTAGTAGTGTATCGATGCTAAAGAGCGACAGTCGAGAGTAGTTACTCCTTATCACTGTAATTATGGATACAGGGATTTGGACTTCTGCCACCAGCAGTCCTTATTTTGACAGTAGTCTACCAGCTGAATTGTCCACTCTCCTGCCCTGCACTGATCTAAAAGATTGGTGGGTGGGAGGGAGATCGCTGTGGTTACTCAGCAGGGTCTGGTGTTGCTGAACCCCTCTGACTTTGGGCTATAAGACACAGGAACTTTTCAGAAACTATTTTCTTTGCCAAAAAAGTGTGTTGTATGATAAGAAAAATTCAATACTCACTAGTACATGAGCAAAGGTTTCTAGCACTGCATCAAGTATATCACTGACACTAGTCCAATAGTAATTTAAATATTTACATTTTGCATTCATAAAACACTTTTACAAGACTTACCAGAGCCTCGTGTAATTCCACTAAGAACTGTTTATATAAGCGCTCATTACGATCTTTCTGGAAGTACAAAAAAATGCAGATTCTCCATTTAGCTAAAGTATTTTCATATGAAGTCAATTAACATTAAATTATTCTTATACATCAATGTGTTTAATAAAATATAGTTTGACTTGCATACATTATTTTTCTAACACTTTATCAAAAAGCTCAAATCTTTTAGGCTATGTAGAGTATGTTTGGTATCTTTATTAGTTTCAAGGTTTAAATGACCTCCCGTGTTCCCTGATCCACTCAACATTACAGTGAAATGTATCACTTTCTAAACTAGTATCACTATTACATGGATTAATATCAAACCGTACATATGCAATACTCATAAATTTCAATTAGCTCAACAAATTTACTAATATTTTCATCAGAATTTGGCACATTTTTTTAAATAAATCTATACCTTTTTATAACAGACATAATTATCAATTCCCGCTGTAAGGACTACCTTTGGAAAGATTTTCTAAATGTTTGAGGAGTATGCATCTCCTAATAAATTGTGTAAGCAAATTATAGATTAAGACTGGCAAAAGAAATAGCAGGCTTAGTAAATGTACCTCAACGTGATTCGTTCTAGGTACACTGAAAGCTGGGCAACCCAGATATGTAACATATTTATTTATGAAAATGTAAAGTTTTTAAATTAAACTATATATATATATATATATATATATATATATATATATATATATATATGATTGAGACATATATGGCTTCTGTATGGAGATGTAGTCAAATTGTCAAGTTACTGTATGCTGTAGTATGGGGAAATGTAAAGTAAAATTTTGCTGGAACTATAAATTGCCTTATTTAAAAAAAAAAAAACAAAGATTATATCGCGTATAGAGTGTGCCACCCAAAAGGTGTAAGCTTTAAAATGATAAAAATATAGAAAGAATGAATGAAAAACGCTTAATACAAATAGTCCAAATCAAGTTTATCTACATACGTGTGCTTTCATGTACAGACAAAGCAAACGTTGGAGTCTCAGCAGGACCTCCGGGAGATCAACCTGTTGATAACAATGATAGTTAACAACCCTACATTGTAAGAGAAGATTTGTCCGCTGTGTTATACAATATTATCTTACTGAATGCGGATATGATCAATCCATAAATATACACTGAATTTATTAGTGATATTACATTTTGAATAGAAATAGATACATGAGAAACATAGAAATGATAGCTAGCGTTACTCTCAAATTGATGAATAATTTTATATATAAGGCTCCCAAATATATAATGTCTAATTTCCCACTATACCCAAGCCCTACTATATAACATGCATCTAAACATGATTGCATATACATCTTGTGCCTAATTTTATCTAGTCTATAAATAGATAGAACATTTGTACCACCGTTTTGTATATAATGTGTAGATATTATCTCAAGGAAGGAAAAATTCTTACCCTAACTAATTTTTCAAGGCAGCTCCTTGGGATGTGGTCTAAGGATAAAAATAAAGAGTTGTAACATATATTTGTTCCAAAATACTCAAGATTGAAAGAATTCTTCAATTTTACAAGAAGGGGAAATATCCAGTTGTCCAACCTCTAAATTTATCGAGGTGAAAACCAAAATTCATGCATAATAATAATCATCAGTTAATAAGCATAAACAGCACCTTCATTTTTACATTTCTGAGTACATTGACAGAACACTAAAGATTATCTATGAATAATAGTAACTACTCACATCCAACGTCATGTCCAACTGTATGATCTGTAAAATAGAAGAGAAACAACATTTATACTGTTATTATTAATGATTACTTTTTAGTATTGTAACTTAATGTCATCACAATGATGTCTAACACTATAGCATTATCTTATAATATGCTGTTCCTTTACTTTATATATGAACTTACCAAAGCAACAACTTAGAGCCACAACAAGGAAAGCAATAGCAGCCTTCATAATGGGAGAAGGATCGATGCTGGTTACTCAGAAAGAATATCTAAATATCAGCTCTGGGTTTATTCACAAGCCGTAAGATCTAGTGTATTTATACCTTCTCACTGTTATTCTGTATCCCTGACAATAAACACAACCCATTGATCATTGATGGTTGTGAAATGTTCCCAAGGGTCAGTTTTGCAATTTCTGTCACTTTCTGGTTGTCTCTTATTGCACAACACACCCAACAATGCTGTTATTTCTTGTTTATCTGGAATAATAAGCATAATTGGGTAACATATGATACATTGATTATAGATTAAATTCTATTTCTATCTTTTACATTTATCATCATTTTTCATATGTCATATATGTTTTGTACCCTCAATATAAAGTAATTATTCCTTTCATAGTTACATAGATGATAGGTTGAAAAAGGACACAAAAATCCTACCAGACACCAAATATGGCAATCACCAGAAAATCCTTGGATTGCCATCTCCAAAAGTCTAGTATCCATAAGTTGTAATATTATATTTGCAAGTTCTTTAATCTCACTGTACTACCTATTTATATATTTGTAGATTGTATTTAGGTCACCCCTAAGCTGTCTTTTTCCAAACTGAATATCCTCAGTCTTCATCATTTGCCTTAGTTTTGCAATCCCTCTATTCTCTTATGTTCTTTGCTAGATAGCCTTTGTACCTACTCTACATCAACCCAAAATTATTGTGAGTCCTACTTGGGGCAAGGAATAAAGATAATGCCTGTAAAGTACTGTGGGATATATTGGAGCCCTATTAGCAAGAGGAGAGGAATAGGGCCTGTGAGCTGGACCTGTGAGTGCTGTCCTGCCCTATTCCTCTGCAAAAATCTATTGGACCTGTGAGCGCCGTCCTGCCCTATTCCTCTGCTGTTTCCCCGGTTGACACAACTGGTGCCTTTGAGACGTGCTGCTCCCCATACCTGGTATCATATACACCTTAGTACGGAGTTGTGAACGCTGTCACAACCAAACCAGGTGAGAGGCCACCAGGTCTGATACATTTATTACAATTATCTAAAAAGGTGAATAGACTATCTACACTATAAAGTGTGGTCGGTGTTTTTCTATCTTTTACAATTATTAGCAAGAGGAAGGACAGAAGGAAGGAAGGAGTAAATAAATAAATAAACAAAATTATACACCATGTTCAATGTGTGGACCAAGTAGTGATTTGTATAGAGCAAATTGGGGAGCAAAGGGGAGCCAATAGATAGATCCAATTATCCTAACTTACTGCTTAATCTGTACCATTGTTTCCAGGACTGTAATATGGACAGGAGCTATATCCCATCATCACCTGCCCCATGCTGCAAAATCTGAAAAGATCCATCAAATGTTTTGGTGATTATAGCTACAGATGAGCGAATCAATGTTGAAGTAGAATTCGATCTGAATTCCAGGAAATATTCGTTTTGCGTCGAATCCGCATTTCCTCACACTTTGAAGTAACGAATCGAACAGCTCCAATCGGGGTTTTAAACCCTTTGGATGCCACGGTCAAACATGACCGCAGAATCCAAGGGGTTCCGCCATGCTACTTGTCTCCCTCGGCACCCCACACAGCAAGATTTGGGGTGTTGTTGTGATTAAAAATTAAACAAAAATACTAATACTCACCTGTCCTGATCTTAGAATCCACTCTGGGGGTCTTCTGGCCAGTGACCGAGGCCTGCTCCCCATGTGAACACTGGAGAGGATGCTGATCCCAGGACAGGTGACTATCAGTATTTTTTTTTAACTTTTTTTATCCCGAAAACACCCCCAAAAAACATTGTGGGGAGCCCGTTTAGGACCACAATATATGAAAAAACCCTGGGATGCTGTGGTCATGTTAGGTTACCTGTGGGACATTGTAGGTTGTTTGTATCAACCGTTCTCATTGACATTTTATATTCATACTAATGTAGGTAGGCACCAGTAACATTGGCCATCCAACATTAATATGTTTTACTATAATCTAAGCTATTACCTTACTTACCTTATTTACCTTAGCAAATAAATGTCTTAGAAGCTGCAGAATAGTGAAAGAACCTAAGCCTTAAAGATAATAAATACAACAGTTGACCAATAAAGATTATGAAATCTTGCCTGCAGTCATACTTCTGCAAAAAGCAGATTCTTAAATTCCCAACAATTATTAAATAATAACCTGACAATGGTATTGCTTTACATTTGTACGATACAGCATTTAATGACGACAAACAGTTCAATTGCAGGTATTTCTTATATCTTCTCAGGCACCTGCCCTGGCCTCCAACTTCTCCACATATGTAATTGTTATAATTACTTGTCATTTATTAGCAGAGTTCCTGAAGCACTTTGCACTGTACATAACTCAAATTTGGCTCATAAATACCTTCGAGAATTTGAGTAAGATCTTGTTTAACTAGTTTTGCAAAGATGTCCACAGCTGGACTGAGAGTCAAAAGGAGGAAATGTTGTGAGCGGCGACAGAGGTGTGTTGGAGCAGAAAAATCACAAATAACATCCTGCTCTTCTACTAAAAAGTGGCAGATCTCTAAGAGCCTGTCTCTCTACTGATGTATCAAGAAGACCCCTATTATTAGCACGATTTAAGAGTTTCTTCAATACCATCTTGCAAGCAAAATGTTCTAAATCTTTAGTCATAGTGAAACGGTCAAATTTTCAAGAGGGTGATAAAGAACATCCCTTTCTGTAAAACCTCAATCTGAGGTTTTCTAAGAACATGGGAGGATAAACTGATTTGTGATGCATTTGTTTTTCATATTGGACCTGGTCACTTTGTGTTTTAAAGATATGGTTTTAAGATCAGAAGACTGTCCTCCCACATTAAGGGTTTCTGCTGATCCCGCCTGCTTGCATTAAAAATAAGGCCTTCTGCATCATATTTCTCAGTATTTGGGATTATTGATTTCGAACAGGATATGGATTGAAAGCTTGTTCTCTAACTTCTCTTATGCCACCGATATTTAAGCAGAAATCCTCAATATGACGGGAGAATTTCTTTGTTTTAACTTCTTGTTTTCTTCCTATTCCCATTTTTCAATATCTTCCTCAAGTGTCTTTTCAAGTGTTTCCACCTCCACACTACTCAGAGTTTGTTGGACTTTCTCTGACAATTTCAACTTTTTTTTCCAAATTTTCAAGTATCTTAAGATTTGTTCCAATTAGCAATTTAACAAGTGTCCATGAACACTTGGAAACAGTTTCTTCCCATTTACCAATAAAGATAAGATAAGATAATCCTTTAATAGTCCCACAGTGGGGAAATTTCAGTATGTTTCAGCTGCATAGTAATACAGATACTAGTAATACAGATACATGGTAATACACAGTAAATATTACAGAAGTAGTAGACACACATATGCTGAGAAAGATATACTAGGAGTCCATAGCAGCTTGAGAACAGAGAAGAAAGAAGGAGGACATTCATAACCATTAGTTCTCTGTGCGGAGTGATCTTCGCTTGGTCTGATGTAGATTATACAGCCTGGTTGCGGTTGGAAGGAAGGACTTGCGATAGCGCTCCTTGTCACACTTGAGGTGTAGCAGACGGTCACTTACAGTGCTGCCAAGTTCCATCAGGGTCCCATACATGGGGTGGAATTTGTTCTCCCGCATGCAGGTCACCACAGACAGTATCCTTCTGTCACCCACCACCTGTACTGGGTCCAAGGGGCTCCCCAGGACAGAGCTGGCCCTCCTGATCAGCCTGTCAAGTCTATTTCTGTCTCTGGTTGATATACTGCTCCCCCAGCAGGCTACACCGAAAAAGATGGCTGAGGCAACCACAGAGTTGAAGAAGGCCCTAAGAAGTGTCCCCTGGACTCCGAAGGCCCTCAGCCTCCTGAGCAGGTAGAGTCTGCTGTGGCCCTTTCTGTGCAGCGCCTCCAGGTGATCAGCCCAGTCTAGTTTATTATTGAGGAGCACACCCAGATACTTATAGGTCCTGACTATCTCAATGCATGTCCCCTGGATCTCCATCGGGGTCGAAGCACCTCTCCGTTTACTAAAGTCCACCACCATCTCCTTGGTCTTCCCAGCATTAATCCTGAGCTGGTTCTGCTGGCACCATTCAACAAAATCCTGATTTAAGTTTCTGTATTCCCTATCGTCGCCATCAGTGATAAGGCCGACTATAGCAGAGTCATCGGAGTACTTCTGTAAGTAACAGCTGGAGGAGTTGTGCCTAAAGTCAGCAGTGTACAGTGTGAAGAGAAATGGGGCAAGAACTGTATCTTGTGGTGCCCCCGTACTACAGATCACAGTGTCAGACACACAGTCCTGGGTTCTCACATACTGAGAGTGGTTTGTCAGGTAGTCTAGGATCCAGTTGGACAGGTGGTGGTCCACTCCACCAAGGTTCAGCTTCTCCCTCAGTAGCCCTGGCTGAATGGTGTTGAACGCACTGGAGAAATCAAAGAACATTATTCTCACAGTGTTCCCTGGTTTCTCCAGGTGAGAGAGAGCTCTATGAAGAAGGTGGATGATGGCATCATCTACCCCAATGCCCGGCAGGTAGGCAAACTGGAGGGGGTCCAGAGCGGAGCTCACTAGGGGGCGTAGGTGTGTCAGGACCAGTCTCTCTAGGACCTTCATCAGGTGGGATGTCAGTGCTACGGGTCGGTAGTCATTGTAGTCCATCGGGTTGGGTTTCTTTGGGACTGGTACCACACAAGATGTTTTCCACAGTTGAGGTACCACTCCGAGCTTTAGACTCATATTGTACATGTGCGTAATAATACCACACAGCTGGTCACTGCACATTTTAAGAAATCTTGCGCTTATCCCATCGGGTCCGCCGGCCTTGTCTGCCTTAATTCTCTTAATTTCCCGACATACCAGAGACTCCTTGAGGATCAGACATTCGGATTGTGATTTACTGCCAGTCGGTGGGGGTTGGGTCTTGGTGTGTGAGGGGAGGAGGGTTGCTTGTGAGGGGGGAGTTGGTTTGGAGTCGAATCTATTGAAGAATGGATTAAGCTCATTAAGCCACTTCCTGTCACCTTCAATCTGATGAGCTGCCATTTGTTGTTGTTTATGTCCGGATATCACCTTCAGGCTGTCTCAGACCTTTGAGACTCTACCCACCCCATCTGAAGTTCCATCTTCCGCCTGTAGTTGGCTTTCCCTTCTCTGATCAGTTTTCTTAGTTGTTTCTGCACCACCCCCAGGCCATTTTTGTCCCCAGACCTAAAAAATCGCTTTTTCTCCTTAAGAAGAGTTTTAATCTCAGAGTTGATCCATGGTTTGTTATTGGAGAAACACCTCACCTTCCTAGTTGGTACCGTGCTGTCCACACAGAAATTAATGTAGTCTGTTATGCAATGTGTGAGTCCCTCAATGTCCTCTGGAAATGAGTCTTGAAATACTTCCCATAGAGTTATATTAAAACAGTCCTTTAGAGACTCGACACTTCCCTCTGACCAAATCTTCACTGTACGGTATACAAACGGTGTATTGTCTCTATCTAGGGTAGAGAGAACATGCACATGTAGACCCCTGGGAATGATGATTTTATTTTACAAATAGTTTACCAAAGCAGCTTTGTTCCACCACACTTTAACCCTTTTTCTAATGAGATGGCAAATCTTTCGTTTCAATTCCCTAAATGGGGATGACTACAAGAGTCCCGAAGATTTATATCTCTGAACTTTATGTGAGGTCTTGTAAGTTGTGTCATCGTATGGAGTCATTTTTAGAAATGGTGGACATTGTTGTATATTTGAGGCAAACGGAAGATTCCATTAAGGCAAGAATAAAAACAAGAAAAAAACTGAAATTTTTTATTCTCATATTAATTTTTTTTTTTTCACCATTTTTGACACTTTGTGTTTTTCTGCGCATACCATATTTATTGCACTCGATCACCACATCACTAATACGTATTTATTAGAGATGAGCGAACAGTGTTCTATCGAACTCATGTTCGATCAGATATTAGGCTGTTCGGCATGTTCGAATCGAATCGAACACCGCGTGGTAAAGTGCGCCATTACTCGATTCCCCTCCCACCTTCCCTGGCGCCTTTTTTGCTCCAATAACAGCGCAGGGTAGGTGGGACAGGAACTACGACACCGGTGACGTTGAAAAAAGTAGGCAAAACCCATTGGCTGCCGAAAACATGTGACCTCTAATTTAAAAGAACAGCGCCGCCCAGGTTCGCGTCATTCTGAGCTTGCAATTCACCGAGGACGGAGGTTTCCGTCCAGCTAGCTAGGGCTTAGATTCTGGGTAGGCAGGGACAGGCTAGGATAGGAAGGAGAAGACAACCAACAGCTCTTGTAAGAGCTAAATTCCAGGGAGAAGCTTGTCAGTGTAACGTGGCACTGACGGGCTCAATCGCCGCAACCCAGCTTTCCCAGGATCCTGAATGGAATACACTGTCAGTGTATTCCCGTATACCCGATATATACCCCGATACCCGTTCCAACGGTGTGCCCCCCCACCTTCACCCCAGAAATACCCTGCAAGTCCCCTAGCAATAGAATTGGGGCTATATACACCCACAATTTTTACTACTGGTATACAGTGCCATTGTCTGACTGGGAATTCAAAGAATATATTGGGAATACAAATACCCTCATTTCTTGCTACTGCCATATAGTGCCAGTGTCTGACTGGGAATTCAAAGAATATATTGGGGTTACGTGCACCCACAATTTTTACTACTGGTATACAGTGCCATTGTCTGACTGGGAATTCAAAGAATATATTGGGAATACAAATACCCTCATTTCTTGCTACTGCCATATAGTGCCAGTTTCTGACTGGTAATTCAAAGAATATATTGGGGTTACGTGCACCCACAATTTTTACTACTGGTATACAGTGCCATTGTCTGACTGGGAATTCAAAGAATATATTGGGAATACAAATACCCTCATTTCTTGCTACTGCCATATAGTGCCAGTGTCTGACTGGGAATTCAAAGAATATATTGGGGTTACGTGCACCCACAATTTTTACTACTGGTATACAGTGCCATTGTCTGACTGGGAATTCAAAGAATATATTGGGAATACAAATACCCTCATTTCTTGCTACTGCCATATAGTGCCAGTGTCTGACTGGGAATTCAAAGAATATATTGGGGTTACGTGCACCCACAATTTTTACTACTGGTATACAGTGCCATTGTCTGACTGGGAATTCAAAGAATATATTGGGAATACAAATACCCTCATTTCTTGCTACTGCCATATAGTGCCAGTGTCTGACTGGTAATTCAAAGAATATATTGGGGTTACGTGCACCCACAATTTTTACTACTGGTATACAGTGCCATTGTCTGACTGGGAATTCAAAGAATATATTGGGAATACAAATACCGTCATTTCTTCCTACTGCCATATAGTGCCAGTGTCTGACTGGGAATTCAAAGAATATATTGGGGTTACGTGCACCCACAATTTTTACTACTGGTATACAGTGCCATTGTCTGACTGGGAATTCAAAGAATATATTGGGGTTATAAATACCCTCATTTCTTGCTACTGCCATATAGTGCCAGTTTCTGAATGATAATTCAAAGAATATATTGGGGTTACGTGCACCCACAATTTTTACTACTGGTATACAGTGCCATTGTCTGACTGGGAATTCAAAGAGTATATTGGGAATACAAATACCCTCATTTCTTGCTACTGCCATATAGTGCCAGTTTCTGACTGGTAATTCAAAGAATATATTGGGGTTACGTGCACCCACAATTTTTACTACTGGTATACAGTGCCATTGTCTGACTGGGAATTCAAAGAATATATTGGGGTTATAAATACCCTCATTTCTTGCTACTGCCATATAGTGCCAGTTTCTGACTGGTAATTCAAAGAATATATTGGGGTTACGTGCACCCACAATTTTTACTACTGGTATACAGTGCCATTGTTTGACTGGGAATTCAAAGAGTATATTGGGAATACAAATACCCTCATTTCTTGCTACTGCCATATAGTGCCAGTTTCTGACTGGGAATTCAAAGAATATATTGGGGTTACGTGCACCCACAATTTTTACTACTGGTATACAGTGCCATTGTCTGACTGGGAATTCAAAGAATATATTGGGGTTATAAATACCCTCATTTCTTGCTACTGCCATATAGTGCCAGTTTCTGACTGGTAATTCAAAGAATATATTGGGGTTACGTGCACCCACAATTTTTACTACTGGTATACAGTGCCATTGTCTGACTGGGAATTCAAAGAGTATATTGGGAATACAAATACCCTCATTTCTTGCTACTGCCATATAGTGCCAGTTTCTGACTGGTAATTCAAAGAATATATTGGGGTTACGTGCACCCACAATTTTTACTACTGGTATACAGTGCCATTGTCTGACTGGGAATTCAAAGAATATATTGGGGTTATAAATACCCTCATTTCTTGCTACTGCCATATAGTGCCAGTTTCTGACTGGTAATTCAAAGAATATATTGGGGTTACGTGCACCCACAATTTTTACTACTGGTATACAGTGCCATTGTCTGACTGGGAATTCAAAGAGTATATTGGGAATACAAATACCCTCATTTCTTGCTACTGCCATATAGTGCCAGTTTCTGACTGGTAATTCAAAGAATATATTGGGGTTACGTGCACCCACAATTTTTACTACTGGTATACAGTGCCATTGTCTGACTGGGAATTCAAAGAATATATTGGGGTTATAAATACCCTCATTTCTTGCTACTGCCATATAGTGCCAGTTTCTGACTGGTAATTCAAAGAATATATTGGGGTTACGTGCACCCACAATTTTTACTACTGGTATACAGTGCCATTGTCTGACTGGGAATTCAAAGAGTATATTGGGAATACAAATACCCTCATTTCTTGCTACTGCCATATAGTGCCAGTTTCTGACTGGTAATTCAAAGAATATATTGGGGTTACGTGCACCCACAATTTTTACTACTGGTATACAGTGCCATTGTCTGACTGGGAATTCAAAGAATATATTGGGGTTATAAATACCCTCATTTCTTGCTACTGCCATATAGTGCCAGTTTCTGACTGGTAATTCAAAGAATATATTGGGGTTACGTGCACCCACAATTTTTACTACTGGTATACAGTGCCATTGTTTGACTGGGAATTCAAAGAGTATATTGGGAATACAAATACCCTCATTTCTTGCTACTGCCATATAGTGCCAGTTTCTGACTGGGAATTCAAAGAATATATTGGGGTTACGTGCACCCACAATTTTTACTACTGGTATACAGTGCCATTGTCTGACTGGGAATTCAAAGAATATATTGGGGTTATAAATACCCTCATTTCTTGCTACTGCCATATAGTGCCAGTTTCTGACTGGTAATTCAAAGAATATATTGGGGTTACGTGCACCCACAATTTTTACTACTGGTATACAGTGCCATTGTCTGACTGGGAATTCAAAGAGTATATTGGGAATACAAATACCCTCTTTTCTTGCTACTGCCATATAGTGCCAGTTTCTGACTGGTAATTCAAAGAATATATTGGGGTTACGTGCACCCACAATTTTTACTACTGGTATACAGTGCCATTGTCTGACTGGGAATTCAAAGAATATATTGGGGTTATAAATACCCTCATTTCTTGCTACTGCCATATAGTGCCAGTTTCTGACTGGTAATTCAAAGAATATATTGGGGTTGCGTGCACCCACAATTTTTACTACTGGTATACAGTGCCATTGTCTGACTGGGAATTCAAAGAGTATATTGGGAATACAAATACCCTCATTTCTTGCTACTGCCATATAGTGCCAGTTTCTGACTGGTAATTCAAAGAATATATTGGGGTTACGTGCACCCACAATTTTTACTACTGGTATACAGTGCCATTGTCTGACTGGGAATTCAAAGAATATATTGGGGTTATAAATACCCTCATTTCTTGCTACTGCCATATAGTGCCAGTTTCTGACTGGTAATTCAAAGAATATATTGGGGTTACGTGCACCCACAATTTTTACTACTGGTATACAGTGCCATTGTCTGACTGGGAATTCAAAGAGTATATTGGGAATACAAATACCCTCATTTCTTGCTACTGCCATATAGTGCCAGTTTCTGACTGGGAATTCAAAGAATATATTGGGGTTACGTGCACCCACAATTTTTACTACTGGTATACAGTGCCATTGTCTGACTGGGAATTCAAAGAATATATTGGGGTTATAAATACCCTCATTTCTTGCTACTGCCATATAGTGCCAGTTTCTGACTGGTAATTCAAAGAATATATTGGGGTTACGTGCACCCACAATTTTTACTACTGGTATACAGTGCCATTGTCTGACTGGGAATTCAAAGAGTATATTGGGAATACAAATACCCTCATTTCTTGCTACTGCCATATAGTGCCAGTGTCTGACTGGGAATTCAAAGAATATATTGGGGTTACGTGCACCCACAATTTTTACTACTGGTATACAGTGCCAATTTCTAACTAGGAATTCAAAATGCGCAAGGCTCCCGGAAAGGGACGTGGACGAGGCCGTGGGCGAGGTCGGGGGAATGGTTCTGGGGAGCAAGGTAGCAGTGAAGCCACAGGGCGTCCCGTGCCTACTCCTGTGGGGCAGCAAGCATTGCGCCACTCCACAGTGCCAGGGTTGCTTGCCACATTAACTAAACTGCAGGGTACAAACCTTAGTAGGCCCGAGAACCAGGAACAGGTCTTGCAATGGCTGTCAGAGAACGCTTACAGCACATTGTCCAGCAGCCAGTCAGACTCTGCCTCCTCTCCTCCTATTACCCAACAGTCTTGTCTTCCTTCCTCCCAAAATTCCGAAGCTTTACAGAACAATAACCCAAACTGTCCCTGCTCCCCAGAGCTGTTCTCCGCTCCTTTCATTGTCCCTCAACCTGCCTCTCCACGTCACGATTCCACGAACCTAACAGAGGAGCATCTGTGTCCAGATGCTCAAACACTAGAGTCTCCTCCATCTCCGTTCGATTTGGTGGTGGATGACCAGCAACCCACCCTCATCGACGATGATGTGACGCAGTTGCCGTCAGGGCATCCAGTTGACCGGCGCATTGTGCGGGAGGAGGAGATGAGACAGGAGTTGGAAGAGGAAGTGGTGGATGATGAGGACACTGACCCGACCTGGACAGGGGGGATGTCAAGCGGGGAAAGTAGTGTGGATGTTGAGGCAGGTGCAGCACCAAAAAGGGTAGCTAGAGGCAGAGGCAGAGGTCAGCAGCTTAGGCGAAGCCAGGCCACACCCGGAATCTCCCAAGATGTTCCAGTTCGTACCCAGCCCCGAAAAACTCCCACCTCGAGGGCACGTTTCTCGAAGGTGTGGAGTTTTTTCAAGGAATGCGCCGAGGACAGATATAGTGTTGTCTGCACAATTTGCCTCTCGAAATTGATTAGGGGCTCTGAGAAGAGCAACCTGTCCACCACTTCAATGCGCCGTCATTTGGAATCCAAGCACTGGAATCAGTGGCAGGCAGCAACGGCAGGACAAAGGCCGCCTGCCGTTCACGCCACTGCCACTGCCTCTGCCACTGCCTCTGCCTCTGCCACTGCCACTGCTGACTGTGCTGGCGATGCACTCCAGAGGACGAGCCAGGACACCACTTCATCTGCCTCCGCCACTTTGTTGACTTCTACCTCATCCTCCCCTGGTCCTGTCTTATCTCCTTCTCCTGCACCATCAAAGGCACCATCAGGCGTTTCTTTACAACAACCCACCATCTCTCAGACATTGGAGCGGCGGCAGAAATACACTGCTAACCACCCACACGCGCAAGCCTTGAACGCCAACATCGCTAAACTGCTGGCCCAGGAGATGTTGGCGTTCCGGCTTGTTGAAACTCCCGCCTTCCTGGACCTGATGGCAACTGCGGCACCTCGCTATGCCGTCCCTAGCCGTCACTACTTCTCCCGGTGTGCCGTCCCCGCCTTGCACCAGCACGTGTCACTCAACATCAGGCGGGCCCTTAGTTCCGCGCTTTGCACAAAGGTCCACTTGACCACCGACGCGTGGACAAGTGCATGCGGACAGGGACGCTACATTTCACTGACGGCACACTGGGTGAATGTAGTTGAGGCTGGGACTGCTTCCCAAACTGGCCCGGTGTACCTCGTCTCCCCGCCTAACATTCCTGGCAGGGACACGAGAAGAACACCCCCCTCCTCCTCCTCCTCTACCGCCTCCTCCTCCGCCACCGCCTCCTCCTCCGCTGTTAGATTGACCCCAGCTACGAGTTGGAAACGTTGCAGCACTGGCGTTGGTAGACGTCAGCAGGCTGTGCTGAAGCTGATCAGCTTGGGGGACAGACAGCACACTGCCTCCGAGGTGAGGGATGCCCTCCTCGATGAGACGGCAATATGGTTTGAGCCGCTGCACCTGGGCCCAGGCATGGTCGTTTGTGATAACGGCCGGAACCTGGTAGCAGCTCTGGAGCTTGCCGGACTCCAACATGTTCCATGCCTGGCCCACGTCTTCAACCTAGTGGTGCAACGTTTCCTAAAGAGCTACCCCAATGTTCCAGAGCTACTGGTGAAAGTGCGGCGCATGTGCGCCCACTTTCGCAAGTCGACAGTAGCCGCTGCTAGCTTAAAATCTCTCCAGCAACGCCTGCATGTGCCACAACACCGGCTTTTGTGCGACGTCCCCACACGCTGGAACTCAACGTTTCAGATGTTGAATAGAGTGGTTGAGCAGCAGAGACCTTTGATGGAATACCAGCTACAAAACCCTAGGGTGCCACAAAGTCAGCTGCCTCAGTTTCACATCCATGAGTGGCCATGGATGAGAGACCTTTGTGACATCCTACGGGTCTTTGAGGAGTCCACAAGGAGGGTGAGCTCTGAGGATGCGATGGTGAGCCTTACAATCCCGCTCTTGTGTGTTCTGAGAGAATCCCTGATTGACATCAGGGATAACTCAGATCACACAGAGGAGTTAGGGATAGCATCCGATCCGTCACAGCTGGAGAGTAGGTCCACACATCTGTCCGCTTCACTGCGTTTAATGGAGGAGGAGGAGGAGGAGGAGGAAGAAGAGTTGTCCGATGATGTGATGGTGATACAGGAGGCTTCCGGGCAACTTCGAATCGTCCCATTGTTGCAGCGCGGATGGGTAGACATGGAGGATGAGGAGGAAATGGAGATTGAACTTTCCGGTGGGGCCAGAGGAGTCATGCCAACTAACACTGTGGCAGACATGGCTGAGTTCATGTTGGGGTGCTTTACAACCGACAAGCGTATTGTCAAAATCATGGAGGACAACCAGTACTGGATCTTTGCTATCCTTGACCCCCGGTATAAAAACAACATCTCGTCTTTTATTCCGGTAGAGGGGAGGGCCAATCGCATCAATGCTTGCCACAGGCAATTGGTGCAGAATATGATGGAGATGTTTCCAGCATGTGACGTTGGCGGCAGGGAGGGCAGTTCCTCCAGTAGGCAACCAAGTTCTCACCGGTCCACACAAACGAGGGGCACACTGTCTAAGGTCTGGGACACCTTGATGGCACCCCCTCGCCCCCCCTCACCTAGTGTCACCAGGCGTGAGAAGTATAGGCGCATGTTGCGGGAATACCTTTCCGACCACAGCCCTGTCCTCTCCGACCCCTCTGCGCCCTACACGTATTGGGTGTCGAAGTTGGACCTGTGGCTTGAACTTGCCCTATATGCCTTGGAGGTGCTGTCCTGTCCTGCCGCCAGCGTCCTATCTGAGAGGGTGTTCAGTGCAGCCGGTGGCATCATCACTGACAAGCGCACCCGTCTGTCAGCTGAGAGTGCCGACCGGCTCACTTTGATAAAAATGAACCACCACTGGATAGAGCCTTCATTTTTGTGCCCACCTGTGTAAAGCACCCCAACATGAAACTCCATGTCTGTACTCAACCTCTCCAATTCCTCCGCATCCTCATACTCATCCACCATAAGCGTTGCACAATTCTGCTAATACTAGGCTCCCTCCAACATGATTTCCCCCAACTCTGCTGGTTAGAGGCTCCCTCCACCCTGATTTCCACCAACTCTGCTGGTTAGAGGCTCCCTCCACCCTGCTTTCCCACAACTCTGCTGGTTAGAGGCTCCTTCCACCATGAATTTGCCCAAACTGGGCTGTTTAGAGGCTCCCTCCACCATGAATTTGCCCAAACTGGGCTGTTTAGAGGCTCCCTCCACCATGAATTGGTCCAAACTGGGTTTTTTAGAGGCTCCCTCCACCATGAATTGGTCCAAACTGGGCTGGTTAGAGGCTCCCTCCACCATGAATTGGTCCAAACTGGGGTGGTTAGAGGCTCCCTCCACCATTAATTGGTCCAAACTGGGCTGGTTAGAGGCTCCCTCCACCATTAATTGGTCCAAACTGGGCTGGTTAGAGGCTCCCTCCACCATTAATTGGTCCAAACTGGGCTGGTTAGAGGCTCCCTCCACCATTAATTGGTCCAAACTGGGCTGGTTAGAGGCTCCCTCCACCATTAATTGGTCCAAACTGGGCTGGTTAGAGGCTCCCTCCACCATGAATTTGCCCAAACTGGGCTGTTTAGAGGCTCCCTCCACCATGAATTGGTCCAAACTGGGTTTTTTAGAGGCTCCCTCCACCATGAATTTGCCCAAACTGGGCTGTTTAGAGGCTCCCTCCACCATGAATTTGCCCAAACTGGGCTGGTTAGAGGCTCCCTCCACCATGAATTGGTCCAAACTGGGGTTTTTAGAGGCTCCCTCCACCATGAATTGGTCCAAACTTGGCTGTTTAGAGGCTCCCTCCACCATGAATTGGTCCAAACTGGGGTGGTTAGAGGCTCCCTCCACCATTAATTGGTCCAAACTGGGCTGGTTAGAGGCTCCCTCCACCATTAATTGGTCCAAACTGGGCTGGTTAGAGGCTCCCTCCACCATGAATTGGTCCAAACTGGGTTTTTTAGAGGCTCCCTCCACCATGAATTTGCCCAAACTGGGCTGTTTAGAGGCTCCCTCCACCATGAATTGGTCCAAACTGGGCTGGTTAGAGGCTCCCTCCACCATGAATTTCCCAAAACTTGGCTGTTTAGAGGCTCCCTCCACCATTAATTGGTCCAAACTGGGCTGGTTAGAGGCTCCCTCCACCATGAATTGGTCCAAACTGGGGTTTTTAGAGGCTCCCTCCACCATGAATTGGTCCAAACTTGGCTGTTTAGAGGCTCCCTCCACCATGAATTGGTCCAAACTGGGGTGGTTAGAGGCTCCCTCCACCATTAATTGGTCCAAACTGGGCTGGTTAGAGGCTCCCTCCACCATTAATTGGTCCAAACTGGGCTGGTTAGAGGCTCCCTCCACCATGAATTTGCCCAAACTGGGCTGTTTAGAGGCTCCCTCCACCATGAATTTGCCCAAACTGGGCTGGTTAGAGGCTCCCTCCACCATGAATTGGTCCAAACGGGTTTTTAGAGGCTCCCTTCACCATGAATTGGTCCAAACTTGGCTGTTTAGAGGCTCCCTCCACCATGAATTGGTCCAAACTGGGTTTTTTAGAGGCTCCCTCCACCATGAATTTGCCCAAACTGGGCTGTTTAGAGGCTCCCTCCACCATGAATTTGCCCAAACTGGGCTGGTTAGAGGCTCCCTCCACCATGAATTGGTCCAAACTGGGGTTTTTAGAGGCTCCCTCCACCATGAATTGGTCCAAACTTGGCTGTTTAGAGGCTCCCTCCACCATTAATTGGTCCAAACTGGGCTGGTTAGAGGCTCCCTCCACCATTAATTGGTCCAAACTGGGCTGGTTAGAGGCTCCCTCCACCATGAATTTGCCCAAACTGGGCTGTTTAGAGGCTCCCTCCACCATGAATTTGCCCAAACTGGGCTGGTTAGAGGCTCCCTCCACCATGAATTGGTCCAAACTGGGGTTTTTAGAGGCTCCCTCCACCATGAATTGGTCCAAACTTGGCTGTTTAGAGGCTCCCTCCACCATTAATTGGTCCAAACTGGGCTGGTTAGAGGCTCCCTCCACCATGAATTGGTCCAAACTGGGTTTTTTAGAGGCTCCGTCCACCATGAATTTGCCCAAACTGGGCTGTTTAGAGGCTCCCTCCACCATGAATTTGCCCAAACTGGGCTGGTTAGAGGCTCCCTCCACCATGAATTGGTCCAAACTGGGTTTTTTAGAGGCTCCCTCCACCATGAATTTGCCCAAACTGGGCTGTTTAGAGGCTCCCTCCACCATGAATTGGTCCAAACTGGGCTGGTTAGAGGCTCCCTCCACCATGAATTTCCCAAAACTTGGCTGTTTAGAGGCTCCCTCCACCATTAATTGGTCCAAACTGGGCTGGTTAGAGGCTCCCTCCACCATGAATTGGTCCAAACTGGGTTTTTTAGAGGCTCCCTCCACCATGAATTTGCCCAAACTGGGCTGTTTAGAGGCTCCCTCCACCATGAATTGGTCCAAACTGAGCTGGTTAGAGACTCCCTCCACCATGAATTTCCCAAAACTTGGCTGTTTAGAGGCTCCCTCCACCATTAATTGGTCCAAACTGGGCTGGTTAGAGGCTCCCTCCACCATGAATTGGTCCAAACTGGGGTTTTTAGAGGCTCCCTCCACCATGAATTGGTCCAAACTTGGCTGTTTAGAGGCTCCCTCCACCATGAATTGGTCCAAACTGGGGTGGTTAGAGGCTCCCTCCACCATTAATTGGTCCAAACTGGGCTGGTTAGAGGCTCCCTCCACCATTATTTGGTCCAAACTGGGCTGGTTAGAGGCTCCCTCCACCATGAATTTGCCCAAACTGGGCTGTTTAGAGGCTCCCTCCACCATGAATTTGCCCAAACTGGGCTGGTTAGAGGCTCCCTCCACCATGAATTGGTCCAAACGGGTTTTTAGAGGCTCCCTTCACCATGAATTGGTCCAAACTTGGCTGTTTAGAGGCTCCCTCCACCATGAATTGGTCCAAACTGGGTTTTTTAGAGGCTCCCTCCACCATGAATTTGCCCAAACTGGGCTGTTTAGAGGCTCCCTCCACCATGAATTTGCCCAAACTGGGCTGGTTAGAGGCTCCCTCCACCATGAATTGGTCCAAACTGGGGTTTTTAGAGGCTCCCTCCACCATGAATTGGTCCAAACTTGGCTGTTTAGAGGCTCCCTCCACCATGAATTGGTCCAAACTGGGGTGGTTAGAGGCTCCCTCCACCATTAATTGGTCCAAACTGGGCTGGTTAGAGGCTCCCTCCACCATGAATTGGTCCAAACTGGGTTTTTTAGAGGCTCCCTCCACCATGAATTTGCCCAAACTGGGCTGTTTAGAGGCTCCCTCCACCATGAATTTGCCCAAACTGGGCTGGTTAGAGGCTCCCTCCACCATGAATTGGTCCAAACTGGGTTTTTTAGAGGCTCCCTCCACCATGAATTTGCCCAAACTGGGCTGTTTAGAGGCTCCCTCCACCATGAATTGGTCCAAACTGGGCTGGTTAGAGGCTCCCTCCACCATGAATTTCCCAAAACTTGGCTGTTTAGAGGCTCCCTCCACCATTAATTGGTCCAAACTGGGCTGGTTAGAGGCTCCCTCCACCATGAATTGGTCCAAACTGGGGTTTTTAGAGGCTCCCTCCACCATGAATTGGTCCAAACTTGGCTGTTTAGAGGCTCCCTCCACCATGAATTGGTCCAAACTGGGGTGGTTAGAGGCTCCCTCCACCATTAATTGGTCCAAACTGGGCTGGTTAGAGGCTCCCTCCACCATTAATTGGTCCAAACTGGGCTGGTTAGAGGCTCCCTCCACCATGAATTTGCCCAAACTGGGCTGTTTAGAGGCTCCCTCCACCATGAATTTGCCCAAACTGGGCTGGTTAGAGGCTCCCTCCACCATGAATTGGTCCAAACGGGTTTTTAGAGGCTCCCTTCACCATGAATTGGTCCAAACTTGGCTGTTTAGAGGCTCCCTCCACCATGAATTGGTCCAAACTGGGTTTTTTAGAGGCTCCCTCCACCATGAATTTGCCCAAACTGGGCTGTTTAGAGGCTCCCTCCACCATGAATTTGCCCAAACTGGGCTGGTTAGAGGCTCCCTCCACCATGAATTGGTCCAAACTGGGGTTTTTAGAGGCTCCCTCCACCATGAATTGGTCCAAACTTGGCTGTTTAGAGGCTCCCTCCACCATGAATTGGTCCAAACTGGGGTGGTTAGAGGCTCCCTCCACCATTAATTGGTCCAAACTGGGCTGGTTAGAGGCTCCCTCCACCATTAATTGGTCCAAACTGGGCTGGTTAGAGGCTCCCTCCACCATGAATTGGTCCAAACTGGGTTTTTTAGAGGCTCCCTCCACCATGAATTTGCCCAAACTGGGCTGTTTAGAGGCTCCCTCCACCATGAATTGGTCCAAACTGGGCTGGTTAGAGGCTCCCTCCACCATGAATTTCCCAAAACTTGGCTGTTTAGAGGCTCCCTCCACCATTAATTGGTCCAAACTGGGCTGGTTAGAGGCTCCCTCCACCATGAATTGGTCCAAACTGGGGTTTTTAGAGGCTCCCTCCACCATGAATTGGTCCAAACTTGGCTGTTTAGAGGCTCCCTCCACCATGAATTGGTCCAAACTGGGGTGGTTAGAGGCTCCCTCCACCATTAATTGGTCCAAACTGGGCTGGTTAGAGGCTCCCTCCACCATTAATTGGTCCAAACTGGGCTGGTTAGAGGCTCCCTCCACCATGAATTTGCCCAAACTGGGCTGTTTAGAGGCTCCCTCCACCATGAATTTGCCCAAACTGGGCTGGTTAGAGGCTCCCTCCACCATGAATTGGTCCAAACGGGTTTTTAGAGGCTCCCTTCACCATGAATTGGTCCAAACTTGGCTGTTTAGAGGCTCCCTCCACCATGAATTGGTCCAAACTGGGGTGGTTAGAGGCTCCCTCCACCATTAATTGGTCCAAACTGGGCTGGTTAGAGGCTCCCTCCACCATTAATTGGTCCAAACTGGGCTGGTTAGAGGCTCCCTCCACCATGAATTGGTCCAAACTGGGGTTTTTAGAGGCTCCCTCCACCATGAATTGGTCCAAACTTGGCTGTTTAGAGGCTCCCTCCACCATTAATTGGTCCAAACTGGGCTGGTTAGAGGCTCCCTCCACCATTAATTGGTCCAAACTGGGCTGGTTAGAGGCTCCCTCCACCATGAATTTGCCCAAACTGGGCTGTTTAGAGGCTCCCTCCACCATGAATTTGCCCAAACTGGGCTGGTTAGAGGCTCCCTCCACCATGAATTGGTCCAAACTGGGGTTTTTAGAGGCTCCCTCCACCATGAATTGGTCCAAACTTGGCTGTTTAGAGGCTCCCTCCACCATTAATTGGTCCAAACTGGGCTGGTTAGAGGCTCCCTCCACCATGAATTGGTCCAAACTGGGTTTTTTAGAGGCTCCGTCCACCATGAATTTGCCCAAACTGGGCTGTTTAGAGGCTCCCTCCACCATGAATTTGCCCAAACTGGGCTGGTTAGAGGCTCCCTCCACCATGAATTGGTCCAAACTGGGTTTTTTAGAGGCTCCCTCCACCATGAATTTGCCCAAACTGGGCTGTTTAGAGGCTCCCTCCACCATGAATTTGCCCAAACTGGGCTGGTTAGAGGCTCCCTCCACCATGAATTGGTCCAAACTGGGGTTTTTAGAGGCTCCCTCCACCATGAATTGGTCCAAACTTGGCTGTTTAGAGGCTCCCTCCACCATGAATTGGTCCAAACTGGGGTGGTTAGAGGCTCCCTCCACCATTAATTGGTCCAAACTGGGCTGGTTAGAGGCTCCCTCCACCATTAATTGGTCCAAACTGGGCTGGTTAGAGGCTCCCTCCACCATGAATTGGTCCAAACTGGGTTTTTTAGAGGCTCCCTCCACCATGAATTTGCCCAAACTGGGCTGTTTAGAGGCTCCCTCCACCATGAATTGGTCCAAACTGGGCTGGTTAGAGGCTCCCTCCACCATGAATTTCCCAAAACTTGGCTGTTTAGAGGCTCCCTCCACCATTAATTGGTCCAAACTGGGCTGGTTAGAGGCTCCCTCCACCATGAATTGGTCCAAACTGGGGTTTTTAGAGGCTCCCTCCACCATGAATTGGTCCAAACTTGGCTGTTTAGAGGCTCCCTCCACCATGAATTGGTCCAAACTGGGGTGGTTAGAGGCTCCCTCCACCATTAATTGGTCCAAACTGGGCTGGTTAGAGGCTCCCTCCACCATTAATTGGTCCAAACTGGGCTGGTTAGAGGCTCCCTCCACCATGAATTTGCCCAAACTGGGCTGTTTAGAGGCTCCCTCCACCATGAATTTGCCCAAACTGGGCTGGTTAGAGGCTCCCTCCACCATGAATTGGTCCAAACGGGTTTTTAGAGGCTCCCTTCACCATGAATTGGTCCAAACTTGGCTGTTTAGAGGCTCCCTCCACCATGAATTGGTCCAAACTGGGTTTTTTAGAGGCTCCCTCCACCATGAATTTGCCCAAACTGGGCTGTTTAGAGGCTCCCTCCACCATGAATTTGCCCAAACTGGGCTGGTTAGAGGCTCCCTCCACCATGAATTGGTCCAAACTGGGGTTTTTAGAGGCTCCCTCCACCATGAATTGGTCCAAACTTGGCTGTTTAGAGGCTCCCTCCACCATTAATTGGTCCAAACTGGGCTGGTTAGAGGCTCCCTCCACCATTAATTGGTCCAAACTGGGCTGGTTAGAGGCTCCCTCCACCATGAATTTGCCCAAACTGGGCTGTTTAGAGGCTCCCTCCACCATGAATTTGCCCAAACTGGGCTGGTTAGAGGCTCCCTCCACCATGAATTGGTCCAAACTGGGGTTTTTAGAGGCTCCCTCCACCATGAATTGGTCCAAACTTGGCTGTTTAGAGGCTCCCTCCACCATTAATTGGTCCAAACTGGGCTGGTTAGAGGCTCCCTCCACCATGAATTGGTCCAAACTGGGTTTTTTAGAGGCTCCGTCCACCATGAATTTGCCCAAACTGGGCTGTTTAGAGGCTCCCTCCACCATGAATTTGCCCAAACTGGGCTGGTTAGAGGCTCCCTCCACCATGAATTGGTCCAAACTGGGTTTTTTAGAGGCTCCCTCCACCATGAATTTGCCCAAACTGGGCTGTTTAGAGGCTCCCTCCACCATGAATTGGTCCAAACTGGGCTGGTTAGAGGCTCCCTCCACCATGAATTTCCCAAAACTTGGCTGTTTAGAGGCTCCCTCCACCATTAATTGGTCCAAACTGGGCTGGTTAGAGGCTCCCTCCACCATGAATTGGTCCAAACTGGGTTTTTTAGAGGCTCCCTCCACCATGAATTTGCCCAAACTGGGCTGTTTAGAGGCTCCCTCCACCATGAATTGGTCCAAACTGAGCTGGTTAGAGACTCCCTCCACCATGAATTTCCCAAAACTTGGCTGTTTAGAGGCTCCCTCCACCATTAATTGGTCCAAACTGGGCTGGTTAGAGGCTCCCTCCACCATGAATTGGTCCAAACTGGGGTTTTTAGAGGCTCCCTCCACCATGAATTGGTCCAAACTTGGCTGTTTAGAGGCTCCCTCCACCATGAATTGGTCCAAACTGGGGTGGTTAGAGGCTCCCTCCACCATTAATTGGTCCAAACTGGGCTGGTTAGAGGCTCCCTCCACCATTATTTGGTCCAAACTGGGCTGGTTAGAGGCTCCCTCCACCATGAATTTGCCCAAACTGGGCTGTTTAGAGGCTCCCTCCACCATGAATTTGCCCAAACTGGGCTGGTTAGAGGCTCCCTCCACCATGAATTGGTCCAAACGGGTTTTTAGAGGCTCCCTTCACCATGAATTGGTCCAAACTTGGCTGTTTAGAGGCTCCCTCCACCATGAATTGGTCCAAACTGGGTTTTTTAGAGGCTCCCTCCACCATGAATTTGCCCAAACTGGGCTGTTTAGAGGCTCCCTCCACCATGAATTTGCCCAAACTGGGCTGGTTAGAGGCTCCCTCCACCATGAATTGGTCCAAACTGGGGTTTTTAGAGGCTCCCTCCACCATGAATTGGTCCAAACTTGGCTGTTTAGAGGCTCCCTCCACCATGAATTGGTCCAAACTGGGGTGGTTAGAGGCTCCCTCCACCATTAATTGGTCCAAACTGGGCTGGTTAGAGGCTCCCTCCACCATGAATTGGTCCAAACTGGGTTTTTTAGAGGCTCCCTCCACCATGAATTTGCCCAAACTGGGCTGTTTAGAGGCTCCCTCCACCATGAATTTGCCCAAACTGGGCTGGTTAGAGGCTCCCTCCACCATGAATTGGTCCAAACTGGGTTTTTTAGAGGCTCCCTCCACCATGAATTTGCCCAAACTGGGCTGTTTAGAGGCTCCCTCCACCATGAATTGGTCCAAACTGGGCTGGTTAGAGGCTCCCTCCACCATGAATTTCCCAAAACTTGGCTGTTTAGAGGCTCCCTCCACCATTAATTGGTCCAAACTGGGCTGGTTAGAGGCTCCCTCCACCATGAATTGGTCCAAACTGGGGTTTTTAGAGGCTCCCTCCACCATGAATTGGTCCAAACTTGGCTGTTTAGAGGCTCCCTCCACCATGAATTGGTCCAAACTGGGGTGGTTAGAGGCTCCCTCCACCATTAATTGGTCCAAACTGGGCTGGTTAGAGGCTCCCTCCACCATTAATTGGTCCAAACTGGGCTGGTTAGAGGCTCCCTCCACCATGAATTTGCCCAAACTGGGCTGTTTAGAGGCTCCCTCCACCATGAATTTGCCCAAACTGGGCTGGTTAGAGGCTCCCTCCACCATGAATTGGTCCAAACGGGTTTTTAGAGGCTCCCTTCACCATGAATTGGTCCAAACTTGGCTGTTTAGAGGCTCCCTCCACCATGAATTGGTCCAAACTGGGTTTTTTAGAGGCTCCCTCCACCATGAATTTGCCCAAACTGGGCTGTTTAGAGGCTCCCTCCACCATGAATTTGCCCAAACTGGGCTGGTTAGAGGCTCCCTCCACCATGAATTGGTCCAAACTGGGGTTTTTAGAGGCTCCCTCCACCATGAATTGGTCCAAACTTGGCTGTTTAGAGGCTCCCTCCACCATGAATTGGTCCAAACTGGGGTGGTTAGAGGCTCCCTCCACCATTAATTGGTCCAAACTGGGCTGGTTAGAGGCTCCCTCCACCATTAATTGGTCCAAACTGGGCTGGTTAGAGGCTCCCTCCACCATGAATTGGTCCAAACTGGGTTTTTTAGAGGCTCCCTCCACCATGAATTTGCCCAAACTGGGCTGTTTAGAGGCTCCCTCCACCATGAATTGGTCCAAACTGGGCTGGTTAGAGGCTCCCTCCACCATGAATTTCCCAAAACTTGGCTGTTTAGAGGCTCCCTCCACCATTAATTGGTCCAAACTGGGCTGGTTAGAGGCTCCCTCCACCATGAATTGGTCCAAACTGGGGTTTTTAGAGGCTCCCTCCACCATGAATTGGTCCAAACTTGGCTGTTTAGAGGCTCCCTCCACCATGAATTGGTCCAAACTGGGGTGGTTAGAGGCTCCCTCCACCATTAATTGGTCCAAACTGGGCTGGTTAGAGGCTCCCTCCACCATTAATTGGTCCAAACTGGGCTGGTTAGAGGCTCCCTCCACCATGAATTTGCCCAAACTGGGCTGTTTAGAGGCTCCCTCCACCATGAATTTGCCCAAACTGGGCTGGTTAGAGGCTCCCTCCACCATGAATTGGTCCAAACGGGTTTTTAGAGGCTCCCTTCACCATGAATTGGTCCAAACTTGGCTGTTTAGAGGCTCCCTCCACCATGAATTGGTCCAAACTGGGGTGGTTAGAGGCTCCCTCCACCATTAATTGGTCCAAACTGGGCTGGTTAGAGGCTCCCTCCACCATTAATTGGTCCAAACTGGGCTGGTTAGAGGCTCCCTCCACCATGAATTGGTCCAAACTGGGGTTTTTAGAGGCTCCCTCCACCATGAATTGGTCCAAACTTGGCTGTTTAGAGGCTCCCTCCACCATTAATTGGTCCAAACTGGGCTGGTTAGAGGCTCCCTCCACCATGAATTGGTCCAAACTTGGTTTTTTAGAGGCTCCCTCCACCATGAATTTGCCCAAACTGGGCTGTTTAGAGGCTCCCTCCACCATGAATTGGTCCAAACTGGGGTGGTTAGAGGCTCCCTCCACCATTAATTGGTCCAAACTGGGCTGGTTAGAGGCTCCCTCCACCATTAATTGGTCCAAACTGGGTTTTTTAGAGGCTCCCTCCACCATGAATTTGCCCAAACTGGGCTGGTTAGAGGCTCCCTCCACCATGAATTGGTCCAAACTGGGGTTTTTAGAGGCTCCCTCCACCATGAATTTGCCCAAACTCTGCTGGTTAGAGGCTCAATCCACCCTGATTTTCAAAACAAATGTTGGTGCCAACCTCAACTTACTACAAGGGCCAAATTCACTGCTGGTGACAAGCTCTCCTCACTGCAAGTGCCAAATACACATGTTTCAAGGTGTTTTCCTACTGTCAGAGAGGTGGTATTGAGTGTGTAAAGTGTGTAGTTGTTAGGCTGTGATGTTGGGGTAATAGAGGGTCTTTGGTGTGTTAGATGCCCCCAGACATGCTTCCCCTGCTGTCCCAGTGTCATTCCAGAGGTGTTGGCATCATTTCCTGGGGTGTCATAGTGGACTTGGTGACCCTCCAGACACGGATTTGGGTTTCCCCCTTAACGAGTATCTGTTCCCCATAGACTATAATGGGGTTCGAAACCCGTTCGAACACACGAACATTGAGCGGCTGTTCGAATCGAATTTCGAACCTCGAACATTTTAGTGTTCGCTCATCTCTAGTATTTATCAATTTATTGTCGTATGATTAATTGTGAGACACTATGTTCATTTTATCCATCGGTTAGTTTTTGCATTGTGTTTTTCATTTTCATTTAATTATTTTCCAATGTTAGAGTATCATCTTTTAAAATTTTCAGTATAATTTATTATATTAGTATTTCTTTTATGTATTTATTATTTTTATTTATCATTGTTTTTTGTTTCTTTATTTCTTTATTTTCTTTCATTCTCTTTACTTTCTTTTCATTATTAATCATTCATTATTTATTTCTTATATTGCATGTATTGTTTTATAATTCTGTATTTTTATTACTTGATACTATTATATAGTATGGGATCTTCTTTATATGATTGGTGTCTCGCAATTATCATGTAGATATGTATGGTCAGTATTATGGAATTTCTATTTATGTTTTCCTCTAAACACTGCCAATCCAGCCCTATTTGTATACTCTCCAACTCCAGCTTACATGTATTTTAAAACACAGCCTGGCGAGGGGCACATCTTGTCCCTGCACTGGCCTCACGACATCCACGGGCGCTATTGTGGTCATGTCACAGGTTTGCATCGCAGGATGTGGCCTTTCATATCCGAACATGTGTGCCCGGGATTTCCTGATGTCGTCATGGTGTGATTTGCCGTTCATTCGTTAGGTGTGTTACCATTCCTGGCCTCATATATATAGTCCCTCTGCTTCGAGTGACGTACCCTCCTGATGAAGAATTGGCAGACAAAATGCGTTGAGGTGTCGACCATCCATGTTATATCTAGTACACCAGGGCTCCAGTATTTAACATGGCTACAGGTATTATTATATTTTTGTGAAATAGCTCATTATTTGGGGACTATGTTCATTGACATTTATTTTATCTATGAGGATATGCGGTTGTGTATGCTTGACACTTTGTGAATAATCCACATCAATCTTTGGTCCTGATATAAACGTGCAAAGGTAATCATTACTAAACTTCTACTTAATATATTTTCTTATAATCTACTTTATATTAACTTTAGCCTTTTTGGCATTTTGCACAAAGTCTTTTTGTCTTATTCAATTGTTTATCTAAACTTCCTACATTGTCCCTGTTATACATTTTTGGTCACTTTGTGTAACATTTATGTCATATATGTGTACTATGTGTAAGGAGAGCACTGGTCAGATATGCTGCTCAGAGAAATGCTCATCACCCTGAACACACCTTCCCTACTGTGAAACATGGTGGTGGTAGCATCATGCTATGGGGATGCTTTTCAGCAGCCAGGACAGGGAAGCTAGTCAGAATTGATGGGAAGATGGATGGAGATAAATACAGGGCAATCCTAGAAGAAAACCTGTTGGAGGCTGCAATAGACTTGAGACTGGACTATTTAAAACAAACAAGGGAAAATTTAAAAAATTCTGATAGTATACAGGTACACAGTCCTGCCATATTAATGTAACCACCATCTACTTTTGACGTCAACGTTAAATAACCAATCATAGAAGACAGGTGTCATCAGCCATCTGGGTTCACTCATCATTGTGGAAGGCACAATGGATCAACACAAGTATGCATCTAGCCTTGCGGACCATGTTCACCCCTACATGCGAAATGTGTTTCCACTGGATGAATGCATCTACCAGCAGGACAATGCGACATGCCATAAAGCTCACAGTGTACGTGTGTGGTTCGAGGAGCACCAGGATAAATTTATAGTACACGCTTGGCCAGCAAATTCCCCAGACTTGAACCCAATCAAGAATCTGTGGAACCACCTCGATTGGATTGTCCGCGCCATGGATACTCAACCATGTAACCTAGCGCAGCTGGCCACGCATTGGAGTTGTTATGGCTCAACATCCCAGTGAACATCATTACAACATCCCCTCTCCTCCTGCACATCTCGCAGCTGTCCGCTCTGTGAAAGGTGGTTATTCTGGATTTTGACAGGTGGTCACATTAATGTGACTGGACTGTGTAAGACTCTACATTTCAAGAAAATTATTTCTAATATACACCTATAAAAAATATTATGGAATGACTGTGATTTTAAATCCAATAGGAACATTAAGAAATCTTGTCTACGTAGACAAAGCTAGATACATGCCAGACATTTTAATAAATTAAACCAGGACTCAGATATATCATGAATAATGAGATTTATTATGAGCGGTATCAATGATTTATACATTAAATTAGCACAATGCTTTTGATTCTGTGATGTGTTTTTATGGCTTTCAATTCCATCATCTGTAAAGAAAATTAAAGAGTTAAAATCATAATTATTATAGTACTATAACAAGCAGATTATAATCCATTAATTAACGAATTAAGAATTGTTAATGGGGTATACAAGACAGTGAAAATTACTTCCTATGTAAAAGATAGGGGGTAACTTACTGATTTACTATACTATGAATTAGAATTTTAAAAAAAATCAAATGACCAAAAAAAAAAAAACAATAGTTTGTGGACTCTACATGCACCTGGCCTTATTATTACACTTTTGTCTGGCATATTAATGGCTTCTGGTCTTGGCTAAATGGGATTCAAAAACAAACCTCTCATAAGACTATCATTACACACATTAATTATTATAGAAATAAATCTTTTTAGAAAATTACCTTGTTCATTTTAATCACTTATGTTTATCCAGAATAAAAGAAATAAGAGGATGTAATGATCAATAACTCACATGAAAAAATTGTTTTCTTAGCCCCCAATTGGCAACTTTATGTCCAAGCCCAACTAAAATAAAATGATGTAAAAAGATTTATCAGCGGACTTTAATATACTAGTAATATATAAGATAAAGTTTGAACGAACAATGTATATAATATTATTAAGTTTATGTTATTATTCTCTCAATACAACTTAAATTTATTGTTACCTTTCAGCTTAAATTATATTGATAAATAAGTTACAATTACTTAATCTGTAGTTAAGGTACTTAACACTGAATGTTATAGTTTTACATAAAACCAGCTACATGGATGTCTTACCAGCAACTTGCGTAAGTCTAGCAGTGTCTTTCCCTATAAAAAGATACAGATAAAAAGCACAAATTTAAGTAAATAAGTTATATTCCTAAGTAACAGAAAAGTCTTCATATTATCTAATATCTTACCAATAGGTCACATAGGAAATTCAGAACAATATCCGATACTCCTAGTTCTTCCTACAATTAAATAGAAGGATATTGAGATGAAAAGAGTTATTTTAAATCGCAAATTTATAAAACAAGAAAATAAAAGTATTTCTGTAAACAATAGCATTGCCATAACATATCTTGATGTTAAATCGTCACATTATGTTATTTCACCTCCTCTAATGATTTTGAGTATCAAATTATTTTTAATGCTGAATTTATTCAGAAAATTATATCTCAGAAGAGATGCTTAGTGCTTACCAGTGTTTTAAAGAGTTCCAGACCAAGCTGTTCTGCTACTTCTCCAACGTTGTTCCCAACTTCCTCCTAGAAATTATAGACAAGCACAAAAAGAATTGAAGAAAAAAATAAAGCTAAAAATAAATGAATAAATAGTAAATAATGAGCTATAACATAATTACCAGGAAGTCTTCAAGAGATAGAATTTCATCAACTGTACAACCTGCATCTTTCTAAAAGAAAGAAAGGGTAAAAGTTGGTATTCAATATTATCAAAATGTTATTTCAATCTAGTCAGCTAATCACCTCTGTCCAAAATGTATGTGTGGAGCAAATAAGAGCATTATATTGTGTGGAGGGCACCCATAAGCATTATACCATGAGGGAAACACTAAGAAGGAATAATATTGTTGGGGAAGCATTAAGAAGCATTATGCTGTGTGGGGGCACTAATGGATCATTATACTGTGGGAGGAACTAATGAGGCATTATACTTTGTGGGGGGAAGTAAGAAGCATTAGACTAATAACACCCCATTAGTACCCCCACACAGTACAATGCTCCATTACTACCCCTACATTAGGCACAGTATAATGTTGCTTAATACCCCCCACATAGTATTATATATTGCCCTCCTCTCATGCATACCCTGACACTGGTTAGGAGAAACACTTACCTTCCGATTGCTATCCTTTTGCATATTATGTTACATTGCTACAGTGGCAGCAGGGATTGGTAATCATCCCTGCTGCTGCTCTAGTAGTGTATCGATGCTAAAGAGCGACAGTCGAGAGTAGTTACTCCTTATCACTGTAATTATGGATACAGGGATTTGGACTTCTGCCACCAGCAGTCTTTATTTTGACAGTAGTCTACCAGCTGAATTGTCCACTCTCCTGCCCTGCATTGATCTAAAAGATTGGTGGGTGGGAGGGATTTCGCTGTGGTTACTCAGCAGGGTCTGGTGTTGCTGAACCCCTCTGACTTTGGGCTATAAGACACAGGAACTTTTCAGAAACTATTTTCTTTGCCAAAAAAGTGTGTTGTATGATAAGAAAAATTCAATACTCACTAGTACATGAGCAAAGGTTTCTAGCACTGCATCAAGTATATCACTGACACTAGTCCAATAGTAATTTAAATATTTACATTTTGCATTCATAAAACACTTTTACAAGACTTACCAGAGCCTCGTGTAATTCCACTAAGAACTGTTTATATAAGCGCTCATTACGATCTTTCTGGAAGTACAAAAAAATGCAGATTCTCCATTTAGCTAAAGTATTTTCATATGAAGTCAATTAACATTAAATTATTCTTATACATCAATGTGTTTAATAAAATATAGTTTGACTTGCATACATTATTTTTCTAACACTTTATCAAAAAGCTCAAATCTTTTAGGCTATGTAGAGTATGTTTGGTATCTTTATTAGTTTCAAGGTTTAAATGACCTCCCGTGTTCCCTGATCCACTCAACATTACAGTGAAATGTATCACTTTCTAAACTAGTATCACTATTACATGGATTAATATCAAACCGTACATATGCAATACTCATAAATTTCAATTAGCTCAACAAATTTACTAATATTTTCATCAGAATTTGGCACATTTTTTTAAATAAATCTATACCTTTTTATAACAGACATAATTATCAATTCCCGCTGTAAGGACTACCTTTGGAAAGATTTTCTAAATGTTTGAGGAGTGTGCATCTCCTAATAAATTGTGTAAGCAAATTATAGATTAAGACTGGCAAAAGAAATAGCAGGCTTAGTAAATGTACCTCAACGTGATTCGTTCTAGGTACACTGAAAGCTGGGCAACCCAGATATGTAACATATTTATTTATGAAAATGTAAAGCCTTTAAATTAATATATATATATATATATATATATATATATATATATATATAATTGAGACATATATGGCTTCTGTATGGAGATGTAGTCAAATTGTCAAGTTACTGTATGCTGTAGTATGGGGAAATGTAAAGTAAAATTTTGCTGTAACTATAAATTGCCTTATTTAAAAAAAAAAAAAAAAAAGATTATATCGCGTATAGAGTGTGCCACCCAAAAGGTGTAAGCTTTAAAATGATAAAAATATAGAAAGAATGAATGAAAAACGCTTAATACAAATAGTCCAAATCAAGTTTATCTACATACGTGTGCTTTCATGTACAGACAGAGCAAACGTTGGAGTCTCAGCAGGACCTCCGGGAGATCAACCTGTTGATAACAATGATAGTTAACAACCCTACATTGTAAGAGAAGATTTGTCCGCTTTGTTATACAATATTATCTTACTGAATGCGGATATGATCAATCCATAAATATACACTGAATTTATTAGTGATATTACATTTTGAATAGAAATAGATACATGAGAAACATAGAAATGATAGCTAGCGTTACTCTCAAATTGATGAATAATTTTATATATAAGGCTCCCAAATATATAATGTCTAATTTCCCACTATACCCAAGCCCTACTATATAACATGCATCTAAACATGATTGCATATACATCTTGTGCCTAATTTTATCTAGTCTATGAATAGATAGAACATTTGTACCACCGTTTTGTATATAATGTGTAGATATTATCTCAAGGAAGGAAAAATTCTTACCCTAACTAATTTTTCAAGGCAGCTCCTTGGGATGTGGTCTAAGGATAAAAATAAAGAGTTGTAACATATATTTGTTCCAAAATACTCAAGATTGAAAGAATTCTTCAATTTTACAAGAAGGGGAAATATCCAGTTGTCCAACCTCTAAATATATCGAGGTGAAAACCAAAATTCATGCATAATAATAATCATCAGTTAATAAGCATAAACAGCTCCTTCATTTTTACATTTCTGAGTACATTGACAGAACACTAAAGATTATCTATGAATAATAGTAACTACTCACATCCAACGTCATGTCCAACTGTATGATCTGTAAAATAGAAGAGAAACAACATTTATACTGTTATTATTGATTACTTTTTAGTATTGTAACTTAATGTCATCACAATGATGTCTAACACTATAGCATTATCTTATAATATGCTGTTCCTTTACTTTATATATGAACTTACCAAAGCAACAACTTAGAGCCACAACAAGGAAAGAAATAGCAGCCTTCATAATGGGAGAAGGATCGATGCTGGTTACTCAGAAAGAATATCTAAATATCAGCTCTGGGTTTATTCACAAGCCGTAAGATCTAGTGTATTTATACCTTCTCACTGTCATTCTGTATCCCTGACAATAAACACAACCCATTGATCATTGATGGTTGTGAAATGTTCCCAAGGGTCAGTTTTGCAATTTCTGTCACTTTCTGGTTGTCTCTTATTGCACAACACATCCAACAATGCTGTTATTTCTTGTTTATCTAGAATAATAAGCATAATTGGGTAACATATGATACATTGATTATAGATTAAATTCTATTTCTATCTTTTACATTTATCATCATTTTTCATGTCATATATGTTTTGTACCCTCAATACAAAGTAATTATTCCTTTCATAGTTACATAGATGATAGGTTGAAAAAGGACACAAAAATCCTACCAGACACCAAATATGGCAATCACCAGAAAATCCTTGGATTGCCATCTCCAAAAGTCTAGTATCCATAAGTTGTAATATTATATTTGCAAGTTCTTTAATCTCACTGTACTACCTATTTATATATTTGTAGATTGTATTTAGGTCACCCCTAAGCTGTCTTTTTCCAAACTGAATATCCTCAGTCTTCATCATTTGCCTTAGTTTTGCAATCCCTCTATTCTCTTATGTTCTTTGCTAGATAGCCTTTGTACCTACTCTACATCAACCCAAAATTATTGTGAGTCCTAATTGGGGCAAGGAATAAAGATAATGCCTGTAAAGTACTGTGGGATATATTGGAGCCCTATTAGCAAGAGGCGAGGAATAGGGCCTGTGAGCTGGACCTGTGAGCGCTGTCCTGCCCTATTCCTCTGCAAAAATCTGTTGGACCTGTGAGCGCCGTCCTGCCCTATTCCTCTGCTGTTTCCCCGGTTGACACAACTGGTGCCTTTGAGACGTGCTGCTCCCCATACCTGGTATCATATACACCTTAGTACGGAGTTGTGAACGCTGTCACAACCAAACCAGGTGAGAGGCCACCAGGTCTGATACATTTATTACAATTATCTAAAAAGGTGAATAGACTATCTACACTATAAAGTGTGGTCGGTGTTTTTCTATCTTTTACAATTATTAGCAAGAGGAAGGACAGAAGGAAGGAAGGAGTAAATAAATAAATAAACAAAATTATACACCATGTTCAATGTGTGGACCAAGTAGTGATTTGTATAGAGCAAATTGGGGAGCAAAGGGGAGCCAATAGATAGATCCAATTATCCTAACTTACTGCTTAATCTGTACCATTGTTTCCAGGACTGTAATATGGACAGGAGCTATATCCCATCATCACCTGCCCCATGCTGCAAAATCTGAAAAGATCCATCAAATGTTTTGGTGATTATAGCTACAGATGAGCGAATCAATGTTGAAGTAGAATTCGATCTGAATTCCAGGAAATATTCGATTTGCGTCGAATCTGCATTTCCTCACACTTTGAAGTAACGAATCGAACAGCTCCAATCGGGGTTTTAAACCCTTTGGATGCCACGGTCAAACATGACCGCAGAATCCAAGGGGTTCCGCCATGCTACTTGTATCCCTCGGCACCCCACACGGCAAGATTTGGGGTGTTGTTGTGATTAAAAATTAAACAAAAATACTAATACTCACCTGTCCTGATCTTAGAATCCACTCTGGGGGTCTTCTGGCCAGTGACCGAGGCCTGCTCCCCATGTGAACACTGGAGAGGATGCTGATCCCAGGACAGGTGACTATCAGTATTTTTTTTTAACTTTTTTTATCCCGAAAACACCCCCAAAAAACATTGTGGGGAGCCCGTTTAGGACCACAATATATGAAAAAACCCTGGGATGCTGTGGTCATGTTAGGTTACCTGTGGGACATTGTAGGTTGTTTGTATCAACCGTTCTCATTGACATTTTATATTCATACTAATGTAGGTAGGCACCAGTAACATTGGCCATCCAACATTAATATGTTTTACTATAATCTAAGCTATTACCTTACTTACCTTATTTACCTTAGCAAATAAATGTCTTAGAAGCTGCAGAATAGTGAAAGAACCTAAGCCTTAAAGATAATAAATACAACAGTTGACCAATAAAGATTATGAAATCTTGCCTGCAGTCATACTTCTGCAAAAAGCAGATTCTTAAATTCCCAACAATTATTAAATAATAACCTGACAATGGTATTGCTTTACATTTGTACGATACAGCATTTAATGACGACAAACAGTTCAATTGCAGGTATTTCTTATATCTTCTCAGGCACCTGCCCTGGCCTCCAACTTCTCCACATATGTAATTGTTATAATTACTTGTCATTTATTAGCAGAGTTCCTGAAGCACTTTGCACTGTACATAACTCAAATTTGGCTCATAAATACCTTCGAGAATTTGAGTAAGATCTTGTTTAACTAGTTTTGCAAAGATGTCCACAGCTGGACTGAGAGTCAAAAGGAGGAAATGTTGTGAGCGGCGACAGAGGTGTGTTGGAGCAGAAAAATCACAAATAACATCCTGCTCTTCTACTAAAAAGTGGCAGATCTCTAAGAGCCTGTCTCTCTACTGATGTATCAAGAAGACCCCTATTATTAGCACGATTTAAGAGTTTCTTCAATACCATCTTGCAAGCAAAATGTTCTAAATCTTTAGTCATAGTGAAACGGTCAAATTTTCAAGAGGGTGATAAAGAACATCCCTTTCTGTAAAACCTCAATCTGAGGTTTTCTAAGAACATGGGAGGATAAACTGATTTGTGATGCATTTGTTTTTCATATTGGACCTGGTCACTTTGTGTTTTAAAGATATGGTTTTAAGATCAGAAGACTGTCCTCCCACATTAAGGGTTTCTGCTGATCCCGCCTGCTTGCATTAAAAATAAGGCCTTCTGCATCATATTTCTCAGTATTTGGGATTATTGATTTCGAACAGGATATGGATTGAAAGCTTGTTCTCTAACTTCTCTTATGCCACCGATATTTAAGCAGAAATCCTCAATATGACGGGAGAATTTCTTTGTTTTAACTTCTTGTTTTCTTCCTATTCCCATTTTTCAATATCTTCCTCAAGTGTCTTTTCAAGTGTTTCCACCTCCACACTACTCAGAGTTTGTTGGACTTTCTCTGACAATTTCAACTTTTTTTCCAGATTTTCAAGTATCTTAAGATTTGTTCCAATTAGCAATTTAACAAGTGTCCATGAACACTTGGAAACAGTTTCTTCCCATTTACCAATAAAGATAAGATAAGATAATCCTTTAATAGTCCCACAGTGGGGAAATTTCAGTATGTTTCAGCTGCATAGTAATACAGATACTAGTAATACAGATACATGGTAATACACAGTAAATATTACAGAAGTAGTAGACACACATATGCTGAGAAAGATATACTAGGAGTCCATAGCAGCTTGAGAACAGAGAAGAAAGAAGGAGGACATTCATAATCATTAGTTCTCTGTGCGGAGTGATCTTCGCTTGGTCTGATGTAGATTATACAGCCTGGTTGCGGTTGGAAGGATGGACTTGCGATAGCGCTCCTTCTCACACTTGAGGTGTAGCAGACGGTCACTTACAGTGCTGCCAAGTTCCATCAGGGTCCCATACATGGGGTGGGATTTGTTCTCCCGCATGCAGGTCACCACAGACAGTATCCTTCTGTCACCCACCACCTGTACTGGGTCCAAGGGGCTCCCCAGGACAGAGCTGGCCCTCCTGATCAGCCTGTCAAGTCTATTTCTGTCCCTGGTTGATATACTGCTCCCCCAGCAGGCTACACCGAAAAAGATGGCTGAGGCAACCACAGAGTTGAAGAAGGCCCTAAGAAGTGTCCCCTGGACTCCGAAGGCCCTCAGCCTCCTGAGCAGGTAGAGTCTGCTGTGGCCCTTTCTGTGCAGCGCCTCCAGGTGATCAGCCCAGTCTAGTTTATTATTGAGGAGCACACCCAGATACTTATAGGTCCTGACTATCTCAATGCATGTCCCCTGGATCTCCATCGGGGTCGGAGCACCTCTCCGTTTACTAAAGTCCACCACCATCTCCTTGGTCTTCCCAGCATTAATCCTGAGCTGGTTCTGCTGGCACCATTCAACAAAATCCTGATTTAAGTTTCTGTATTCCCTATCGTCGCCATCAGTGATAAGGCCGACTATAGCAGAGTCATCGGAGTACTTCTGTAAGTAACAGCTGGAGGAGTTGTGCCTAAAGTCAGCAGTGTACAGTGTGAAGAGAAATGGGGCAAGAACTGTACCTTGTGGTGCCCCCGTACTACAGATCACAGTGTCAGACACACAGTCCTGGGTTCTCACATACTGAGAGTGGTTTGTCAGGTAGTCTAGGATCCAGTTGGACAGGTGGTGGTCCACTCCACCAAGGTTCAGCTTCTCCCTCAGTAGCCCTGGCTGAATGGTGTTGAACGCACTGGAGAAATCAAAGAACATTATTCTCACAGTGTTCCCTGGTTTCTCCAGGTGAGAGAGAGCTCTATGAAGAAGGTGGATGATGGCGTCATCTATCCCAATGCCTGGCCGGTAGGCAAACTGGAGGGGGTCCAGAGCGGAGCTCACTAGGGGGCGTAGGTGTGTCAGGACCAGTCTCTCTAGGACCTTCATCAGGTGGAATGTCAGTGCTACGGGTCGGTAGTCATTGTAGTCCATCGGGTTGGGTTTCTTTGGGACTGGTACCACACAAGATGTTTTCCACAGTTGAGGTACCACTCCGAGCTTTAGACTCATATTGTACATGTGCGTAATAATACCACACAGCTGGTCACTGCACATTTTAAGAAATCTTGCGCTTATCCCATCGGGTCCGCCGGCCTTGTCTGCCTTAATTCTCTTAATTTCCAGACACACCAGAGACTCCTTGAGGATCAGACGTTCGGATTGTGATTTACTGCCAGTCGGTGGGGGTTGGGTCTTGGTGTGTGAGGGGAGGGGGGTTGCTTGTGAGGGGGGAGTTGGTTTGGAGTCGAATCTATTGAAGAATAGATTAAGCTCATTAAGCCACTTCCTGTCACCTTCAATCTGATGAGCTGCCATTTGTTGTTGTTTATGTCCGGATATCACCTTCAGGCTGTCTCAGACCTTTGAGACTCTACCCTCCCCCATCTGAAGTTCCATCTTCCGCCTGTAGTTGGCTTTCCCTTCTCTGATCAGTTGTCTTAGTTGTTTCTGCACCACCCCCAGGCCATTTTTGTCCCCAGACCTAAAAAATCGCTTTTTCTCCTTAAGAAGAGTTTTAATCTCAGAGTTGATCCATGGTTTGTTATTGGAGAAACACCTCACCTTCCTAGTTGGTACCGTGCTGTCCACACAGAAATTAATGTAGTCTGTTATGCAATGTGTGAGTCCCTCAATGTCCTCTGGAAATGAGTCTTGAAATACTTCCCATAGAGTTATATTAAAACAGTCCTTTAGAGACTCGACACTTCCCTCTGACCAAATCTTCACTGTACGGTACACAAACGGTGTATTGTCTCTATCTAGGGTAGAGAGAACATGCACATGTAGACCCCTGGGAATGATGATTTTATTTTACAAATAGTTTACCAAAGCAGCTTTGTTCCACCACACTTTAACCCTTTTTCTAATGAGATGGCAAATCTTTCGTTTCAATTCCCTAAATGGGGATGACTACAAGAGTCCCGAAGATTTATATCTCTGAACTTTATGTGAGGTCTTGTAAGTTGTGTCATCGTATGGAGTCATTTTTAGAAATGGTGGACATTGTTGTATATTTGAGGCAAACGGAAGATTCCATTAAGGCAAGAATAAAAACAAGAAAAAAACTGAAATTTTTTCTTCTCATATTAATTTTTTTTTTTTCACCATTTTTGACACTTTGTGTTTTTCTGCGTATACCATATTTATTGCACTCGATCACCACATCACTAATACGTATTTATTAGAGATGAGCGAACAGTGTTCTATCGAACACATGTTCGATCGGATATCAGGGTGTTCGCCATGTTCGAATCGAATCGAACACCACGTGGTAAAGTGCGCCAAAATTCGATTCCCCTCCCACCTTCCCTGGCGCCTTTTTTGCACCAATAACAGCGCAGGGGAGGTGGGACAGGAACTACGACACTGGGGGCATTGAAAAAAATTGGAAAAAGTCATTGGCTGCCGAAATCAGGTGACCTCCATTTTAGACGAATAGTGGATTTCAAATCCGGGTCATATGAGAATGTGAACTTTGTGACTATGAGACAGGGATAGCTGTACAGGCAGGGATAGCTAGGGATAACCTTTATTTAGGGGGGAATGTTATTAAAAATAACTTTTTGGGGCTCTATCGGGTGTGTAATTGTGATTTTTGTGAGATAAACTTTTTCCCATAGGGATGCATTGGCCAGCGCTGATTGGCCGAATTCCGTACTCTGGCCAATCAGTGCTGGCCAATGCATTCTATTAGCTTGATGAAGCAGAGTGTGCACAAGGGTTCAAGCGCACCCTCGGCTCTGATGTAGCAGAGCCGAGGCTGCACAAGGGTTCAAGCGCACCCTCGGCTCTGATGTAGGAGAGCCGAGGGTGCACTTGAACCCTTGTGCACCCTCAGCTCTGCTACATCAGAGCCGAGGGTGCGCTTGAACCCTTGTGCACACTCTGCTTCATCAAGCTAATAGAATGCATTGGCCAGCGCTGATTGGCCAATGTATTCTATTAGCCTGATGAAGTAGAGCTGAATGTGTGTGCTAAGCACACACATTCAGCTCTACTTCATCGGGCTAATAGAATGCATTGGCCAGCGCTGATTGGCCAGAGTACGGAACTCGACCAATCAGCGCTGGCTCTGCTGGAGGAGGCGGAGTCTAAGATCGCTCCACACCAGTCTCCATTCAGGTCCGACCTTAGACTCCGCCTCCTCCGGCAGAGCCAGCGCTGATTGGCCGAAGGCTGGCCAATGCATTCCTATGCGAATGCAGAGACTTAGCAGTGCTGAGTCAGTTTTGCTCAACTACACATCTGATGCACACTCGGCACTGCTACATCAGATGTAGCAATCTGATGTAGCAGAGCCGAGGGTGCACTAGAACCCCTGTGCAAACTCAGTTCACGCTAATAGAATGCATTGGCCAGCGCTGATTGGCCAATGCATTCTATTAGCCCGATGAAGTAGAGCTGAATGTGTGTGCTAAGCACACACATTCAGCACTGCTTCATCACGCCAATACAATGCATTAGCCAGTGCTGATTGGCCAGAGTACGGAATTCGGCCAATCAGCGCTGGCTCTGCTGGAGGAGGCGGAGTCTAAGGTCGGACCTGAATGGAGACTGGTGTGGAGCGATCTTAGACTCCGCCTCCTCCAGCAGAGCCAGCGCTGATTGGTCGAGTTCCGTACTCTGGCCAATCAGCGCTGGCCAATGCATTCTATTAGCCCGATGAAGTAGAGCTGAATGTGTGTGCTTAGCACACACATTCAGCTCTACTTCATCAGGCTAATAGAATACATTGGCCAATCAGCGCTGGCCAATGCATTCTATTAGCTTGATGAAGCAGAGTGTGCACAAGGGTTCAAGCGCACCCTCGGCTCTGATGTAGCAGAGCCGAGGCTGCACAAGGGTTCAAGTGCACCCTCGGCTCTCCTACATCAGAGCCGAGGGTGCGCTTGAACCCTTGTGCAGCCTCGGCTCTGCTACATCAGAGCCGAGGGTGCGCTTGAACCCTTGTGCACACTCTGCTTCATCAAGCTAATAGAATGCATTGGCCAGCACTGATTGGCCAGAGTACGGAATTCGGCCAATCAGCGCTGGCCAATGCATTCTATTAGCCCGATGAAGTAGAGCTGAATGTGTGTGCTAAGCACACACATTCAGCACTGCTTCATCACGCCAATACAATGCATTAGCCAGTGCTGATTGGCCAGAGTACGGAATTCGGCCAATCAGCGCTGGCTCTGCTGGAGGAGGCGGAGTCTAAGATCGCTCCACACCAGTCTCCATTCAGGTCCGACCTTAGACTCCGCCTCCTCCAGCAGAGCCAGCGCTGATTGGCCGAATTCCGTACTCTGGCCAATCAGCACTGGCTAATGCATTGTATTGGCTTGATGAAGCAGTGCTGAATGTGTGTGCTTAGCACACACATTCAGCTCTACTTCATCGGGCTAATAGAATGCATTGGCCAGCGCTGATTGGCCGAATTCCGTACTCTGGCCAATCAGCACTGGCTAATGCATTGTATTGGCTTGATGAAGCAGTGCTGAATGTGTGTGCTTAGCACACACATTCAGCTCTATTTCATCGGGCTAATAGAATGCATTGGCCAGCGCTGATTGGCCGAATTCCGTACTCTGGCCAATCAGCACTGGCTAATGCATTGTATTGGCTTGATGAAGCAGTGCTGAATGTGTGTGCTTAGCACACACATTCAGCTCTACTTCATCGGGCTAATAGAATGCATTGGCCAATCAGCGCTGGCCAATGCATTCTATTAGCGTGAACTGAGTTTGCACAGGGGTTCTAGTGCACCCTCGGCTCTGCTACATCAGATTGCTACATCTGATGTAGCAGTGCCGAGAGTGCATCAGATGTGTAGTTGAGCAAAACTGACTCAGCACTGCTAAGTCTGCATTCGCATAGGAATGCATTGGCCAGCCTTCGGCCAATCAGCGCTGGCTCTGCCGGAGGAGGCGGAGTCTAAGGTCGGACCTGAATGGAGACTGGTGTGGAGCGATCTTAGACTCCGCCTCCTCCAGCAGAGCCAGCGCTGATTGGCCGAATTCCGTACTCTGGCCAATCAGCACTGGCTAATGCGTTGTATTGGCTTGATGAAGCAGTGCTGAATGTGTGTGCTTAGCACACACATTCAGCTCTACTTCATCGGGCTAATAGAATGCATTGGCCAATCAGCGCTGGCCAATGCATTCTATTAGCGTGAACTGAGTTTGCACAGGGGTTCTAGTGCACCCTCGGCTCTGCTACATCAGATTGCTACATCTGATGTAGCAGTGCCGAGTGTGCATCAGATGTGTAGTTGAGCAAAACTGACTCAGCACTGCTAAGTCTGCATTCGCATAGGAATGCATTGGCCAGCCTTCGGCCAATCAGCGCTGGCTCTGCCGGAGGAGGCGGAGTCTAAGGTCGGACCTGAATGGAGACTGGTGTGGAGCTATCTTAGACTCCGCCTCCTCCAGCAGAGCCAGCGCTGATTGGTCGAGTTCCGTACTCTGGCCAATCAGCACTGGCCAATGCATTTCTATGGGGAAAAGTTAGCTTGCGAAAATCGCAAACTGACAGGGATTTCCATGAAATAAAGTGACTTTTATGCCCCCAGACATGCTTCCCCTGCTGTCCCAGTGTCATTCCAGGGTGTTGGTATCATTTCCTGGGGTGTCATAGTGGACTTGGTGACCCTCCAGACACGAATTTGGGTTTCCCCCTTAACGAGTTTATGTTCCCCATAGACTATAATGGGGTTCGAAACCCATTCGAACACTCGAACAGTGAGCGGCTGTTCGAATCGAATTTCGAACCTCGAACATTTTAGTGTTCGCTCATCTCTAGTATTTATCAATTTATTGTTGTATGATTAATTGTGAGACACTATGTTCATTTTATCCATCGGTTAGTTTTTGCATTGTGTTTTTCATTTTCATTTAATTATTTTCCAATATTAGAGTATCATCTTTTAAAATTTTCAGTATAATTTATTATATTAGTATTTCTTTTATGTATTTATTATTTTTATTTATCATTGTTTTTTGTTTCTTTATTTCTTTATTTTCTTTCATTCTCTTTACTTTCTTTTCATTATTAATCATTCATTATTTATTTCTTATATTGCATGTATTGTTTTATAATTCTGTATTTTTATTACTTGATACTATTATATAGTATGGGATCTTCTTTATATGATTGGTGTCTCACAATTATCATGTAGATATGTATGGTCAGTATTATGGAATTTCTATTTATGTTTTCCTCTAAACACTGCCAATCCAGCCCTATTTGTATACTCTCCAACTCCAGCTTACATGTATTTTAAAACACAGCCTGGCGAGGGGCACATCTTGTCCCTGCACTGGCCTCACGACATCCACGGGCGCTATTGTGGTCATGTCACAGGTTTGCATCGCAGGATGTGGCATTTCATATCCGAACATGTGTGCCCGGGATTTCCTGATGTCGTCATGGTGTGATTTGCCGTTCATTCGTTAGGTGTGTTACCATTCCTGGCCTCATATATATAGTCCCTCTGCTTCGAGTGACATACCCTCCTGATGAAGAATTGGCAGACAAAATGCGTTGAGGTGTCGACCATCCATGTTATATCTAGTACACCAGGGCTCCAGTATTTAACATGGCTACAGGTATTATTATATTTTTGTGAAATAGCTCATTATTTGGGGACTATGTTCATTGACATTTATTTTATCTATGAGGATATGCGGTTGTGTATGCTTGACACTTTGTGAATAATCCACATCAATCTTTGGTCCTGATATAAACGTGCAAAGGTAATCATTACTAAACTTCTACTTAATATATTTTCTTATAATCTACATTATATTAACTTTAGCCTTTTTGGCATTTTGCACAAAGTCTTTTTGTCTTATTCAATTGTTTATCTAAACTTCCTACATTGTCCCTGTTATACATTTTTGGTCACTTTGTGTAACATTTATGTCATATATGTGTACTATGTGTAAGGAGAGCACTGATCAGATATGCTGCTCAGAGAAATGCTCATCACCCTGAACATACCTTCCCCACTGTGAAACATGGTGGTGGTAGCATCATGCTATGGGGATGCTTTTCAGCAGCCAGGACAGGGAAGCTAGTCAGAATTGATGGGAAGATGGATGGAGATAAATACAGGGCAATCCTAGAAGAAAACCTGTTGGAGGCTGCAATAGACTTGAGACTGGACTATTTAAAACAAACAAGGGAAAATTTAAAAAATTCTGATAGTATACAGGTACACAGTCATGCCATATTAATGTAACCACCATCTACTTTTGACGTCAACGTTAAATAACCAATCATAGAAGACAGGTGTCATCAGCCATCTGGGTTCACTCATCATTGTGGAAGGCACAATGGATCAACACAAGTATGCATCTAGCCTTGCGGACCATGTTCACCCCTACATGCGAAATGTGTTTCCACTGGATGAATGCATCTACCAGCAGGACAATGCGACATGCCATAAAGCTCACAGTGTACGTGTGTGGTTCGAGGAGCACCAGGATAAATTTATAGTACACGCTTGGCCAGCAAATTCCCCAGACTTGAACCCAATCAAGAATCTGTGGAACCACCTCGATTGGATTGTCCGCGCCATGGATACTCAACCATGTAACCTAGCGCAGCTGGCCACGCATTGGAGTTGTTATGGCTCAACATCCCAGTGAACATCATTACAACATCCCCTCTCCTCCTGCACATCTCGCAGCTGTCCGCTCTGTGAAAGGTGGTTATTCTGGATTTTGACAGGTGGTCACATTAATGTGACTGGACTGTGTAAGACTCTACATTTCTAGAAAATTATTTCTAATATACACCTATAAAAAATATTATGGAATGACTGTGATTTTAAATCCAATAGGAACATTAAGAAATCTTGTCTACGTAGACAAAGCTAGATACATGCCAGACATTTTAATAAATTAAACCAGGACTCAGATATATCATGAATAATGAGATTTATTATGAGCGGTATCAATGATTTATACATTAAATTAGCACAATGCTTTTGATTCTGTGATGTGTTTTTATGGCTTTCAATTCCATCATCTGTAAAGAAAATTAAAGAGTTAAAATCATAATTATTATAGTATTATAACAAGCAGATTATAATCCATTAATTAACGAATTAAGAATTGTTAATGGGGTATACAAGACAGTGAAAATTACTTCCTATGTAAAAGATAGGGGTAACTTACTGATTTACTATACTATGAATTAGAATTTAAAAAAAAATCAAATGACCAAAAAAAAAAAAACAATAGTTTGTGGACTCTACATGCATCTGGCCTTATTATTACACTTTTGTCTGGCATATTAATGGCTTCTGGTCTTGGCTAAATGGGATTCAAAAACAAACCTCTCATAAGACTATCATTACACACATTAATAATTATAGAAATAAATCTTTTTAGAAAATTACCTTGTTCATTTTAATCACTTATGTTTATCCAGAATAAAAGAAATAAGAGGATGTAATGATCAATAACTCACATGAAAAAATTGTTTTCTTAGCCCCCAATTGGCAACTTTATGTCCAAGCCCAACTAAAATAAAATGATGTAAAAAGATTTATCAGCGGACTTTAATATACTAGTAATATATAAGATAAAGTTTGAACGAACAATGCACATAATATTATTAAGTTTATGTTATTATTCTCTCAATACAACTTAAATTTATTGTTACCTTTCAGCTTAAATTATATTGATAAATAAGTTACAATTACTTAATCTGTAGTTAAGGTACTTAACACTGAATGTTATAGTTTTACATAAAACCAGCTACATGGATGTCTTACCAGCAACTTGCGTAAGTCTAGCAGTGTCTTTCCCTATAAAAAGATACAGATAAAAAGCACAAATTTAAGTAAATAAGTTATATTCCTAAGTAACAGAAAAGTCTTCATATTATCTAATATCTTACCAATAGGTCACATAGGAAATTCAGAACAATATCCGAAACTCCTAGTTCTTCCTACAATTAAATAGAAGGATATTGAGATGAAAAGAGTTATTTTAAATCGCAAATTTATAAAACAAGAAAATAAAAGTATTTCTGTAAACAATAGCATTGCCATAACATATCTTGATGTTAAATCGTCACATTATGTTATTTCACCTCCTCTAATGATTTTGAGTATCAAATTATTTTTAATGCTGAATTTATTCAGAAAATTATATCTCAGAAGAGATGCTTAGTGCTTACCAGTGTTTTAAAGAGTTCCAGACCAAGCTGTTCTGCTACTTCTCCAACGTTGTTCCCAACTTCCTCCTAGAAATTATAGACAAGCACAAAAAGATTTGAAGAAAAAATAAAGCTAAAAATAAATGAATAAATAGTAAATAATGAGCTATAACATAATTACCAGGAAGTCTTCAAGAGATAGAATTTCATCAACTGTACAACCTGCATCTTTCTAAAAGAAAGAAAGGGTAAAAGTTGGTATTCAATATTATCAAAATGTTATTTCAATCTAGTCAGCTAATCACCTCTGTCCAAAATGTATGTGTGGAGCAAATAAGAGCATTATATTGTGTGGAGGGCACCCATAAGCATTATACCATGTGGGAAACACTAAGAAGGAATAATATTGTTGGGGAAGCATTAAGAAGCATTATGCTGTGTGGGGGCACTAATGGATCATTATACTGTGGGAGGAACTAATGAGGCATTATACTTTGTGGGGGGAAGTAAGAAGCATTAGACTAATAACACCCCATTAGTACCCCCACACAGTACAATGCTCCATTACTACCCCTACATTAGGCACAGTATAATGTTGCTTAATACCCCCCACATAGTATTATATATTGCCCTCCTCTCATGCATACCCTGACACTGGTTAGGAGAAACACTTACCTTCCGATTGCTATCCTTTTGCATATTATGTTACATTGCTACAGTGGCAGCAGGGATTGGTAATCATCCCTGCTGCTGCTCTAGTAGTGTATCGATGCTAAAGAGCGACAGTCGAGAGTAGTTACTCCTTATCACTGTAATTATGGATACAGGGATTTGGACTTCTGCCACCAGCAGTCTTTATTTTGACAGTAGTCTACCAGCTGAATTGTCCACTCTCCTGCCCTGCATTGATCTAAAAGATTGGTGGGTGGGAGGGAGATCGCTGTGGTTACTCAGCAGGGTCTGGTGTTGCTGAACCCCTCTGACTTTGGGCTATAAGACACAGGAACTTTTCAGAAACTATTTTCTTTGCCAAAAAAGTGTGTTGTATGATAAGAAAAATTCAATACTCACTAGTACATGAGCAAAGGTTTCTAGCACTGCATCAAGTATATCACTGACACTAGTCCAATAGTAATTTAAATATTTACATTTTGCATTCATAAAACACTTTTACAAGACTTACCAGAGCCTCGTGTAATTCCACTAAGAACTGTTTATATAAGCGCTCATTACGATCTTTCTGGAAGTACAAAAAATGCAGATTCTCCATTTAGCTAAAGTATTTTCATATGAAGTCAATTAACATTAAATTATTCTTATACATCAATGTGTTTAATAAAATATAGCTTGACTTGCATACATTATTTTTCTAACACTTTATCAAAAAGCTCAAATCTTTTAGGCTATGTAGAGTATGTTTGGTATCTTTATTAGTTTCAAGGTTTAAATGACCTCCCGTGTTCCCTGATCCACTCAACATTACAGTGAAATGTATCACTTTCTAAACTAGTATCACTATTACATGGATTAATATCAAACCGTACATATGCAATACTCATAAATTTCAATTAGCTCAACAAATTTACTAATATTTTCATCAGAATTTGGCACATTTTTTTAAATAAATCTATACCTTTTTATAACAGACATAATTATCAATTCCCGCTGTAAGGACTACCTTTGGAAAGATTTTCTAAATGTTTGAGGAGTATGCATCTCCTAATAAATTGTGTAAGCAAATTATAGATTAAGACTGGCAAAAGAAATAGCAGGCTTAGTAAATGTACCTCAACGTGATTCGTTCTAGGTACACTGAAAGCTGGGCAACCCAGATATGTATCATATTTATTTATGAAAATGTAAAGCTTTTAAATTAACATATATATATATATATATATATATATATATATATATATATATATAATTGAGACATATATGGCTTCTGTATGGAGATGTAGTCAAATTGTCAAGTTACTGTATGCTGTAGTATGGGGAAATGTAAAGTAAAATTTTGCTGTAACTATAAATTGCCTTATTTAAAAAAAAAAAAAAAAAAAAAAAAAAAAAGATTATATCGCGTATAGAGTGTGCCACCCAAAAGGTGTAAGCTTTAAAATGATAAAAATATAGAAAGAATGGATGAAAAACGCTTAATACAAATAGTCCAAATCAAGTTTATCTACATACGTGTGCTTTCATGTACAGACAGAGCAAACGTTGGAGTCTCAGCAGGACCTCCGGGAGATCAACCTGTTGATAACAATGATAGTTAACAACCCTACATTGTAACAGAAGATTTGTCCGCTTTGTTATACAATATTATCTTACTGAATGCGGATATGATCAATCCATAAATATACACTGAATTTATTAGTGATATTACATTTTGAATAGAAATAGATACATGAGAAACATAGAAATGATAGCTAGCGTTACTCTCAAATTGATGAATAATTTTATATATATAATTTTATATAAGTAGTAGCAGTAGTTACTGAACTGTAAGCATCTCCCAACATG